>NC_079196.1:136610465-136947465 GCF_029499605.1 Hyla sarda
GTACCTACACAGTTTACGTGTGAATTGGTGGTGTGTACTTGATGAATTATGAGTGACGCAGTAACATGCATCCTAAGCACACTGCATAATAGTGAAACAACTGTGACAACTTGAGACTAAGATACCTGAACAGACACAAAGCTATTGTGATAGTCAAGGCATGACTGTTCCAAGAACATGAGAACCGTTAAAATCAAGCTAATGTAAAAGTCTGTGTACATGAGAGACATTGATACAAATATTATAGACGATGTACTAGACCTAGTTGCTATACCTAGCTGAAAACATGACAGCAAATCTATTGTAACAGGCAAACAAAAAGATGAATGAACAAAATAATCGTACTGAATGTAGTGACAGCCTGAATAATGTGACAAACCAATAAGTGTGCCTAAAATCCAACCTTAGTACATGAAAAAATTGTCGGAGACACTATCGGGGCAACCTGAAACATGACTGACACTAAAGATAGCAAACCTACACACACAAAATAGCCAGCACTGAATACATGAGGAAGCGTGACCGTAAAGTGGAAGTGAAAGCCCAATACTTAGCACACTCAAAACATGTGAAGCTTGACAATGTACGTATTGCTAACAACAACATCGATATAGCAGCACTGAGTGTGCGCCCACTAGACTCTTTGTGCATACATATAACAAGAAGTAAAGTATAAAACTGTACCCAACCTCTATTTGTATGGCAAGTTAGCGACGTACGCATAATATATGTTAGTTAGCACTAAGTATATATGTTTAGATGCTGCATACCTAGGATATATGTGTTATGGCAACAGGTATATGCTACTGTAGTGTCCCGGTACCATATGGTATACTGAACCTTGTATGGTGGTCGCCAAAATCAGAGTTACTTCGTTTTAGTAGGGTCCTCCTGGTGGGATAGCCCCTACTCACCTCTTCCTTCCTCAATTTTATCTTTACATGTATAAGTAATTATATATTTAATGTTCAATATAGTGTCGCAGGACCTTAGGTCACATGACTAATGTTAATTCTATTAAGGTATGCTAAAGGACCTTCCTAGGTCACGTGTGTGGTCACATGTCTAGACCATAATTCCTTGTAAAGTGAATGACAGATGGTATGGACCAATTAACTCAAGGCCAGCCCCTGCCCATATAAGGGAGCTGCCAGCCAATCCTCGCTCTCTTGGGTTCCGGACTAGCAGAGAGTAGAGATCCGTGCAACTTTCAAAGACAAGACCAGGCCGAAGCCTAATAATATCAAACCGTGAGTTATAATACAACTCCCTGCTAAAGTCCGCGTGACTGCTGGCCTAAACTCAATCCCCTAAATCCAGCGGAACAGCGCATATAAATCTCCTGAGCTTAAAACTCACAATGTCCCAACCAACTGTCAGACAATTTTCTGAAGCCTCCGGTTGTGGACATTCATTTATTATACCTCCCTATCGCTCTTGGGACGGGTGGTGATAGGACAAGCATATACAGAGGAGCCCTCACCCTGGTGTCATGACAGTTAAGGGTTAAACCAGCACCCTTTCATCACTGCACAGCTACACCCCATATACCCTATACCCTCACAAGCTTACCACACTATAGTAACAAGTACATGGAAACTAGCTGTAGTAATGTAACAATGGTATATCAACTATAGTAACTGTATGTGGTGAGAAATGCTATAGTGAAAGATGCCTGGAATATACACCAGTCATGTGCACGAATGCCCACTATAGAAACAAAAACATCTATACTACACTTATGGAAACATAGGCATAAATCCATGATACGGAAATACTCAAAATATACACTTATAAAACATATGTCTATAATACAATCTTAATAACACATGCAAGGAACTCACAACATGAAAAACCAAGCCTGAATGCACACTATTGTGACTTCTACTACGTAAAGTGTGCAGGGTATTACAACATATTCATTATACAGTACTCTATAAACGATGCAGTCTCTTATATCTGGTTTTGATATCAGGAACAAGAAAGGAAAGATGATCCTCAATAGGCGCAGTTAACAGCAGTGAAGAAGATTTCAATAATCATTCATTGTTCATGTTCAAGTTTTATTGAGCTCACAATGGCAACGCGTTTCTAGCCCGGATCGGGCACTTTCTCAGGCAAATGTGCATATGCCGGAGGATCCAGGCTGCATTCAGCACACCATATTCAAACTCATCCTCATCTAGGTGTTGTGCCCATAGCGCAACACCACTCGGTAAGTGGAATATTAATCCCTTCCCTTACCTTAAGGTCTGGAAGTATTACACTAGGGGCACGTGTCCTTTTTTTCTCTTTTTGTCTTGTATATCTGGTTTTGGCAAGGTATGAAAAGACAGGGCAATAAATGAAAGACATGGCAACACACGAAAAACATGCCAAGGTATGGAAAAGGCATGACAACGTAAGAAAGTCATGGCAACGTATAAAGGGCATGGCAACGTATGAAGGGCATTGCAACGTATGAAAACGTTCCATACAAAAACATGGCACTATATGAAGAATGTATGAAAAACACTGTGAAGAATGCAAGCCATGCATGCATGATAATGTATTCAATTTAACATAACACATAAATGGTAACTTGTAAATGGTATAATAAAGTATGCCAGTCAAAGTCATAGTAACATAGTTCATAAGGTTGAATAAAGACCAGAGTCCATCAAGTTCAACCTATAACCCTAATAAGTCCCTATTGAGTTGAGTTGATCCAGAGGAAGGCAAAAAACCCTCACTAGAGGTAAAAATTCCTTCCCGACTCCAAATATGGCATCAGAATAAATCCCTGGATCAACCTTCTGTCCTTATAAATCTAGTATACATAACCAGTAATGTTATTACTCTCCAAAAATGCATCCAGCCCTTTTTTGAACTCTATTACAGAGTTCACCATGACTAACTCCTCCGGGAGATAATTCCACAGTCTCACTGCTCTTACAGTAAAGAACCCCCGTCTGTGCTGGTGTAGGAACCTTCTTTCCTCTAGACGTAGAGGATGCCCCCTTGTTATTGATACAGTCCTGGGTATAAATAGATCATGGGAGAGATCTCTGTACTGTCCCCTGATATATTTATACATAGTTATTAGGTCTCCCCTAAGCCTTCTTTTTTCTAAACTAAATAACCCTAATTCTGATAATCTTTCTGGGTACTGTAGTCCTCCCATTCCCCATATTACTCTGGTCTTTGAACCCTCTCCAGCTCCACTATATCTTTCTTGTACACTGGTGCCCAGTACTGTACACAGTATTCTATATGTGGTCTGACTAGTGATTTGTACAGCGGTAGAATTATTTCCTTGTCGTGGGCATCTATGCTCCTGTTGATGCACCCTATGATTTTATTAGCATTGGCAGCAGCTGCCCGACACTGGTCACTACAGCTAAATTTACTGTTAACTAAGACTCCTAAGTCCTTTTCCATGTCAGTCGTCCCAAGTGTTCTCCCATTTAATACATAATCCCAGCCCAGATTTTTCTTCCCCATGTGCATTACCTTTCATTTATCAGTGTTGAACCTCATCTGCCACTTCCCAGCCCAAACCTCCAACCTATCCAGATCCACTTGTAACAGTGCACTGTCCTCTATAGTGTTTACTGCTTTACAGAGTTTAGTGTCATCTGAAAATTTTGCTTCTTTACAATTCAACCCCTCTGCAAGGTCATTAATGAATATATTAAATAGGACAGGACCCAAGACGGACCCCTGTGGTACCCCACTAGTAACAGTCACCCATTCAGAATAAGTACCATTAATAACCACCCTCTGTTTCCTATCATTGAGCCAGTTACTTACCCAGTTGCACACATTCTCCCCCAGCCCAAACCTTCTCATTTTATGCACCAACCTTTTATGTGGAACCGTATCAAATGCTTTGGAAAAATCCAGATATACGACATCCAGCGATTGCCCCTGGTCCAGTATGGAGCTCGCCTCCTCATAGAAGCTGATCAGGTTAGTTTGACAGGATCCATCCCTCATAAAGCCATGCTGATATGGAGTCATACATTTATTTTTATCAAATTTTCCAAAATAGCATCTCTTAGGAAACCCTCAAACAATTTACATACAACCAAGGTTAAACTAACAGGTCTATAATTCCCAGGGTCACCTTTTGACCCCTTCTTAAATATTGGCACCACATTTGCCATGCGACAGTCCTGGGGAACAGTCCCTGTCACTATAGAGTCCCTGAATATTAAAAATAGGGGTCTGTCTATTACATTACTTAATTCCTTTAGAACACGGGGGTGAATTCCATCCGGACCTGGTGATTTGTCTATTTAGATTTTTTGTAGGCAGCACTGTACTTCTTCCTGGGTTAAACAGGTGACCTGTAGTGGGGATTTTACCTTATCACACTGTATTTCACCTGGCATTTCATTTTCCTCAGTGAATACTGTGGAGAAGAATTTGTTTAATATATTTGCTTTTTCCTGATCCCCGTTTATAATTTCTTCCTCATCATTTTTTAAAGAACCAACACTTTCATTTTTGACCTTTGTTATTTATATAGTTAAAGAACATTTTGGGGTTAGTTTTACTCTCTTTGGCAATGAGTCTTTCTGTCTCTATTTTTGCAACTTTTATCTGTTTTTTTTTTTACATATTTTACATTTTTCTCAATAGCTTTTTAATGCTTCTTCACTGCTGTCCTGTTTTAGTAATTTAAATGCTTTATTTTTGTCATTTATTGCCCCCTTAACCCCTTAAGGACTGAGCCCTTTTTCACCTTAAGGACTCGGCCATTTTTTGCAAATCTGACCACTGTCACTTTAAACATTAATAACTCTGGAATGCTTTTAGTTATCATTCTGATTCCGAGATTGTTTTTTCGAGACATATTCTACTTTAACTTAGTGTTAAAATTTTTTGGTAACTTGCATCCTTTCTTGGTGAAAAATCCCAAAATTTGATGAAAAATTTTAAAATTTAGCATTTTCCTAACTTTGAATCTCTCTGCTTGTAAGGAAAATGGATATTCCAAATAAAAAAATTTTTATTCACATATACAATATGTCTACTTTATAATTGCATCATAAAATTGATGAGTTTTTACTTTTGGAAGACACCAGAGGGCTTCAAAGTTCCGCAGCAATTTTCCAATTTTTCACAAAATTTTGAAACTCGCTTTTTTTCAGGGACCAGTTCAGGTTTGAAGTTGATTTGAAGGGTCTTCATATTAGAAATACCCCATAAATGACCCCATTATAAAAACTGCACCCCCCAAAGTATTCAAAATGACATTCAGTAAGCATTTTAATCCTTTAGGGGTTTCACAGGAATAGCAGCAAAGTGAAGGAGAAAATTCACAATCTTCATTTTTTTACACTCGCATGTTCTTGTAGACCCAATTTTTGAATTTTTGCAAGGGGTAAAAAGGGGAAAATTTTTACTTGTATTTGAAACCCAATTTCTCTCGAGTAAGCACATACCTCATATGTCTATGTTAATTGTTCGGCGGGCGCAGTAGAGGGCTCAGAAGGGAAGGAGCGTCAAATGGTTTTTGGGGGGCATGTCACATTTAGGAAGCCCCTATGGTGCCAGAACAGCAAAAAAAAACACATGGCATACCATTTTGGAAACTAGACCCCTCGGGGAACGTAACAAGGGGTAAAGTGAACCTTAATACCCTACAGGTGTTTCGCGACTTTTGCATATGTAAAAAAAAAAAAAATATTTTACCTAAAATGCTTGGTTTCCCAAAAAATTTACATTTATACAAAGGGTTAAAGCAAAAAATACCCCCCAAAATTTTAAGCCCAATTTCTCCCGATTCAGAAAACACCCCATATGGGGGTGAAAAGTGCTCTGCTGGCACACTACAGGTCTCAGAAGGGAAGGAGTCACATTTGGCTTTTTGAAAGCAAATTTTGCTCTGGGGGCATGCCGCATTTAGGAAGCCCCTATGGTGCCAGGACAGCAAAAAACCCCCACATGGCATACCTTTTTGGAAACTAGAGCCCTCGGGGAATGTAACAAGGGGTTAAGTGAACCTTAATACCCCACAGGTGTTTCACGACTATTGCATATGTAAAAAAAAAAAATTTTTACCTAAAATGCTTCTTTTCCCAAAAATTTTACATTTTTAAAAAGGGTAAAAGCAGAAAATACCCCCCAAAATTTGTAACACAATTTCTCCCGAGTACGGCGATACCCCATATGGGACCCTTAACTGTTGCCTTGAAATACGACATTGCTCCAAAGTGAGAGCGCCATGCGCATTTGAGGCCTAAATTAGGGATTGCATAGGGGTGGACATAGGGGAATTCTACGCCAGTGATTCCCAAACAGGGTGCCTCCAGCTGTTGTAAAACTCCCAGCATGCCTGGACAGTCAACGGCTGTCCGACAATACTGGGAGTTGTTGTTTTGCAACAGCTGGAGGCTCCGTTTTGGAAACTGTGGCGTACCAGACGTTTTTCATTTTTATTGGGGAGGGGAGGGGGCTGTGTAGGGGTATGTGTATATGTAGTGTTTTTAACTTTTTATTTTATTTTGTGTTAGTGTAGTGTAGTGTTTTTAGGGTACAGTCGCACGGGCGGGGGTTCACAGTAGTTTCTCGCTGGCAGTTTGAGCTGTTGCAGAAAATTTTCTGCAGCTCAAACTTGCAGCCCGATACTTACTGTAAGCCTCCGCCCATGTGAGTGTACCCTGTACATTCACATTGGGGGGGTAGAACATCCAGCTGTTGCAAAACTACAACTCCCAGCATGCACTGACAGACTGTACAAGCTGAGAGTTTTAGTTTTGCAACAGCTGTATGCACACTGGTTATGCATCACTGAGTTTGTGACCTTACTCAGTGTTTCAAAACCAGTGTGCCTCCAGCTGTTGCAAAACTACAACTCCCAGCATGTACTGTGCATGGTGTAAGGTGACTGCTGGGAGTTGTAGTTTGCAACAGCTGGAGGCACACCGGTCGTGAAACACTGAGTTAGGTTAAAAAAAAAAATGGGTTTCACAACCAGTGTGCCTTCAGCTGTTGCAAAACTACAACTCTCAGCAGTCACCGACAGCCAACGGGCATGCTGGGAGTTGTAGTTATGCAACCAGCAGATGCACCACTACAACTCCCAGCATGCACTTTAGCTGTTTGTGCAAGCTGGGAGTTGTAGTTATACAACAGCTGAAGGTACACTTTTCCATAGAAAAATGTGCCTCCAGCTGTTGCAAAACCATAAGTCCTAGCATGCCCATAAGGGAATGCTGGGAGTTGTGGTGGTCTGCCTCCTACTGTTGCATAACTACAGCTCCCAGCATGCCCTTTTTGCATGCTGGGAGCTGCTGCTAAGCAACAGCAGGAGGCTGTAACTCACTTCCTGCTGCTGCTCCGTCGCAGGACAGTCCCTTGCCGCTGCCGTCGCTCCTGGGGCCCCGATCCCAACATGGACGCTGGGGATCGGGGTCCCCAGCACCCGGGGTCGTCTTCCCGCACCCGCTCACGTCCTCCGGAAGAGGGGCGGAGCGGGTGCGGGAGTGACACCCGCAGCAGGCGCCCTGATTGGTCGGCCGGTAATCCGGCCGACGAATCAGGGCGATCGTGAGGTGGCACCAGTGCCACCTCACCCCTGCAGGCTCTGGCTGTTCGGGGCCGTCAGAGACGGCCCCGAACAGCCAGTAATTCCGGGTCACCGGGTCACTGGAGACCCGATTGACCCGGAATCGCCGCAGATCGCTGGACTGAATTGTCCAGCGATTTGCGGCGATCGCCGACATGGGGGGGCATAATGACCCCCCTGGGCGATATGCCGGGAAGCCTGCTGAACGATTTCAGCAGGCATTCGGCTCCGGTCCCCAACTGGCTAGCAGTGGGGACCGGAATTCCCACGGGCGTATGGATACGCCCTGCGTCCTTAAGGACTCGGAATGCAGGGCGTATCCATACGCCCTGCGTCCTTAAGAGGTTAACATTTTTATTCATCCATATTGGTTTTCTTTTATTTCTGACCCTTTTATTCCCATAAGGTATATACATCTTACAGTGAAAATTTTGGATATTTTTAAAAGTCTCCCATTTAGTGTCAGTATTGTTCTTTTTGAGGACATTATCCCATTTTATATTGTTAAGGGCTTCTCTGAGTTGATCGAACTTTGCCTTCCTAAAGTTCATTGTTTTTGTGGCCCCTCGAGAGATTTATGAAAAGCTTTAAATGGCATGGTAACGCACGAACAACATGGCGATTCATGAGTTAGCATGGTGGCGCCGATAATAGCATAGTGACGCATGTAATAGCACCATGAAACATGATATAGCACATTGACGCATGTAATAGCACCGTGACACATGATATAGCACCTTGATGCATGTAACAGCAGAGTGACGCATGTAACAGCAGAGTGACGCATGTAACATCAGTGTGACGCATGTAACAGCAGAGTGACACGTAACAGCAGAGGGACACATGTAATAGCATAGGGACGACTCATAATGCAGTGATGCATGTAATAGCATAGTGACACAAATAATGCACAGTGACACATGTAATAGCATAGTGACGCATATAATGCACAGTGACACATGTAATAGCATAGTGACGCATATAATGCACAGTGACACATGTAATAGCATAGTGACACATGTAATGCACAGTGACACATGTAATAGCATAATGACGCATGTAATACACAGTGACACATGTAATAGCATAGTGATGCATATAATGCACCTTGACGCATGTAATAGCATAGTGATGCATGTAATAGCATAGTGATGCATGTAATGCACGGTGACACATATAATAGCATAGGGACGCATGTAATGCACAGTGACACATGCAATAGCATAGTGACACATGTAATGCACAGTGAAACATGTAATAGCATAGTGACACATAAGATGCACCTTGACACATGTAATAGCATAGTGATGCATATAATGCACCTTGACGCATGTACTAGCATAGTGATGCAAGTAATAACATAGCGACGCATGTAATGCACGGTGACACTTGTATTAGCATAATAACGCATGTAATGAACAGTGACACATTTAATAGCATAGTGACGCATGTAATGCACTGTGACACATGTAATAGCATAGTGACGCATGTAATGCACAGTGACACATGTAATTGCACAGTGACACATGTAATAGCATAGTGACGCATGTAAAGCATAGTGACACATGTAATAGCATAATGACGCATGCAATGCACAGTGATGCATATAATAGCATAGTGACGCATGTAAAGCATAGTGACGCATGTAAAGCATAGTGACACATGTAATAGCACAGTGACACATGTAGTAGCATAGTGACGCATGTAATAGCATAGTGACGCATATAATGCACAGTGACACATGTAATAGCATAGTGACGCATATAATGCACAGTGACACATGTAATAGCATAGTGACACATGTAATGCACAGTGACACATGTAATAGCATAATGACGCATGTAATACACAGTGACACATGTAATAGCATAGTGATGCATATAATGCACCTTGACGCATGTAATAGCATAGTGATGCATGTAATAGCATAGTGATGCATGTAATGCACGGTGACACATATAATAGCATAGGGACGCATGTAATGCACAGTGACACATGCAATAGCATAGTGACACATGTAATGCACAGTGAAACATGTAATAGCATAGTGACATAGTGACGCATGTAAAGCATAGTGACGCATGTAAAGCACAGTGACACATGTAGTAGCATAGTGACGCATGTAATGCACAGTGACACATGTAATAGCATAGTGAAGCATGTAATGCACAGTGACACATGTAATAGCATAGTGAAGCATGTAATGCACAGTGACACATGTAATAGCATAGTGACGCATGTAATGCACAGTGACACATGTAATAGCATAGTGATGCATGTAATGCACAGTGGCACATGTAATAGCATAGTGGCACATGTAATAGCATAGTGACACATGTGATGCACAGTGACATGTAATAACATAGTGTTGCATATAATGCATAGTGACACATGTAATAGCATAGTGATGAATATAATGCACCTTAACGCATGTAATAACATAGTGATGCATGTAATAACATAGTGACACATATAATAGCATAATGACGCATCTAATGCACAGTGACACATGTAATAGCATAGTGATGCATGTAATGCACAGTGACACATGTAATAGCATAGTGAAGCATGTAATGCACAGTGACACATGTAATAGCATAGTGACGCATATAATGCACAGTGACACATGTAATAGCATAGTGAAGCATGTAATGCACAGTGACACATGTAATAGCATAGTGACGCATATAATGCACAGTGACACATGTAATAGCATAGTGACGCATATAATGCACAGTGACACATGTAATAGCATAGTGACTCATCTAATGCACAGTGACACATGTAATAGCATAGTGACGCATGTAATGCACAGTGACACATGTAATAGCATAGTGAAGCATGTACCGTATATACTCGAGTATAAGCCGAGTTTTTCAGCACGATTTTTCGTGCTGATAACACCCCCCTCGGCTTATACTCGAGTGAACTCTCTGCCCTCAGTGGTCTTCAACCTGCGGACCTCCAGATGTTTCAAAACTACAACTCCCAGCAAACCCGGGCTGCCATCGGCTGTCCGGGCTTGATGGGAGTTGTAGTTTTGAAACCTCTGGAGGTCCGCAGGTTGAAGACCACTGTGGCCTTCGACATCATCCAGACCCCCCACCCCCTTTAGTTCTGTACTCACCTCGGCTCGGCGGGACGTTAGGGTGCGCTGGTCCGGTGCTGCAGGACTGTCCGGTGGGATAGTCGTTCCGGGCTGTCCATCTTCACCGGGGGGCCTCTTCTCCGCGCTTCGGGCCCGGCCCCGGAATAGTCACGTTGCCTTGACGATGACGCACAGGGACGTTCATTAGCAACATCCCTCTGCGTCGTCGTCAAGGCAACGCCTCTATTCCGGGCCCGAAGAGGCCCCCCGGTGAAGATGGACAGCCCGGAACCACTATCCCACCAGACGACCTTCTCACCAGACAGTCCTGCAGCACCGGACCAGCGCACCCTAACGTTCCGCCGAGCGGAGGTGAGTACAGAACTAAAGGGGGTGAGAGGGGGGACTGGATGATGTCGAAGGCCGCAGTGGTCTTCAACCTGCGGACCTCCAGGTGTTTCAAAACTACAACTCCCAGCCAGCCCGGACAGCCGATGGCACATGTAATAGCATAGTGACGCATGTAATGCACAGTGGCACATGTAATAGTATAGTGGCACATGTAATAGCATAGTGACACATGTGATGCACAGTGACATGTAATAACATAGTGTTGCATATAATGCATAGTGACACATGTGATAGCATAGTGATGAATATAATGCACCTTAACGCATGTAATAACATAGTGATGCATGTAATAACATAGTGACACATATAATAGCATAATGAGGCATCTAATGCACAGTGACACATGTAATAGCTTAGTGATGCATGTAATGCACAGTGACACATGTAATAGCATAGTGAAGCATGTAATGCACAGTGACACATGTAATAGCATAGTGACGCATATAATGCACAGTGACATATGTAATAGTATAGTGACGCATGTAATGCACAGTGACACATGTAATAGCATAGTGAAGCATGCAATGCACAGTGACACATGTAATAACATAGTGACGCATCTAATGCACAGTGACACATGTAATAGCATAGTGACGCATGTAATGCACAGTGACACATGTAATAGCATAGTGAAGCATGTACCGTATATACTCGAGTATAAGCAGAGTTTTTCATTACGATTTTTCGTGCTGATAACACCCCCCTCGGCTTATACTCAAGTGAACTCTCCGCCCTCAGTGGTCTTCAACCTGCGGACCTCCAGATGTTTCAAAACTACAACTCCCAGCAAGCCCGGGCTGCCATCGGCTGTCCGAGCTTGATGGGAGTTGTAGTTTTGAAACCTCTGGAGGTCCGCAGGTTGAAGACCACTGTGGCCTTCGACATCATCCAGACCCCCCACCCCCTTTAGTTCTGTACTCACCTCGGCTCGGCGGGACGTTAGGGTGCGCTGGTCCGGTGCTGCAGGACTGTCCGGTGGGATAGTTGTTCCGGGCTGTCCATCTTCACCGGGGGGCCTCTTCTCCGCGCTTCGGGCCCGGCCCCGGAATAGTCACGTTGCCTTGACGATGACGCACAGGGACGTTCATTAGCAACATCCCTCTGCGTCGTCGTCAAGGCAACGCCTCTATTCCGGGCCCAAAGCGCGGAGAAGAGGCCGCCCGGTGAAGATGGACAGCTCGGAACCACTATCCCACCAGACGACCTCCCCACCGGACAGTCCTGCAGCACCGGACCAGCGCACCCTAACGTCCCGCCGAGCGGAGGTGAGTACAGAACTAAAGGGGGTGAGAGGGGGGACTGGATGATGTCGAAGGCCGCAGTGGTCTTCAACCTGCGGACCTCCAGATGTTTCAAAACTACAACTCCCAGCAAGCCCGGACAGCCGATGGCTGCCCGGGCTTGCTGGTAGTTGTAGTTTTGAAACATCTGGAGGTCCGCAGCTGGAAAGACCACTGTATCAGACATTGACAAGCGGTGATGATGAAGGGGGGGGGGGCTGATGACATGTGGTGATGATGACAAGAGGATGATGAAGGGGGGGTGTGGGATGATGACAAGGGGATGATGAAGGGGGGGTGTGAGATGATGACAAGGGGATGATGACAGGCGGTGATGATGAAGGGGGGATGATGACAGGCGGTGATGATGAAGGGGGGGTGTGGGATGATGACAAGGGGATGATGACAGGCGGTGATGATGAAGGGGGGATGATGACAGGGTGATGATGATGATGAGGGTGTTAATGACGGGGTTCTGGATAATGACAGGGGGGATGATGTATTTCCCACCCTAGGCTTATACTAGAGTCAATAACTTTTCCTGGGATTTTGGGGTGAAATTAGGGGCCTCGGCTTATATTCGGGTCGGCTTATACTCGAGTATATACGGTGTGTATATATCTATACCTCTATATATATATATATATATATATATATATATATATGTGTGTGTGTGTGTATTTTATATATTTCTGGGATTTACCACATTATTTTCTTGATAATATGTGAACGCTGTGAGTGTTACAATTTAGACAGGATTTTACTAATCCCCATACATGTCTATCATATATAGTGACCATTATATCTTATTATGCCTCCTTACAAATTGTCTCCTGATCCTGATCTCACCCTGGTGTATACACAATTTTATTTTTTATTTCTTTTTGGTCTTTTTCTTATGACCTTGTACTGATTTATTACAGATATCTGATGAAGATCCAGTGTTTGGATCGAAACGTCATATATGTTCTGTTAGATTGCGATATTGCGGAATAAAGTCACAAATTCTGAATAAATAAGAGTACCGAATTTATTTCTACATATGCTATTACATGTGTCACTATGTTATTACATGTGTCACTGTGCATTACATGCATCACTATGCTATTACATGTTGCCACCCCTCCTATCCCTGCTATTGATCGGCGGAGCGGCCGACCAATAGCAGACTGGGGGCGGGGGGGTTAAAGTTCGGTTCCCCCCGCTATGCCCACCCATCGGTGTCCGGGCACAGCGGGGGGAACCGTGTAATAGCGGCGGCGGCAGCGGCGGTCACTTACCCGGCGGCGGCGGCGGCTGTGATTACGGCGGCGGTGGAGGTAAGTATGACGCCGCGTGTCCAGAGTCTGTTACCTAGCAACATCTGCAGGGCGACAGTTTAGAGAGTGGTCTCTAAACTGTCGCCCTCCAGATGTTGCAAAACTACAACTCTCACCATGCCTTAACAGCTGTTTGCTGTGTTGGCATGCTGGGAGTTGTAGTTTTGCAAGATTTAGAGGGGTTCAGGCTGGAGATCACTGACAGTGGTCTCTAAACTGTAGCCCTCCAGATATTACAAAACTACAACTCCCAGCATGCCCAGACAGCAGTTTGCTGTCTTAGCATGCTGAGATTTGTAGTTTTGCAACATCTGGAGGGCCACAGTTTAGAGACCACTGTCAGTGATCTCCAGCCTGAACCCCTCTAAATCTTGCAAAACTACAACTCCCAGCATTCAGGAACAGCAAATGGCTGTCTCTGCATGCTGGGAGTTGTACTTGCGTGCCTCCAGCTGTTGCATAACTACATCTCCCAGCATTCCCTTTGGCAATCAGTACATGCTGAGAGTTGTAGTTCTGCAACAGCTGGAGGCACACTGGTTGGGAAATACCGAGTTAGGTAATAGGTTCTATTACCTAACTCAGTATTTTCCAACCAGTGTGCCTCCAGCTGTTGCAAAACTACAACTCCCAGCATGCACGTTCTGTCAGTGCATGCTGGGAGTTGTAGTTCCCCCCCCCCCCCCCTCCCATGTGAATGTACAGGTTACATTCACACTGGCGACGGATTACAGTGAGTTCCCTGCTTTAAGTTTGAGCTGCAGCCGCAGCTCAAACTCCTAGCGGGAGACTCCGTGTAATCCGCCGTCAGTGTGAATGTAACCTAAAAACACTACACTACACTAACATAAAATAAAGAGTAAAACACTACATATACACACGTACACTGCCCCCCCCCCCACCACCCCTTCCCCCCAAATAAAAATGAAAAACGTATCCTACAGCAGTGTTTCCAAAACGGAGCCTCCAGCTGTTGCAAAACAAAAACTCCCAGCATTTCCGGACAGCCATTGACTGTCCAAGCATGCTGGGAGTTTAGCAACAGCTGGAGGCACCCTGTTTGAGAATCACTGGTGTAGAATACCCCTATGTCCACCCCTATGCAAATCCCTAATTTAGGCCTCAAATGCACATGGCGCTCTCTCACTTCGGAGCCCTGGCGTATTTCAAGGCAACAGTTTAGGGCCACATATGGGGTATTTCTGTACTCGGGAGAAATTGCCTAACAAATTTTGGGGGGCTTTTTCTCCTTTTACCCCTTATGAAAAGGTAAAGTTGGGGTCTACACCAGCATGTTAGTGTAAAAAAAAAACATTTTTGTACACTAACATACTGGTGTTGCCCCATACTTTAAAATTTCACAAGCGGTAAAAGAAAAAAAGCCTCCAAAATTTGTAACGCAATTTCTCCTGAGGACGGAGATACCCCATATGTGGGCGCAAAGTGTTCTGGGGGCGCACAACAAGGCTCAGAAGGGAGAGTGCACCATGTAAATTTGAGGTCTAAATTGGTGATTTGCACAGGGGTGGCTGATTTTACAGCGGTTCTGACATAAGTGCAAAACAATAAATACCCACATGTGACCCCATTTTGGAAACTACACCCCTCACGGAATGTAACAAGGGGTACAGTGAGCATTTACACCCCACAGGTGTCTGACAGATCTTTGAAACAGGGGTCTGTGAAAATGAAAAATAAAATTTTTAATTTGCACAGCCCACTGTTCCAAAGATCCGTCAAATGCCAGTGGGGTGTAAATTCTCCCTGCACCCCTTATTACCTTCCGTGAGGGGTGTAGTTTTAAAAATGGGGTCACATGTGGGGGGGTCCACTGTTCTGGCACCACGGGGGGGCTTTGGAAATGCACATGGCCAAATTCTCTCTCCAAAAGCTCAATGATGCTCCTTCTCTTCTGAGCATTGTAGTTCGCCCCCAGTGCACTTCACGTCCACTTATTGGGTATTTCCATACTCAGAAGAGATGGGGTTACAAATTTTGGGGGGTATTTTCTGCTATTATCCCTTGTAAAAATGTAAAATTTGGGGGAAAACAAGCATTTTAGTGTAAAAAATTTTTTTTTTTTTACATATGCAAAAGTCGTGAAACACCTGTGGGGTATTAAGGTTCACTTTACCCCTTGTTACGTTCCCCAAGGGGTCTAGTTTCCAAAATGGTATGCCATGTGTTTTTTTTTTTCTGTCCTGGCACCATAGGTGCTTCCTAAATGCGGTATGCCCCCAGAGCAAAATTTGCTTCCAAAAAGCCAAATGTGACTCCTTCTCTTCTGAGACCTGTAGTGCGCCAGGAGAGCACTTTTCATCCCCATATTGGGTGTTTTCTGAATCGGGAGAAATTGGGCTTCAAATATTGGGGGGTATTTTCTGCTATTACCTTTTTAAAAAATGTAAAATTTTTGCTAAACCAAGCATTTTTGGTAAAAAAAAATTTTTTTTTTTTACATATGCAAAAGTCGTGAAACACCTGTGGGGTATTAAGGTTCACTTTATCCCTTGTTACGTTCCTCAAGGAGTCTAGTTTCCAAAATGGTATGCCATGTCGTTTTTTTTTGCTGTCCTGGCACCACAGGGGCTTCCTAAATGCGACATGCCCCCGAGCAAAATTTGCTCTCAAAAAGCCAAATATGACTCCTTCTCTTCTGAGCATTGTAGTTCGCCCGTAATGCACTTCAGGTCAACTTATGGGGTACCTCCATACTCACAAGAGATGGGGTTACAAATTTTGGGGGGGTATTTTCTGCTATTAACCCTTGCAAAAATGTGAAATTTGGGGGGAAACACACATTTTAGTGAAATTTTTTTTTTTTTTTTTACATATGCAAAAGTCATGAAACACCTGTGGGGTATTAAGGCTCACTTAATTCCTTGTTACGTTCCTCAAGGGGTCTAGTTTCCAAAATGGTATGCCATGTTTTTATTTTTTTTGCTGTTTTGGCACCATAGGGGCTTCCTAAATGCAACATGCCCCCAAAAAACCATTTCAGAATAACGTACTCTCCAAAATCCCCTTGTCGCTCCTTCGCTTCTGAGCCCTCTACTGCGCCCGCCGAACAATTTACATAGACATATGAGGTATGTGCTTACTCGAGAGAAATTGGGCTACAAATTCAAGTATAAATTTTATCCTTTTACCCCTTGTAAAAATTCAAAAATTGGGTCTACAAGAACATGCAAGTGTAAAAAATTAAGATTTTGAATTTTCTCCTTCACTTTGCTGCTTTTCCTGTGAAACACCTAAAGGGTTAAAACGCTTACTGAATGTCATTTTGAATACTTTGGGGGGTGTAGTTTTTATAATGGGGTCTTTTATGGGGTATTTCTAATATGAAGACCCTTCAAATCCACTTCAAACCTGAACTGGTCCATGAAAAATAGCGAGTTTGAAAATTTTGTGAAAAATTGTAAAATTGCTGCTGAACTTTGAAGCCCTCTGGTGTCTTCCAAAAGTAAAAACTCATAAATTTTATGATGAAAATATAAAGTAGACATATTGTATATGTGAATCCAAAAAAAAAAAATATTTGGAATATCCATTTTCCTTAAAAACAGAGAGCTTCAAAGTTAGAAAAATGCAAAATTTTCAATTTTTTCATAAAATTTTGGGATTTTTCACCAAGAAAGGATGCAAGTTACCACAAAAATTTACCACTATGTTAAAGTAGAATATGTCACGAAAAAACAATCTCGGAATCAGATTGATAAGTAAAAGCATTCCAGAGTTATTAATGTTTAAAGTGACAGTGGTCAGATGTGCAAAAAAGGGCTGCGTCCTAGAGGTGAAAATGGGCTGTGTCCTTAAGGGGTTAAATGCATCACTATGTTATTACATGTGTCACTGTGCATTATATGCTTCACTATGCTATTACATGTGTCACTATGCATTATATGCATCACTATGTTATTACATGTGTCACTGTGCATTGCATGAGTCACTATGCTATTACATGTGTCACTGTGCATTATATGCGTCACTATGCTATTACATGTGTCACTGTGCATTACATGCTTCACTATGCTATTACATGTGTCACTGTGCATTACATGTGTCACTATGCTATTACATGTGTCACTATGCATTATATGCATCACTATGTTATTACATGTGTCACTGTGCATAGCATGAGTCACTATGCTATTACATGTGTCACTGTGCATTATATGCGTCACTATGCTATTACATGTGCCACTGTGCATTACATGCTTCACTATGCTATTACATGTGTCACTGTGCATTACATGCGTCACTATGCTATTACATGTGTCACTATGTTATTACATGCATCACTATGTTATTACATGCGTTAAGGTGCATTACATAGTTACATAGTTACATAGTTAGTATGGTTGAAAAAAGACATACGTCCATCAAGTCCAACCAGGGAATTGAAGGGAAGGGTGTAAGACGATAAGGGAAAGGGATGTAGTTTTATAATTCTGCATAAGCATTAATGTTATTTTGTTCCAGGAATGTATCTAACCCTGTTTTAAAGCTGTTAATTGTTCCTGCTGTGACCAGTTCCTGAGGTAGACCGTTCCATAAATTCACAGTCCTCACGGTAAAGAAGGCGCGTCGCCCCTTTAGACTAAACCTTTTCTTCTCCAGACGGAGGGAGTGCCCCCTCGTCCTTTGGGGGGGTTTAACCTGGAACAGTTTTTCTCCATGTTTTTTGTATGGGCCATTTATATACTTATATACGTTTATCATATCCCCCCTTAAACGTCTCTTCTCAAGACTAAACAATTGTAACTCCTTTAATCGCTCCTCATAGCTAAGATGTTCCATGCCCCATATTAGTTTAGTCGCGCGTCTCTGCACCCTTTCCAACTCCGCAGTGTCCCTTTTATGAACAGGCGACCAAAACTGAACAGCATATTCCAGGTGAGGCCGTACCAATGCTTTATAAAGGGGGAGTATTATGTCCCTGTCCCTTGAGTCCATGCCTCTTTTGATACATGACAATATCCTGCCGGCTTTGGAAGCAGCAGCCTGACATTGCATGCTATTCTGTAGTCTGTGATCTACAAGTACACCCAGATCCTTCTCTACCAGTGACTCTGCCAGTTTAATCCCCCCTACGACATACGACGCATGCAGGTTATTAGTACCCAGATGCATAACTTTACATTTATCCACATTGAACCTCATTTGCCAAGTGGATGCCCAGACACTTAGTCTATCCAAGTCATCTTGTAACTTATGCACATCCTCTATAGACTGTACCGTGCTTCAAAGCTTGGTGTCATCTGCAAAGATAGAAACAGAGCTGTTAATACCATCCTCTATATCATTGATAAATAAATTAAACAGCAGCGGGCCCAGTACTGAACCTTGGGGTACACCACTAATAACCGGGGACCAATCAGAGTACGAATCATTGACCACCACTCTCTGGGTACGATCCATGAGCCAGTGTTCAATCCAGTTACAAACTAAAGTTTCCAAGCCCAAGGACCTTAACTTACCTGTCAGACGTCTGTGAGGGACAGTATCAAACGCTTTGGCAAAATCCAGAAACACTATATCCACAGCCATTCCTCTGTCAAGGCTTCTACTCACCTCTTCATAAAAGCAAATTAGATTGGTTTGACAACTTCTATCCTTAGTAAACCCATGCTGGCTATCACTTATAATACTATTATCCCCTATGTATTCCTGTATGTAATCCCTTATAAGTCCTTCAAACAATTTACCCACAATGCACGTTAGACTTACCGGTCTATAATTGCCTGGCGAAGACCTAGAGCCCTTCTTGAAGATTGGTACCACATTAGCCTTGCGCCAGTCCCTTGGCACAATACCAGACACCAGAGAATCTCTAAGGGTACAGATATTACTGAACTTACCTCTCTAAGAACTCTTGGGTGTAGTCCATCCGGCCCTGGAGATTTGCTTACATTTACTTTACTTAACTTACCATGTACCATCTCTACATTAAGCCAGTTCAATACATTATATGATGTGTTACCAGCACTGACCTGGCCAATGTCAGCTCCTTCTTCCATATATATACAGAATTATATTCATCACTATGCTATTACATGTGTCACTATGCATTATATGCATCACTATGTTATTACATGTGTGACAGTGCATCACATGTGTCACTATGCTATTACATGTGCCACTATGCTATTACATGTGCCACTGTGCATTACATGAGTCACTATGCTATTACATGTGTCACTGTGCATTATATGTGTCACTATGCTATTACATGTGTCACTGTGCTGTTATATATACACATATACATGTACATATATATATATATCCATGCATAAACACGTGTGTATATTCAGGCAATATCCATAGTCTATTGTGCAATAATGGGCAAATATAAAGCAGAATCATTACAGAAAATTACGGTGGTGGAGTCAGGTAAGTATGGTAACAAAGTAAATATATAAGGGCAATAGGTATCAAGTAAAATGAACAAGTCTCACCAGTGATCCTGTGTATTATATATAGAGTCTAGCACATAATATGCAAGCAGAAAAAAAAGGAACAAACAGGCACATGACTTTTATAAAGAGAACCAGCCACAAATGTATACAATGTATGTAAGGGCATACATATTGCAGCACAAAAGAGGTTGTAGTGGAGCAACATGGAGGCATCTGTAAACAAAGATAAGGAAAATGCACAGGAACACAAATTCACACTGACTAATATAAAATACTCACATATAGATTGCTGCAGAGGCGGGTGCAGTATGGCCTTAAGCCAGGAAGATAGAACGGTGCAATGTGATCAGAAAATCGCATGGTGTGAGGTGAGAAAGATGAGGAGGTCCGTGTTCAAATGGCGTCCCGACCGGACGTGACGGGAGCCCACTTCCGTTATGTCTGTGCTCTACATTCGGAAAGGGCCAGAGGAAAATGCGCATCATGCTGTTACCTCTGCAGTGCCCAATTACCTCTTGACAAAGCCGTGTGAAGCGGCGAAACATGTCGAGGGGGCTGCAAATTGATTTTAAATCAGTGATTGTCCTTCCCATAACTGTGTGCACACTGCAGGTACACACAGATATATTAGTGACCCTTTGAAGCCGGAGTGGCGGTAACACAATCAATTCAGATGGGAAGAGAGACACACTGATGTTTTTAATCCTTTTCTTTTTGTGTGTTTAATTACAATTGCAATAAAGATATAATATATGGTAAATTTAGGGTATTAGTGGATCACCCTTTTGGTGATCTTTTGGTAAATAGGTTAATCAACCCTCCATGTATTGGTCCTAATGGATCATATCATGCGCATGTGAGATGCGAATATCGCGTGGAACGCAAGTATGCGTTCCACGGGACATCACATGACCTGAAAAAGGTGCCAGAAGAGGCACAAAGGGAGAAATGATGCAATAGAATGATAAGAGAACATGGAAAAGAGAGCAAATATGAGAAATTAGTAGAAAAGATGGATAAATAGTTAAGATGTAAAGTGTATGATTGAAGTATGTATGACTTATGTGAGTGTAATAAGGCTACTATAGGAAAAGGGAGAAGAGGAGTGTCACGATGCCGGCTGGCAGGAGGTGGATCCTCTGTGCCAGAGAGGGATTGGCGAGGACCGCGCTAGTGGACCGGTTCTAAGCCACTACAGGTTTTCACCAGAGCCCGCCGCAAAGCGGGATGGTCTTGCTGCGGCGGTAGTGACCAGGTCGTATCCACTAGCAACGGCTCACCTCTCTGACTGCTGAAGATAGGCGAGGTACAAGGGAGTAGGCAGAAGCAAGGTCGGACGTAGCAGAAGGTCGAGGGCAGGCGGCAAGGATCGTAGTCAGGGGCAACGGCAGGAGGTCAGGAACACGGGCTAGGAACAGACAAGGGAACGCTTTCACTAGGCACTAATGCAACAAGATCCGGCCAGGGAGTGCAGGGGAAGTGAGGTAATATAGGGAAGTGCACAGGTGATCACACTAATTGGTAATTGGGAAGATTGGGCCAGGCACCAACATTGGTGCACTGGCCCTTTAAATCGCAGAGACCCGGCGCGCGCGCGCCCTAGGGAGCGGAGCCGCGCGCGCCGGGACAGGACCGACGGAGAGCGAGTCAGGTACGGGGACCGGGGTGCGCATCGCGAGCGGGCGCCACCCGCATCGCGAATCGCATCCCGGCTGGAGGCGGTACCGCAGCGCACCCGGTCAGTGGATCTGACCGGGGCGCTGCAGCAACGAGAATGAGGCGAGCGCTCCGGGGAAGAACGGGGACCCGGAGCGCTCGGCGTAACAGTACCCCCCCCCTTGGGTCTCCCCCTCTTCTTGGGGCCAAAGAACCTGAGGAAAAAAAACTTAATTTTTCCGAGATGAGGTCCGATGCACATTAGGAGGGGTTCTGTGCGGAAACGCACGAGACAGTCCAATCTTTTATTGTTAAAACAATAGATGTAGAGGGGTCTGGCGAGACTGGTCACAGGGACGTAGAACCTGTTGATAAGAGAGGCCAAAAAAAATTTTCCTGCAGATCCGGAATCCAAGAAGACCATGGTAGAGAAGGAGAATGTAGAGGCAGATATCCGCACAGGCACAGTAAGGCGTGGAGAAGCAGAGTTGACATCAAGAACTGTGTCACCTTTGTGCGGAGTCAGCGTACGTCTTTCCAGGCGGGGAGGACGGGTAGGACAATCCTTCAGGAAGTGTTCGGTACCGGCATAGTACAGGCAAAGATTCTCCATGCGGCGTCGTGTCCTCTCTTGAGGTGTCAAGCGAGACCGGTCAACTTGCATAGCCTCCGCGGCGGGAAGCACAGGAACGGATTGCAGAGGACCAGAGGAGAGAGGAGCCGGGGAGAAAAAACGCTTCGTGCGAACAAAGTCCATATCCAGGCGGAGCTCCAGACGCCATCCGGAAGAACGCATGTCAATGCGAGTGGCAAGATGAATGAGTTCATGTAGGTCAGCAGGAGTCTCTCGTGCGGCCAGAACATCTTTAATGTTGCTGGATAGGCCTTTTTTAAAGGTCGCGCAGAGAACCTCACTATTCCAGGACAACTCGTAAGCAAGAGCACGGAACTGAATGGCGTACTCGCCAACGGAAGAAACACCCTGGGCCAGGTTCAGCAGGGCAATCTCGGCAGAAGAAGCTCGGGCAGGCTCCTCGAAGACACCACGGACCTCAGCGAAGAAGGACTGGACTGTGGCTGTGGCAGAATCATTGCGGTCCCCATCAAATTTGTCCGGCAGGGACAAGCAGGGGTTAAGAACGGCCGGTTGCTGCGGAGGAGTTGCAGGAGCCGGCGGAGGAGATAGTTGTTGCAGCTGTAGCTGTGACTGAAGTTGCTGTATCTGCGGCAGCAGCTGCTGTATCTGTGACTGATGACGCTGTGTCTCGGAGATCAAGTATGCCAGCTGTTGATCTCGTTGGGCGATCTTTACGCCAAATTTGTCCGGCAGGGACAAGCAGGGGTTAGGAACGGCCGGTTGCTGCGGAGGAGTTGCAGGAGCCGGCGGAGGTAGTTGCAGCTGTAGCTGTGATTGAAGTTGCTGTATCTGCGGCTGCAGCTGCTGTATCTGTGACTGAAGACGCAGTGCCTCGGAGGTCAAGTATGCCAGCTGTTGATCTCGTTGAGCGATCTTTAGGGCTAGCTGGGCGACCAGTGTAGGATCTTCAGCGGGATCCATGGCCGGATCTACTGTCACGATGCCGGCTGGCAGGAGGTGGATCCTCTGTGCCAGAGAGGGATTGGCGAGGACCGCGCTAGTGGACCGGTTCTAAGCCACTACAGGTTTTCACCAGAGCCCGCCGCAAAGCGGGATGGTCTTGCTGCGGCGGTAGTGACCAGGTCGTATCCACTAGCAACGGCTCACCTCTCTGACTGCTGAAGATAGGCGAGGTACAAGGGAGTAGGCAGAAGCAAGGTCGGACGTAGCAGAAGGTCGAGGGCAGGCGGCAAGGATCGTAGTCAGGGGCAACGGCAGGAGGTCAGGAACACGGGCTAGGAACAGACAAGGGAACGCTTTCACTAGGCACTAATGCAACAAGATCCGGCCAGGGAGTGCAGGGGAAGTGAGGTAATATAGGGAAGTGCACAGGTGATCACACTAATTGGTAATTGGGAAGATTGGGCCAGGCACCAACATTGGTGCACTGGCCCTTTAAATCGCAGAGACCCGGCGCGCGCGCGCCCTAGGGAGCGGAGCCGCGCGCGCCGGGACAGGACCGACGGAGAGCGAGTCAGGTACGGGGACCGGGGTGCGCATCGCGAGCGGGCGCCACCCGCATCGCGAATCGCATCCCGGCTGGAGGCGGTACCGCAGCGCACCCGGTCAGTGGATCTGACCGGGGCGCTGCAGCAACGAGAATGAGGCGAGCGCTCCGGGGAAGAACGGGGACCCGGAGCGCTCGGCGTAACAAGGAGGGAAAAAAAGGGGGAAAACTGGGATAGATAAGTGTGATGTGACTATAACATGGTTTGTCTGGGTCTTTTGAGAAAATTGGGGAATGACATAGAAAAATGGTATATGTGGGTTATATCAATGTGGATATAGAATATATGGCAATAGAGATCGAAATGGCCAGAAAAATGGAATGTGTGGGTTATAGGATATATGATAATATGAGAATAGAGTTAGAAGTGGCCAGAATTGAAAAATGTGATGTGATAACATATGTATGTGTAGAGATAGGAAAAGTAGAAAAGAAAGTATAAGGGAGAATAAATGAAAAAATGAAATAAAATGAGCATTGTAGATAACACTGGACTGATAAAGAAATGTCAGAAGAAATTATGAAACAATAAGATAGAGAGATAGGGCAACATGGGTGGACAGACCCATTTAGAGCGGGGAAGGGAAATTGGAAAGGATAGTAGTGATAATTGGATAAGAGGTGGGAAGAAGCTAATAATAGTGATGAAGAAAAGGATACGGTGGTCAGAGGATGGCCATCTCAAGTGGCCTAAAAAGGAATAATAGGATTGTTAATGGTTGTAGAAAAAAAATTAAAATATTACATAATACACGACTATGTCATTTGTGTAATATCGTATTCCCTATTAAGGCCTAAGGGTTCCAAGGTTTGTAGGGTATGTATCCAATATGCCTCTTCGTTTTTTCTGTTGCCACCTCTGCATGGTTTTGGGATCTGTTCAATGACCTGGAATAGTAGCTGTGCAATAGTATGTCCTGCAGTGATGAAATGATAGGGAATTGGCAATAGGGTGTTCTTCCTTCTAATTTTGGATTTGTGTTGAGAGATGCGGTCTCGGATATGCTGGGTAGTCTCGCCAACATACCCGAGACCGCACGGGCATTTAATGATGTAAACAACAAAGTATGAATCACATGTAAAAAAAACTTTAATGGGGTACGGTTTACCTGAAAGTGGGTGGTACACTTTATTACCTTTGGTGATGCTATTACATTGTACGCAATGAAGACATGGAAAAGTACCTTGTTTGGGCAATGAGAGTTTGGTTTGATTTGGGGTACGACTGCTGCCAATGTCGGCTCTGATCAAACTGTCTCGAAGGTTGGGGGGTCTTTTGAAACAAGGTAAAAATGGTTCTTTAAATTCAGGAACATTAGGGTAGGCTCTATGAAGTAACGGCCTGTGTCTGCTGATGATCCCCTGTATCTTGTATGCATAGGGGTGGAAAGTGTGTAAGAAAGGTATTTATTTCTACATTTGATGAAGGATTGGGACCCTATTCCAGCACCACTAATTGAAACAGAGAGTGCCAAATCTTTACCTACATGTAATAGCATAGTGATGCATATAATGCACAGTGACGCATGTAATGCACAGTGACACACATACTAGGCATGGTGCTGTATGCAAAGTGTATCCAACAGCATTGTAAAGTAGGTAAAGTAACATATGCCTGGTGTAGTAATGTATAAATGGAAAGGTGATGTATGCATAGCAAGGTAATAATGTCATTGTAGTAACATATGAGATGATTATGCATACACATATGCATATCCAAGCACTGAAAGGGTGAAGACATACTCTCAGAGACTGAGCTTGTCCAACACTGCAATATTTAAGGGGGCTCAGCTGGCTGCAGTAGAACTTAACAGCTGAATACAAAGCAGCAAGTGATGCAAAGATTACTGGCACCTAATTTGAAACTGTCAAAAACTGCACCGACACGGAAAGTTATGCCCTCTCATGATTCCACAAGTAAAACCAAACCTCCTCCAGCAGATGAAACCCCTGCCTGTAGGAGCTCTCTATTAGCTGAATAAGAGCCTAGGCCAGTGTTTCTCAACCAGTGTGCCTCTAGCTGTTGCAAAACCACAACTCCCAGCATGGCCAGACAGCCAAAGCCCCTAAAGAAATACAGCTATACCAGCCATTAAAGGGGTACTCCGGCGCTTAGACAGCTATCACGCGCCCTCCCATAGGCTTGCATTGAGGGTCGGAGCATGACGTCACACGGGGGCGGAGGCGTGTCGTCACACGCCACCGGCCCTGTGGTCGTCGGTAATCAGACCCGGAGCGAACACACTCCGGGGACTGATTATAAACGGGGTGCGGCGTGCAAGATCACGGGGGTCCCCTTTGGATAGGGGATAAGATGTTTAAGCACCGGAGTACCCCATTAAGCCTGCTTGCTTATAACCTAAAGCCCGCAGACTGCCTGTAACCATGACAGCCAAAGCCCCTAGTTAATGTGGTGTCCCTGCCATCACCCCCTGCCGCTGGAAGATATAACCTGCATGCTACCGGCTGATGCTGCATGCTATACCAGCTGATGTTCACAAGCTCCGTTCTTCTCGTGGACTTCACTGGCTCCTGAATGCTATCTCTTATACCTGCTGCTGAATGCTGCCGAGTAGCTGAATCTGAATCAGAGCTTCCGCCACATTAGACATAATTGAGCAAGACGTCAACTGCTGCCGGTGAGTGCAGCGTGAATGAGTTGCCCCTCCCACATATACGGCTAATTAAGCCTAACACATATAACAATAAACTAGGTTGGAACTAACGATTGCCATGCTTGATTGGTGTGTGATGTCGTGATGTATAAGGTTGTCCGATATCTAATCCATTTTCTTGAATTAAACACATCAAAAGGTTCTAGTTTAATATAGCTAATTGTTTGTTTATTTTCTTAGACATCCTTCCCGTCTTCAGACTGCAGAATCACTTTTGCCGATGTCACCAGATGAATATGATGATCTAACCAAGCTTGTTGGACCTGCCGAATTTGAAATTGTATGTTATGTATATCAAAATTCTCTGTTTCTATTGTTTTTTTGTTTGTTTTTTTCCTTTTGTTTTTTTTCCTAAGGAATGTTATTTAAGGGGTTATCTGGTGGAATTTTTTTATTGCACTACTGTCCCCAGCTTGCCTAATAAAACAATCAAATCTTAAACTTACCTTCTCCGCTCCCTCATAACCTCCGGTATCAGGGCGCCCCATCTCTGGATAGTCTGCATCTCCTCCGGAGCCAGCCAGAGTTGTTGCCACAGTGGTGTCCTGTCTTGGCCATTGATTGGCAAGTGGCACTGTCAGTTCCAAAAGCTACAGACGGGGCACCCTGATACTATTCCCTACATTGGAGCAGAAGAAAGTAAGTTTTAATTGTTTTATTAGGCAGGCTGGTGACAATAGTGCAATAAGAATTTTCCCCAGAAAACCGCTTTAAGGCAAGGCAGTCAGAGTGCTATTAAAAAATGCAAATTTCACAGTACCTCACGTGAGTCCACCCTTACATTTTTGTAAATATTTTTTATATCTTTTCTCGTGACAACACTGAAGAAATGACAATCTGCTACAATGTAAAGTAGTGAATGACAGCCTGTATAACAGGGTTTAATTTTGCTGCCCCCACAATATAACTTAATATACAGCTATTAATGTCTAAACCTTGGCAACAAAAGTGAGTACACCCCTAAGCGGAAATGTCCTAATTGGGCCCAATTATCCATTTACCCTCCCCTGTGTCATTGTTAGTGTTGCAAGTTCTCAGGTGTGAATAGGGGCCAGGTGTATTAAATTTGGTGTTATCACTTTATTCTACTGGTCATGAAGTTCCACATGGCACCTCATGGCAAAGAACTCTCTGAGGATCTGAAAAAACATTCTTTTTCATGAAGTTGGCCTAGCCTATAAAAATAAAAAAACACCCTGAAACTGACTTGCAGAATGTTGGGCAAGACAATATTTCCCAGTACAGATTCCACTCAGAACACGCCTTGTCGCATTCAAGTTGCACATGCTTAGAGTCATATGCAGAGGTTTTCTTTAGGAAATAGATGTATGAGTTCTGCTAGTATTGCAGTGGTTGAAGGGGTCAGACTGTCAGTGCTCGGACATAAAAATGTGTTACATGTTCCATTGGAGTGCATGCTCAGGAGGATGTAAAGCTATGTAATGTGAAGAACTTCACATTTCAATTTCAAACTAAATGGAGGGGCAAATTCAAATCAAACAAGACTGTAAGACTGAGCTAAACGTGTGTTGGGCTTTAATAGTAACCCCTTCTCGGGTAGCAGGGGGGGGGGGCAGAGTAGTCTGTAAGGGTGAGAAAAAGAGGTGTGGGAGGAGGACAGCTGAGTCTGGAGGAGACAAAAGATGTCTGTAAGGTAGAGACAGAGGACTTGGACAGAGGGGTCTGGGGGTGGTAGAGGGGTGTAGGGGAAAAAATGGGTCTGGGTGAGGAGGGAGGGGTCAGTTGAGGGGATAGTACAGGGGTTGGATTCAGACAAACTGAGAAGAAGGTATATGCTTGTATTATATGCAGGGGTGCAGTGTGTGGCAGTATTATATTCAGGGAGCAGTGTGTGGCAAGATTATGTTAAGAGGGTACAGTGTGTGGCAAGCTTATATTCGGGTGTGCAGTGTGTAGTAGGGTTATATTCATATACAAACCAAAAGACATGGACATAATTCCCAGGGTCACAGACCTTTTATTATTAGTCCCTCCCCCCCAACCCCCCCCCCCCCCCCCCCCCCAAAAAAAAAAAAAAATAAACATAGCTTTTTATTAAGCCTGTCAATACTAACAGAATAAATAATAAGAATAAACTAAATATAGTACAAAACTTAAAAGGTGCAAACACTGTATGTGATGTCAGTCATATATACGGTACTTGTTATCACTGGGTATGTTCCCTACTAATGTAACACATTCAAAAGTCCAATGGCCTGCAGTGCTCACTGGAAAGAGGAACACACACAATGCTGCTTAGTTAAAAACTTAACCACAATGCCCCCTCTGAAGGTTTTGTTGCAATAGCAACATCCTCAGGAGGAAAATGAGCATCAATGACTTTCAGTTCTTAGTATGTACATTCTTCCTGAGTATTTACAGGTTGCATGTGGTTGATAGGAGTGTGGTTGTAGCTATTACACTATCCCTTGCAGACAACATGTACATACTCAGGTAGCCTGTACATGCTGAGATCTGAGAGTAAGAGTGCAACGAAACTGTACCGCTGGTATTAGTGAGAATATTGAAAAAGAAGGCTGGGTGTGCATGGGTGTGGCTAAGGGTGTGGTTAGGGGAGTGACATACGGTGTGGTAAGGACATGCTAGGGGCTATGTGCTTTAGCCCTGGGGTTTTTGGAGACCTAGATACACCCCTGTAAACCACACATATTACATCATAGTTTATGAGGTTGAAAAAAGACAAGAATCCAACAAGCTCAGCCTATAACCCTACTGTGTTGATCCAGAGGAAGGGGAAAAAAACCTTAAGAGGCAGATGCCAATTGCCCCATCCCTGACTCAAAATATCAGAACAAATACATGACTGTATAAAAAAAAAGTCTCCTTATATAAAGGTGCCCGAAATTTGACAAAATACTTTGTGTGTGGTCTGACTTATACAGAGGCAAAACAATGTTCTTGTCATGAGCCTTAAAAACACTTAAAGGGGTACTCCAGTGGAAAACAAATGTTTTCAAATTCTCTTAATGGATCCCATACCTTTATTAGCCTTTGTAGTAGCTACCTGTCACTGGTCATTAATCTGTATGCATTAAAAATAGAAAAAGGTGGACATCAATCATAAAAGAGAAGCAAAACTCCAACACGTTTTGAGCAAAATGTAGCTCTTAATCATGGCTATATGTAGCCCAAAACGCACTGGAGTTTCACTTTTCTTTTATGATGTCCACCTTTTTCTATTTTTAATGTATACAGATTAAAGGTTTGATGGTTTAATACTACATGCACCGTTATCCTTGGAAGAGCTGGAGGAAACTTTATTTTTTCTTTTGTTCTGATTCATAATACATATATACATACGTCATACATACATACACACATCATACATGCATAACCTACACACACACACATATATATATATATATATATATATATATATATACACACACACATACATACATAATGCATAAATACATACTATATGCATACAAACATCATACATATATAATACATGCATACATCATACATAGATAATACATATGCGTGAATACGGGTAGAAAACAGACATGGTGCACATCTACAATCTTGTATAATGATCTGATTGCTTCTCAGCATAATTTCAAAAACTAACAGGTTGTTAGTATACATTTTTGATCAAAAAGTACAAGCCCACTCGCCACATCAAGGCCACCTATTTAGAGTGGGTCCCTAACGTCCCTAGCATAAAATGGCGTAGCACCGGGCGGCGACCACCACCGCCGCGACACCAGTGCCCACGGGGGGGGAAACGACCCACTGGCAGAGCGGCCCCAATGCCACTCAAACCAGTCTATGGGTCGCACCACCCTGCAGACACGGCGCCACGGCAGCAACGGACGCCGCACAGCACCACACCAGTGTGAACAAGGTGTAATAGCTCACTTACCATGCTCTCCCAGTCAGACTGGGAGGCTGCTAGGAAAGAAATGGCCCCTGTGTAGCTAACTACTACTTATATAGGGTTGGGCTGAGGGGGTGGGGAAGAGTGCAGCACATGTTCAAACAAAAAAAAAAGGAGGGGATAGAAAACACAGTGTGAATTCGGGTAGAAAACAGACATGGTGCACATCTACAATCTTGTATAATGATCTGATTGCTTCTCAGCATAATATCAAAAACTAACAGGTTGTTAGTATACATTTTTGATCAAAAAGTACAAGCCCACCTATTTAGAGTGGGTCCCTAACGTCCCTAGCATAAAATGGCGTAGCACCAGGCGGCGACCACCACCGCCGCGACACCAGTGCCCACGGGGGGGGAAACAACCCACTGGCAGAGCGGCCCCAATGCCACTCAAACCAATCTATGGGTCGCACCTCCCCGCAGACACGGCGCCACGGCAGCAACGGACGCCGCACAGCACCACACCAGTGTGAACAAGGTGTAATAGCTCACTTACCATGCTCTCCCAGTCAGACTGGGAGGCTGCTAGGAAAGAAATGGCCCCTGTGTAGCTAACTACTACTTATATAGGGTTGGGCTGAGGGGGTGGGGAAGAGAGCAGCACATGTTCAAACAAAAAAAAAAGGAGGGGATAGAAAACACAGTGTGAATTCGGGTAGAAAACAGACATGGTGCACATCTACAATCTTGTATAATGATCTGATTGCTTCTCAGCATAATATCAAAAACTAACAGGTTGTTAGTATACATTTTTGATCAAAAAGTACAAGCCCACTCGCCACATCAAGGCCACCTATTTAGAGTGGGTCCCTAACGTCCCTAGCATAAAATGGTGTAGCACCGGGCGGTGACCACCACCACCGCGACACCAGTGCCCACACATATTATGTATGCACACCATACATAATACATACACATATCCATAATATATACATGTACACATCATACATAAATACATCATACATAACATACAGTACATACATAACATATATATGATATGTATGTACTGTATGTTCTGTATGTATAATGTGTGTATGTATTATGTATTTATGTATGTATGATGTGTATGTATATATAATGGATTTGTGTATGTGTTATGTATGGTGTGCATATGTATGTATTATGTATGTATTATATGTGTATGATGTTTGTATTTATGCATTATGTATATATATATATATATATATATATATATATATATATATTATACATACATAATGCATAAATACAAACATCATACATATATAATACATACATACATACATAATATACACATGCACACATCATACATAATACAGCATACATCCATAATACATCCATAATACACACCATACATATTACACACACCATACATACATAATACACACCATACATACATATAATACACACCATACATACATATTACACACATCATACATACATACATAATACAGACCATATATACATACATAATACACACACCATACATACATATTACACACATCATACATACATACATACATAATATACACCATACATACATATTACACACACCATACATACATATAATACACACCATACATACATATTACACACACCATACATACATAATACACACACCATACATACATATTACACACACCATACATACATATTACACACACCATACATACATATAATACACACCATACATACATATTACACACACCATACATACATATAATACACACCATACATACATATTACACACACCATACATACATAATACACACACCATACATACATATTACACACACCATACATACATATTACACACACCATACATACATAATACACACCATACATACATATAATACACACCATACATACATATTACACACACCATACATACATATTACACACACCATACATACATAATACACACCATACATACATATTACACACATCATACATACATACATAATACACACCATACATACATATTACACACACCATACATCCCACCCCCCTCCCGTCCTCGGTCTGTGCACTTTTCTCACCTGCGGCAGCCATGTTGGGGTCAGAGGCCGGGCATCCCATCCCATCTGCTGCACACTTTGCACCATCGCCCACTTCTTCCTCATGCCGAGGAATGGACACACGGTACCAGGAGTTGCGGCCAGGATCATCCCAGGAGGTGGAAGCAGACGTGCGCAGCTGCAGGGCAGCCCCTGCGTCTGCAGTTAGCGCAGCAGTGTGCGCGGCCGGGGAAGGGGGAGGAGCGGCCCGGAGGAAGGGGAAAAGAGTGGCCCAGAGGAAGGGGGGATAGAGCGGCCGGAGGAAGGAGGGATAGAGCGGCCGGAGGAAGGGGGGATAGAGCGGCCGGAGGACGGGGGATAGAGCGGCCGGAGCCGCAAATTAAAAAAAAAAATGCATTTTAAACCCCTTAAGGACCAGGCCATTTTACACCTTAGGACCAGAGCGTTTTTTGCACATCTGACCACTGTCACTTTAAACATTAATAACTCTGGAATGCTTTTAGTTATCAATCTGATTCCGAGATTGTTTTTTCGTGACATATTCTACTTTAACATAGTGGTAAAATTTTGTGGTAACTTGCATCCTTTCTTGGTGAAAAATCCCAAAATTTGATGAAAAATTAGAAAATTTAGCATTTTTCTAACTTTGAAGCTCTCTGCTTGTAAGGAAAATGGATATTCAAAATATTTTTTTATTTTATTCACATTTCCAATATGTCTACTTTATGTTTGCATCATAAAATTGATGTGTTTTTACTTTTGGAAGACACAGAGGGCTTCAAAGTTCAGCAGCACTTTTCCAATTTTTCACAAAATTTTGAACCTCGCTTTTTTTCAGAGACCAGTTCAGGTTTGAAGTGGATTTGAAGGGTCTTCCCTTTAGAAATACCCCACAAATGACCCCATTATAAAAACTACACCCCCCAAAGTATTCAAAATGACAATCAGTAAGTGTTTTAACCCTTTCTGTGTTTCACAGGAATAGCAGCAAGTGAAGGAGAAAATTGACAATCTTTATTTTTTACACTTGCATGTTCTTGTAAACCCAATTTTTGAATTTTTACAAGGGGTAAAAGGAGAAAATGTATACTTGTATTTGTAGCCCAATTTCTCTCGAGTAAGCACATACCTCATATGTTTATGTAAAGTGTTCAGTGGGCGCAGTAGAGGGCTCAGAAGCGAAGGAGCGACAAGGGGATTTTGGAGAGTACGTTTTTCAGAAATGGTTTTTGGGGGGCATGTTGCATTTAGGAAGCCCCTATGGTGCCAGAACAGCAAAAAATAACCCGCATGGCATACCATTTTGGAAACTAGACCCCTTGGGGAACGTAACAAGGAATAAAGTGAGCCTTAATACCCCACAGGTGTTTCACGACTTTTGCATATGTAAAAAAAATAAAAAAAAATTTCACTAAAATGTGTGTTTCCACCAAATTTCACATTTAATAGCAGAAAATACCCCCCAAAATTTGTAACCCCATCTCTTCTGAGTATGGAGGCACCCCATAAGTTGGCATGAAGTGCATTACGGGCGAACTACAATGCTCCGAAGAGAAGGAGTGATATTTGACTTTTTGAGAGCAAATTTTGCTCGGGGGGCATGTCGCATTTAGGAAGCCCCTATGGTGCCAGAACAGCAAAAAAAAAAAAAAACACATGGCATACCATTTTGGAAACTAGACCCCTTGAGGAAAGTAACAAGGAATAAAGTGAGCCTTAATACCCCACACGGGTTTCACGACTTTTGCATATGTAAAAAAAATTATTTTTTTCACTAAAATGTGTGTTTCCCCCCAAATTTCACATTTTTGCAAGGGTTAATAGCAGAATATACCCCCCAAAATTTGTAACCCCATCTCTTCTGAGTATGGAGGTACCCCATAAGTGGACCTGAAGTGCACTACGGGCAAACTACAATGCTCAGAAGAGGAGGAGCACCATTGAGCTTTTGGAAAGAGAATTTGTTTGGAATGGTAGTCAGGGGCCATGTGCATTTACAAAGCCCCCCGTGGTGCCAGAACAGTGGACCTCCCCCCACATGTGACCCCATTTTGGAAACTACACCCCTCACAGAATTTAATAAGTGGTGCAGTGAGCATTTACACCCCACTGGCGTTTGACAGATCTTTGGAACAGTGGGCTGTGCAAATGGAAAATTACATTTTTCATTTTCACGGATCACTGTTCCAAAAATCTGTCAGACACCTGTGGGGCGTAAATGCTCACTGCGCCCCTTATTACATTACATGAGGGGTGTAGTTTCCAAAATGGGGTCACATATGGGGGGGGTCCATTGTTCTGGTACCATGGGGGCTTTGTAAACACAAGTGGCCTTCAATTCCGGACAAATTTTCTCTTCAAAATCCCAATGGTGCTCCTTCTCTTCTGAGCATTGTAGTGCACCCATAGAGCACTTTACATCCACATATGGGGTATGCTCTTACTCAGAAGAAATTGGGTTACAAATTTTGGGGGGCTTTTTTTTATTTTCCCTTGTGAAAATGAAAAATTTAGGGTGACACCAGCATTTTAGTGAAAAAAATTTTTTTTTTCATTTTCCCATCCAACTTTAATGAAAATTTGTCAAACACCTGTGGGGTGTTCAGGCTCACTATACCCCTTGTTACGTTCCGTGAGGGGTGTCGTTTCCAAAATGGGGTCACATGTGGGTATTTATTGTTTTGTGTTTATGTCAGAACCACTGTAAAATCAGCCACCCCTGTGCAAATCACCAATTTAGGCCTCAAATGTACATGGTGCGCTCTCACTCCTGAGCCTTGTTGTGCGTCCGCAGAGCATTTTACGCCCACATATGGGGTATCTCCGTACTCAGGAGAAATTGCGTTACAAATTTTGGGGGTCTTTTTTTCCTTTTACCTCCCGTGAAAATAAAAAGTAAAGGACAACACCAGCATGTTAGTGTAAAAAAAATTATTTTTTTACACTAACAGGCTGGTGTAGACCCCAACTTTTCTTTTTCATAAGGGGTAAAAGGAAAAAAAGCCCCCAAAATTAGTAACGCAATTTCTCCCGAGTACGGAGATACCCCATATGTGGCACTAAACTGTTTCCTTGAAATACGACAGGGCTCCAAAGTGAGAGAGCGCCATGCGCATTTGAGGACTAAATTAGGGATTGCACAGGGGTGGACATAGGGGTATTCTACGACAGTGATTCCCAAACAGGGTGCCTCCAGCTGTTGCTAAACTCCCAGCATGCCTGGACAGTCAGTGGCTGTCCGGAAATGCTGGGAGTTGTTGTTTTCCAACAGCTGGAGGCTCTGTTTTGGAAACACTGCCGTACAATACGTTTTTTATTTTTTATTAGGGGGACAGTGTAAGGGGGTGTATATGTAGTGTTTTACTCTTTATTATGTGTAAGTGTAGTGTTTTTAGGGTACATTCACACTGGCGGGTTTACAGTGAATTTACCACTAGGAGTTTGCGCTGCGGTGAAAAATTTGCGACAGCCCAAACTTGAAGCAGAAAACTTACTGTAAACCCGCCAGTGTGAATGTACCCTGTACGTTCACATGGGGGGGCAAACCTCCAGCTGTATAAAAACTACAACTCCCAGCATGTACTGACAGACCGTGCATGCTGGGAGTTGTACTTTTGCAACAGCTGGAGGCACGCTGGTTGGAAAACCTTCAGTTAGGTTCTGTTACCTAACTCAATATTTTCCAAACAGTGTGCCTCCAGCTGTTGCAAAACTTCAACTCCCAGCATGTACTGATCGCCGAAAGGCATGCTGGGAGATGTAGTTATGCAACAGCTGGAGGGATCGCAACTACAACTCCCAGCATGCAGAGACAGTTGTTTGCTGTTTAGGCTTGCTGGGAGTTGCAGTTTTGCAACATCTGTAGAGCTATAGTTTAGAGACCACTGCACAGTGGTCTCCAAACTGTGGACCTCCAGATGTTGCAAAACTACAACTCCCAGCATGCCCAGACAGCAAACTGCTGTCTGGCAATGCTGGGAGTTGTAGTTTTATAGCCAAAAACAAAGAGACCTACAATACTAATATTATTTCAAAAAGTATAACAATCTTTATTAGACAATAAAAAACAAACAATTTAAAAATAGTAAAAGGCAGAGGATGACCTTACGCAGGAGACAACAAGTGCCAGTGGACCTGGTATGGGCGATATAGGCATTCAGTCAAGAACATACATAATGTAAGACTGGCACGGCTGCACACTTATGATATCGTAACAATAGATATAATATCTAACATACATTGATGTAACATAGGGAGCAGCAATGCAATATAACAAACATAAATAGGGACCCAAGATGGGTAATACCTAAAAAGACTACCTGTCATATACCCAAAGGCCAGGAACACCAAGCACCAACACCCAAGGTGTTCCTGGCCTTTGGGTATATGACAGGTAGTCTTTTTAGGTATTACCCATCTTGGGTCCCTATTTATGTTTGTTATATTGCATTGCTGCTCCCTATGTTACATCAATGTATGTTAGATATTATATCTATTGTTACGATATCATAAGTGTGCAGGCGTGCCAGTCTTACATTATGTATGTTCTTGACTGAATGCCTATATCGCCCATACCAGGTCCACTGGCACTTGTTGTCTCCTGCGTAAGGTCATCCTCTGCCTTTTACTATTTTTAAATTGTTTGTTTTTTATTGTCTAATAAAGATTGTTATACTTTTTGAAATAATATTAGTATTGTGGGTCTCTTTGTTTTTGGCTATATATCGGTACCCCCAGGACCTACATACGGCACGTATTGTTTTGCTGTTTTGTTGTTTGGCTAAATTGAGTTGTAGTTTTGCAACATCTGGAGGTGCACAGTATAGAGATCACTTTGCAGTGGTCTCAAACTGTAGACCTCCAGCTGTTGCAAAACTGCAACTCCCAGCAAGCCTAAACAGCTCTCTGGGCATGCTGGGAGTTGTAGTTTTGCAACATCTGGAGGGTTACAGTTTAGAGACCACTATAGTGGTCTCAGACTGTAGCCCTCCAGATGTTGCTAAGTAACTCACCGACTTTTGTTGTATCCAGGGAGCTACGTCGCGGTCCTCTTCTTCCGCCGATTGTCGCCCGCTGCCGCCGCTGATCGTCGACGCTGCCGTCGCCAATGGGTAAGTGGATCTTCCGCGCCGGTCCCTGTCGGTTTCCCCGTCCTGCCCCGCCTATTGTGGGAGGGTAGGACGGGGGAAACCGAAAGTAAACCCCTCCGCCCCCCCGATCTGCTATTGGTGGTCGCGTCTAGACCACCAATAGCAGAGATAGGAGGGGTGGCAACCCTGCCACCTCACTCCTATCGCTACAGGGGGATCGTGGGTGTCTAGGACACCCGCGATCCCCCTTCTATTCCGGGTCACCGGGTCACCATAGACCCGTATGACCCGGAATCGGCGCAAATCGCAAGTGTGAATTCACTTGCGATTTGCGCCGATCGCCGACATGGGGGGGTCTAATGACCCCCCTGGGCATTTGCGCGGGATGCCTGCTGATAGATATCAGCAGTCACCCCGGCGCGATCCCCGCCCGGCGCGCGGCGGGGACCGAAATTCCCACGGGTGTACAGGTACGCCCTTGGTCCTTAAGTACCAGGGAGCAAAGGCGTACCTGTACGCCCTTGGTCCTTAAGGGGTTAAACATCCGGTGTGCCCTGAAAGTGTTTCAGGGCACACCGGATGTTTAAAAATGCATTTTTTTTTAATTTGCGGCTCCGGCCGCTCTATCCCCCGTCCTCCGGCCGCTCTATCCCCCGTCCTCCGGCTGGTGATGTCGGGGATGTCCGGTGGGGCTGGGGTTTAGTAGTGAGGAAAAAAAAAAGTCCTGCAGCAGCGGGCTGCGGCCGCGGTGATTAGGGTGTGCCTGTGCACACCCGGCACACCCTGTGCGCACGCCTATGAATATATAGATGTTCATTCAAAGGAATACTTCAAAGTTACAAATTTTATTGATCTAATCTGGGGTCAATGAATTTAATGTTTTAATCCAAAAAACTTCTCTCTGTAACAATCTCTTTTTTATACTTTCTTCAGATACCCCTTCAATTTCTTCTATTACCATCCACCATAATTCACTGGCTTGGTGCCCGAATTCGGTGAAATGCTTAGCCACTCCTGTTTCTCCAAATTTATTAGTTACCTCTGTTTGACTCTGTATCGCTGTAGCTTTCATATTCCGGATTGTACAGCGGTGTTCACTAATGCGGCTGTCACGATTCGGCTGGCTGGAGGTGGATCCTCTGTGCCAGAGAGGGATTGGCGTGGACCGTTTCGGTGGATCGGTTCTAAGTTGCTACTGGTATTCACCAGAGCCCGCCGCAAAGCGGGATTGTCTTGCAGCGGCGGTAGCAACCAGGTCGTATCCACCAGCAACGGCTCAACCTCTCTGACTGCTGAGATAAGCGCGGTACAAGGGAGTAGACAAAAGCGAGGTCGGACGTAGCAGAAGGTCAGGGCAGGCAGCAAGGATCGTAGTCAGGGGCAAAGGCAGGAGGTCTGGAACACAGGCTAGGAACACACAAGGAAACGCTTTCACTGGCACAATGGCAACAAGATCCGGCGAGGGAGTGCAGGGGAAGTGAGGTATAAGTAGCGAAGTGCACAGGTGAAAGTACTGATTAAAACCTCATGCGCCAATCAGTGGCGCACCGGCCCTTTATATCGCAAGGACCCGGCGCGCGCGCGCCCTAAGGAGCGGGGCCGCGCGCGCCGGGTCATCACAGACGGGGAACGAGTCTGGTAAGCGAGTCGAGATGCGCATCGCGAGCAGGCGCGTCCCGCATCGCGAATCGCATCCCGACTGGGAGTATTATCGCAGCGCACCCGGTTGGCAAGTCTGACCGGGGCGCTGCGAATAAGAGCACGCTGTGAGCGCTCCGGGGAGGAGCAGGGACCTGGAGCGCTCAGCGTAACAGTACCCCCCCCCCCCCTTGGGTCTCCACTCTTTTTGGAACCTGAGAATTTGAGGATAAGATTTTTGTCCAGGATGTTGTCCTCAGGTTCCCATGATCTCTCCTCTGGGCCGCAATTCTCCCAATCTACCCAAAAATTTTTTTTTACCTCTGACCGTCTTGGATGCCAGGATTTCTTTCACAGAAAAAACGTCAGAGGAACAGGAAACTGGAGTGGGAGAAACAACTTTGGGAGAGAAACGGTTAAGGATGAGTGGTTTAAGGAGAGAGACATGGAAAGCATTGGGAATACGGAGAGAAGGAGGAAGAAGGAGTTTGTAAGAGACAGGGTTGATCTGGCACTGGATTTTGAAAGGACCAAGATAACATGGTCCCAGTTTATAACTGGGGACACGAAAGCGGACATACTTGGCGGAGAGCCATACTTTGTCTCCGGGAGAAAAAAATGGGGGGAATTCTTCTTTTCTTATCGGCATGTTTTTTCATCCGGGATGAAGCCTGTAAGAGAGAATTTTGAGTCTCTTTCCATATGGTGGAGAGTTCCCGAGTCACCTCATCAACAGCGGGCAGACCAGAGGGCATGGGAGTGGGAAGGGGGGGAAGAGGGTGACGGCCGTACACCACGAAGAATGGGGATTTAGCAGAAGATTCGGAGACTCTGAAATTGTACGAGAATTCGGCCCATGGTAGAAGATCTGCCCAGTCATCCTGGCGGGAGGAAACAAAATGTCGCAAATAATCACCCAGAACCTGATTAATTCTTTCTACTTGCCCATTGGATTGGGGGTGATAAGAAGATGAGAAATTTAACTTGATTTTGAGCTGATTACAGAGGGCCCTCCAGAATTTAGACACAAATTGAACGCCTCTATCCGAGGCGTGGGCAGCCCGTGGAGGCGAAAAATGTGTATAAAAAATTGTTTCGCGAACTGGGGCGCAGAAGGAAGACCTGGAAGAGGGATAAAATGTGCCATCTTGGAGAATCGATCAACGACCACCCAAATAACTGTGTTGCCATGGGATAAAGGTAAGTCAGTAATAAAGTCCATGCCAATCTGAGACCATGGTCGTTCAGGAACAGGCAGAGGATGGAGGAGTCCAGCAGGTTTCTGGCGAGGGGTTTTGTCCCGGGCACAGACTGTACAAGCCCGCACGAAATCAACAACATCAGCTTCCAGGGTAGGCCACCAATAAAATCGAGAGATGAGCAGGATGGATTTTTTATGCCAGCATGGCCTGCGAGGTGTGAGGAGTGTCCCCACTTGAGAATCCTGAGGCGCTGGCGTGGAGAGACGAAGGTCTTCCCTGGAGGAGTTTGTCTGATGGAAGCTGGAGAAGAGGACATCAGACAGTCTGGAGGAAGAATGTGTTGCGGGGAAGCTTCCACTTCAGAGGCATCTGATGAACGAGAGAGGGCATCAGCCCTAATGTTCTTGTCAGCAGGGCGAAAATGAATTTCAAAGTTAAAACGGGCAAAGAACAACGACCACCTAGCCTGGCGAGGGTTCAGCCGTTGGGCAGACTGAAGATAAGAGAGATTTTTGTGATCAGTGTATATAATAACTGGATATTTGGATCCTTCCAGTAGGTGCCTCCATTCCTCAAGCGATAATTTTATGGCCAGTAGTTCTCGATCACCAATGGAGTAGTTTTTCTCCGCCGGAGAGAAGGTCCTAGAAAAGAAACCACAAGTAACAGCATGCCCGGAAGAATTTTTTTGTAGGAGTACTGCTCCAGCTCCCACCGAGGAGGTGTCTACCTCCAACGAGAAGGGCCTAGATGGGTCAGGTCTGGAGAGTACGGGAGCAGAAGAAAAGGCAGTCTTGAGATGATTGAATGCGTCTTCCGCTTGAGGAGGCCAGGACTTAGGGTTGGCGTTTTTCTTGGTTAGGGCCACGATAGGAGCCACAATAGTGGAAAAGTGCGGAATAAATTGTCTGTAATGATTGGCAAACCCCAAAAAACGTTGGATAGCACGGAGTCCGGAGGGGCGTAGCCAATCCAATACGGCTGATAGTTTATCTGGGTCCATTTGTAGTCCCTGGCCAGAGACTAAGTATCCTAGGAAGGGAAGAGATTGACATTCAAAGAGACATTTTTCCATTTTGGCATATAATTGATTGTCCCGAAGTCTCTGAAGAACCATGCGGACATGCTGGTGGTGTTCTTCTAGGTTAGCAGAAAAAATCTGAATATCGTCTAGGTAAACCACAACACAGGTATATAGAAGATCACAAAAGATTTCATTTACAAAGTCTTGGAAGACAGCAGGGGCGTTGCAAAGCCAAAAGGGCATAACCAGATATTCAAAGTGTCCATCTCTGGTGTTAAATGCTGTATTCCACTCGTCCCCCTCCCTGATGTGGATGAGATTATATAAACCTCTTAAGTCCAGCTTTGTAAAGATGTGGGCGCCTCGTAGGTGGTCAAAGAGTTCTGAGATAAGAGGTAGCGGATAGCGTTTTTTTTACAGTGATTTTATTAAGTCCGCGGTAATCAATGCAAGGGCGTAGGGAGCCGTCTTTTTTGGAAACAAAAAAAAATCCAGCTCCGGCAGAGGAGGAAGATTTGCGGATGAACCCCTTTTTTAAATTCTCTTGGATGTACTCCGACATGGCTTGTGTTTCCAGAGCAGACAGAGGATAGATTCTGCCCCGGGGTGGAGTAGTACCAGGGAAGAGGTCAATAGGACAGTCATAAGGCCTGTGAGGAGGCAAAGTCTCTGCTTGTTTATTGCAAAAAACATCAGCATAATCCAGATAGGCCTTGGGGAGACCAGATAACGGAGGAACCACAGGGTCTTGACTGACAGCACAGGGAGCAGGTTTAAGACAGTTCTTGTGGCAAGAGGTACCCCAGTTCTTGATTTCCCCGGTGGTCCAATCGAGGGTAGGGGATTAGCGTTGAAGCCACGGTAATCCAAGAAGAATTTCCGAAGTGCAGTTAGAGAGGACCAGAAATTCAATTTTTTCGTGATGGGGTCCGATGCACATTAAGAGGGGTTCCGTGCGGTAACGCACAGTACAGTCTAATCTTTCATTATTAACAGAGGCGATGTAGAGGGGTCTGGCGAGACTGGTCACTGGGATGTTGAACCTGTTGATGAAAGAGGCCAAAATAAAATTTCCTGCAGATCCGGAATCCAAGAAGGCCACAGCTGAGAAGGAGAAGGTAGAAGAAGAAATCCGCACAGGCACAGTAAGACGTGGAGAAGCAGAGTTCACATCAAGAGCTGTCTCACCTTTGTGCGGAGTCAGCGTGCGTCTTTCCTGGCGTGGAGGTCGGATAGGACAATCCTTCAAGAAATGTTCGGTACTGGCACAGTACAGGCAAAGGTTCTCCATGCGGCGGCGTGTCCTCTCTTGTGGTGTCAGGCGAGACCGGTCAACTTGCATAGCCTCCACGGCGGAAGGCACAGGAACGGATTGCAGTGGACCAGAGGGGAGAGAAACCGCCTCGTGCGAACAAAGTCCATATCCTGGCGGAGCTCCTGACGCCTTTCGGAAAAACGCATGTCAATGCGGGTGGCAAGATGAATAAGTTCATGCAGGTTAGTAGGGATTTCTCGTGAGGCCAGCACATCTTTGATGTTACTGGATAGACCTTTTTTAAAGGTCGCGCAGAGGGCCTCGTTATTTCAGGACAATTCGGAGGCAAGAGTACGGAATTGGATGGCGTACTCGCCAACAGAAGAATTACCCTGGACCAGGTTCAGCAGGGCAGTCTCGGCAGAAGAGGCTCGGGCAGGTTCCTCGAAGACACTTCAAATCTCCGTGAAGAAAGAGTGTACAGAGGCAGTGACAGGATCATTGCGGTCCCAGAGCGGTGTGGCCCATGACAGGGCTTTCCCAGACAGAAGGCTGACTACGAAAGCCACCTTTGACCTTTCAGTAGGAAACTGGTCCGACATCATCTCCAAATGCAGGGAACATTGTGATAGAAATCCACGGCAAAATTTAGAGTCCCCATCAAATTTGTCCGGCAAAGACAATCGGAGGCTGGATGCGGCCACTCGCTGCGGAGGAGGTGCAGGAGCTGGCGGAGGAGATGATTGTTGAAGCTGTGGTAGTAGCTGCTGTAGCATCACGGTCAGTTGAGACAGCTGGTGGCCTTGTTGTGTTATCTGTTGCGACTGCTGAGCGACCACCGTTGTGAGGTCAGCGACAACTGGCAGCGGGACCTCAGCGGGATCCATGGCCGGATCTACTGTCACGATTCGGCTGGCTGGAGGTGGATCCTCTGTGCCAGAGAGGGATTGGCGTTGACCGTGTCGGTGGATCGGTTCTAAGTTGCTACTGGTATTCACCAGAGCCCGCCGCAAAGCGGGATGGTCTTGCAGCGGCGGTAGCAACCAGGTCGTATCCACCGGCAACGGCTCAACCTCTCTGACTGCTGAGATAAGCGCGGTACAAGGGAGTAGACAAAAGCAAGGTCGGACGTAGCAGAAGGTCAGGGCAGGCAGCAAGGATCGTAGTCAGGGGCAACGGCAGGAGGTCTGGAACACAGGCTAGGAACACACAATGAAACGCTTTCACTGGCACAATGGCAACAAGATCCGGCGAGGGAGTTCAGGGAAAGTGAGGTATAAGTAGGGAAGTGCACAGGTGAAAGTACTGATTAAAACCTCATGCGCCAATCAGTGGCGCACCGGCCCTTTAAATCGCAAGGACCCGGCACGCGCGCGCCCTAAGGAGCGGGGCCGCGCGCACCGGGTCAGCACAGACGGGGAACGGGTCTGGTAAGCGAGTCGGCATGCGCATCGGGAGCGGGCGCGTCCCGCATCGCGAATCGCATCCTGACTGGGAGTATTATCGCAGCGCACCCGGTCGGCAGGTCTGACCGGGGCGCTGCGAATAAGAGCACGCTGTGAGCGCTCCGGGGAGAAGCAGGGACCCGGAGCGCTCAGCGTAACAGCGGCACTTAACACTTCTAATTGTTTGGCCGAAATAAATCCGGCCGCACGGGCATTTTAACAAGTAAATGACTTACAACTATACCAGCCCTTGAGGGGGATCTTAGTACCCCTCAATGGATGACATATATGATCAATTTTGACAACCTAGACACGGGAAGGTTCCCTTCTTTTTGGTTTTTAAAAAGGTCTGCGTAGACTTTCATATCTACCCGTACCAGAAAATTGGCTAATGATTTTCCCTTTTTATAAATAAATCTTGGGGGCTTTCCAAACATTTTACCATATTTGGGATCGGCACACAACAGTCCCCAATATTTATTCACCGTCTTTTTATAATGATAATGAAACAAATCTTGGAATTACTTAACGTAGGATCTTTTATTAATTCTTCACTTACTGCCATGAGTCCTTCTTGAGTCGGAATATTAGTATAGAGACTTTTAATATCTAACGTACACAGTTATGTATCCTTTATCACCTCCACATCCTCTATATGGTTCAAAAATGTGTTAGTGTCACTCAAATGTCACACAATTTCTCAGTTTTCTAACCACTTTCTGCAAGAACCCATCTACATAGACTGCTAAGGGATGAAGAATGGAGTCTCCTCACCGTTCCTAAAATGGACGGAGGTGTCAGCAGAGAGCACTGTGGTCAGACAGAAAGGAAATTCAAAAAGAAAAGAACTTCCTGTGGAGCTGATAACTACTGAAAGGATTAAGATTTTTAAATAGAAGTAAATTACAAATCTGTTTAACTTTCTAGCACCAGTTGATGTAAATAAAAAAATGTTTACCAGGGGAGTACCCTTTTAAACTCTTAAGGACTTAAGCCCGGTCCTGGTGTGAAAAACGGGGTCACGCTAACGATAGCCGGAACCCTGAGCTAACAGCGTGTGGCATCGATCGTTGTGCCGCGCGCTGTTAACCCTTCAGACGCGGCGATCAAAGTTGACCGCCGTGTCTGAAAACAAAAGTAAATGGTTCCCGGCAGCTCAGTCGGGCTGATCGGGACATCGCGATAAAATCCTTACCTCTCCTTACCTCTCTCTGTGGCGTCTGATCGGGGATTGATTGCTCCAAGCCTGAGCTACAGGCTTGAGCAATCGAGCCCCTATCTGACTGATCCCTGCAAAGCTATGGCTTTGCAGGGATCAGCATAGATCAGTGTGTGCAGTGCTATAGCTCCCTATGGGAGCTATAACACTGCAAAAAAAAGTGGAAAAAAAAAGTTAACAAAGGTAATTTAACCCCTTCCCTATTAAAAGTTTGAATCACCCCCTTTTCCCATAAAAAAAAACAACTGTTTAAATAAAAAAAAACATATGTGGTATCGCTGCATGCGAAAATGTCCGAACTATAAAAATATATCGTTAATTAAATTGCACGGTCAATGGCGTGCGCGCAAAAAAATTCCAAAGTCCAAAATAGTGTCTTTTTGGTCACTTTTTATATCATGAAAAAATTTATAAAAAGCAATCAAAAAGTCAGATCAATACAAAAATGATACCGATAAAACTTCAGAAAACGGCAAAAAAAATTAGTCCTCATTCCGGCCTGTGCATGGAAAAATAAAAAAGTTATAGGGTTAGAAGATGAGAATTTTTTACATATAAATTTTCCTGCATGTAGTTATGATTTTTTTTTACAAAGTACGACAATATCCAACCTATGTATGTAGGATATCCTTTTAACCGTATGGACCTACAGAATATAGATAAAGTGTTGCTTTTACCGAAAAATGCACTGCGTAGAAACGGAAGCCCCCAAAATTTACAAAATGACATTTTTTCTTCAATTTTGTCGCACAATGATTTTTTTTCCGTTTCGCCGTGGATTTTTGTGTAAAATGACTAATGTCACTGCAAAGTAGAATTGGTGGCGCAAAAAATAAGCCATCATATGGGGTTAAAATTGAGCTTAATGTTCATCAGAACTCCCAAGTCCTTTTCGGTAGTAGTTTTACCCAGTGATTTATTATTTAGTACATTTGGGGGGAGATATATCAAAACCTGTGACAAGGAAAAGCTGACCAGTTGCCCATAGCAACCAATTAGTTTGCTTCTTTTATTTATTTGAAACCCTCTGAAAAATGAAAGAAGCAATCTGATCGGTTGCTATGGACAGCTGGTCAGCTTTCACTCTGCACAGGTTTTGAAAAATCTCTCCCTTTGTTTTTGCAGCCCAAACGCATAACCTTACATATATCCACATTAAACATAATTTGTCTTTTCTCTGTCCAAGCCTTCAGCTTCCCCAGAGCCCTCTATTATATCATGTTTACCATCCTCTGTGGTAATCAACTTACCCAGTTTAGTGTTGACTGCAAATATTGCAGTTCTATGCTGTAATCCCTCTAAACAATCACACATTAAAGTGAAGTGGACCCAATAATAACCCCTGTGGTACCCCACTTGTATCTGTGACCCAATCTGAATATGTTTTATTGATAACCACTCTGTTTCCTATCATTAAGCCAGTTACTAGTCCATTTACATAGATTCCCCCCCCCCCCCCCCAGTCCCAGAACCTTCATTTTATGTACCTTTTGAGTGGCACAGTATTGCCTTAAAAAAGTCCAGATACACAATATCACCAGCTTCACCCAGGTCCAATCTATAATTGACCCCTTCACAGAAGCTGATTAGATTAGACTGAGAAGACCCATCACTCATAAACCCATGCTGGTGCTGTGTCATAAGGTTGTTGTTATTAAGATATTGAAGAATAGCAATTCTCAGAAAACCCTCAAATATTTTACTCACAACAGATGCTGGTGTTGCCCCATACTTTTAATTTTCACAAGAGGTAAAAAGAGAAAAAGACCCCGAAAATTTGTAAAAGAATTTCTCCCAATTACTTAAATACCCTTATGTGGATGTAAAGTGCTCTGTGGGCATATAACATGGCTCAGGAGTCAGAGAGCACCATGTACATTTGGAGCCTAAATTGGTCATTTGCATTAGAAGGGCTGATAGTTGTGACAGTTCTGATTTAAACACAAAAAAGTAAGCACCCACATGTGACCCCATTTTGGAAACAACACTTCTCAAGGAATGTAACAACGGGTGCAGTGAGCATTTAAACCCCACAAGTGTCTGACAGATATTTGGAACAGTGGTCCATAAAAATGAAAAATTTAGTTTTTCATATTCACAGCCCACTGTTCTAAAAATCTGTCAGACACTTGTGGGGTCTAAATGCTCACTGCACCCCTTGTTACATTCCTTGAGGAATGTAGTTTCCAAAATGGGGTCACTTGTGGGGGGTTTTCACTGTTCTGGCACCAATGGGGCTTTTATGAACACAACATAGCCCCCAACATTCATTATAGCCAAACGCTTCCTCCAAAAGCCCAACATTGTGCCTTCTCTTCTAAGCCCTGCAGAGCTCTTTGGGGGAGATTTATCAAAACCTGTGCAAAAGAAAAGTTGCCCAGTTGCCCATAGCAACCATGCAGATTGCTTCTTCAGAAGCAATCTGATTGGTTGCTATGGGCAACTGGACAACTTTTCCTCTGAACAGGCTTTGATAAATCTCCGCCTTTATGTCCACATTTGGGGTATTTTCGTGCTTGGGAGAAATTGGGTTCCAAACTTTGTAGGGCTTATTCTTATATTACCCCTTGTAAAACTGAAAATAATTTTTCATTTTTACAGCCCTCTGTTTCACAAATTTGTTAGGCACCCATGGTTTCCAGATGCTCACTGCACCCCTTATTCCATGAGGGGTATAGTTTCCAAAATGGTGTCACATGTGGTTGGTTTTTACTGTCTGGGCACCATGAGGGCTTTATAAATGTGGCATGGCCCCCAAAAACTATTTCAGCCAAATTCTCTGTCCAAAAGCCAAATGGCGCTTCTTTCGTCCTTTTCCCTGCCGTGCACCCACTGAACACTTTACATCCACATATGGGGTATTTCCATACTTAGGAGTAATAGAGTTACACATTTTGTGGGCTTTTTCTCCTTTTACTCCTTGTAAAAATGAAAAATTTGGGCTTACACCAGCATTTTAGTGTAAAAATTTTAATTTTTCATTTTCATGGCCCACTGTCCTAAAATTGTGTCAAACACCTGTTGGGTGTAAATGCTTGCTTGTGCCCAATATTACATCCTTGACAGTGTAGTTTCCACAATCGTGTCACATGAGGGGGGTTTCCACTGTCCTGGCACCATGGGGACTTTGTAAATGAGACATGGCTCTGTAAAACTATTCCAGCCAAATTCTCCCTCCAAAAGCCAAATGGTGCTTCTTCCCTTCTGAGCCCTGTTATGCGCATATACAGCACTTTATGTCTGCATATGAGGTATTTCAGTATTCGGGAGAAAAAGGATTACACATTTTTTGAGGGGCTTTTTCTCCTCTTAGCCCCAATTTTTTATTTTTACAAGCAGTAAAGCAACATATTAGTGTAAAAATAGAGATAATGGCCGACATTAATCATTATCTTTAGACTGTTTTTTTGTGTCTAGAAAAGGCGCAAAAAAGGTGCAAGCATGGTTTATTTGCGCCTTTTTTTGCACCTTTTGGTTTACACATTTCTGCTGATTTTGAGTTGCAATCCACTGATTATGGCAATACACGTGATATGGAAGGGTTTTATGAACTGCACCTTTTAGTGAAAAGGCTCAAAAAAGGTGCAAAGCCACTGAAAAGTCTATAAAACTACACGAGTCCAGACTTAGCTTAGCTTTTTGGTGTATGTGAAGAGAGAAATTTCTGAAAATGTGTACCTGCACAAAATTAATCAAATGCTCTGTGACCATTTAATACATTTGGTGCTCCTACACATTACCAGCACACAAAAAAAAGGTGCAGAAAAATGCTTCACTTAAACCTACAATGATAAATGCTGGCCTTTGACTTTTCACCTCCAATCTGCTATTCCTGTGAAACACCTAATGAGTTAACAAACTTTTTGAATGTCCTTTTGAATACTTTGAGGGGTGCAGTTTTTATAATTGGGTCATTAATGTGGGATTTCTAACATGAAGGCCCCTTAAATCCACTTCAAACTGAAATCTGAAAAATTCAGATTTTAAAATTTTCATAAAAAAAATAAAAAAACTGCTGCTAAACTTTGGAGCCCTTCAAAAAGTAAAAACATGTTGACCTTATTAGGCCAACATAAAGTGGACATATTGTAATAGATCATTTATTTGGCATGACCATTTTCTTTACAAGCAGAGCATTTCAAATTTCGAAAAATGCAAAAAAAATTTATTTTTTCATGAAATTTGGGAATTTTTCACAAAGAAATGATGCAAGTATCAATGTAAATTTACCACTATCTTAAAGAATAATATGTCAAGAAAAACTATCTCAGAATCAGAATGATAATTAAAAGTATCTTAGAGTTATTAATGCAAAAAATGACACAGGTCACATTTGAAAAATGTGGTTGTGTCCTTAAAGGGGTACTCTGCCCCTAGACATCTTATCCCCTATCCAAAGGATAGGGCATAAGATGTCTGATCGTGGGGGTCCCGCCGCTGGGAACCCCCGCAATCTCGCAGCACACACTGTCGTCTGGTGCATGGAGCGAGCTTTGCTCTGTGCCTGATGACTGGCAATGTAAGGATGTCACGCCCCTCCCCGTCAATGCAAGTCTATGGGAGGGGGCATGATGGGCAGAACCCCTGTGATCAGACATTTTATCCCTTATCCTTTGGATAGGGGATAAGATGTCTAGAGTCGAAGTACCCCTTTAAGGCCAAAACAGGCTGCATCCTTAAGGGGTTAAATGGCACACGTGTTAATAAATTACTCTCGTAAATGGCATATTACTTCACTATGCATATAGTATGTGCGCCCCTTAGCCGGGGTGGGGTGGACAGGGGGGCATATGACTTGATATTGTTTTTTGCTCTGATATGTATTGTCAGCTGTGAGGCCTTAACATGTCCAATCAACTGAATTTGCCACACCTGACTTTAAAGGGGTTATCCAGGAAAAAACTGTTTTTATATATCAACTGGCTCCAGAAAGTTAAACATATTTGTAAATTACTTCTATTAAAAAATCTTAATAATTTCAATACTTATGAGCTTCTGAAGTTAAGGTTGTTCTTTTCTGTCTAAATCCTCTCTGATGACACGTGTCTCGGGAACCGTCCAGTTTAGAAGAGATTTGCTATAGGGATTTGCTTATAAACTGGGCGGTTCCCGAGACACGTGTCATCAGAGAGCACTCAGACAGAAAAGAACAACCTTAACTTCAGAAGCTCATAAGTACTGAAAGGATTAAGATTTTTTAATAGAAGTAATTTACAAATTTGTTTAACTTTCTGGAGCAAGTTGATATATATAAAAAAAAGTTTTTTCCTGGATAATCCCTTTAACTAAGGTGTGGAAACATCTCAAAAATAGTGAAGAAAATGCTGCAACATAACAAAATGTAAAGAAAATAGAATGGTCAAAAAAACTTTCTAACTGTATTGTATGTTCAGGCATATTGGGGGAGATTTATCAAAACTTGTCTGGAGGAAAGGTTGCTGAGTTGCCCATAGCAACCTATCAGATTGCTTCTTTCATTTGTTAGAGGCCTTTTCAAAAAATGAAAGAAGCGATACGATATGGTTGCTATGGGCAATTCAGAAACTTTTTTCTCTGGACAGGTTTTGATAAATCTCCCCCATTGTGCTGTAATGGAATTTATAATGCCATTTCATGATACTGGTTGATAGAGAATGCAGAGTTGCAATTAATAGTAGTAATAATATGGTTATAAATAATCAAATCCTGGCTTTATGTGCACGTGTGAATCTGGCTTAGAAAAATGCACGTTCAATGCATGTGTGAATCTGGTTTGGAAAAATGTGTCATACATTAGAATGAGTTAAGCAATTAAGCAAGCAGAATAATCTAGTTCTGTTTTTTTTTTTTTTTTTTTTTTTTTTACAGATGCATTCCTACAACAGTTAAACAGCTGAACTATCATCTTGGAACAAAACTGCTTAGCAAAAGTGACAATTTAAAGCATATATTTGTTTATAAATAAATTAATTAGATGAACTTATGTATTAGACCAGGCCTGCACAACTAGACAGTACATAAGGGCCGAAATTAACATAGGGTACCCTTCTCAGAGCCACACACAGGCTTTTAGTGGGGTATTTCATGTACTTTTAGGGCACCTCAAGTTAAATATTTTTGCAAATACATTAATTTAGCAAACTTGCCTTCTTTTCTTGATATTTCCTCCTGCTCCTTTCCTTCTTTTGTTCATTGCTCATTGTAACCTAGACAACTATCTGTCAGCAAAGGGAGAAAAGGAGCAGGAGTATCAGGAGGAGGCAATTTTGCTAAATTAATTTATTTGTAAAAACATTTAACTTGATGTGCTCTACAAGGTTAACTGTATTGGTTGAGATTGGAATACCCCTTCTATATGAAGTCACCTGTCCCTGTTAAAGTCATGGCATTCACATGCTCATTGCTCCAGGGGCCCTTAATGCAATTTAGGGTTAGGTACAATGAGCAGAGCAGTTAGTGTAAAAAGGATGCATTCAGCAGAGCTGACACTGTACTGACTCATACAAATCCAGCTGCAAGCATATTAACAACAGAGAGATAGATCATCATCTTCTACCTTGTATCCGATGGCAAAACTTGCAGAGTCCAAGCGGGAAGCAAAAAGTATATCTAGAAAGATTCTACAGCTGCTCAGCACTGCCGCCCAGTAGACATACATGTACATGTATAGTAGGACCTTCCTTGACACTGAGGGACAAAGATAGCCAACGTTAGCTGTGTGTGTGTACTATATCCGCCCTTCTGCACAACTGCAGCAAAGTGATCCCATATGTCTCAATTTCAAGGAAGCTCCTGGGCTACGGACTAGACTAAGACCTTCCTTGATATCACAGCAACATAATCCCGGGCCATATGTTGTGCAAGCCTTTACCAGAGAAAAAGCATGTCAAACAAATATCATTTGTTTAAAACTTACATAGTTAGTATTCTCATGGAAACATAGCCACCAAAAACATTAACCGTCGTTATGGCAACAAACTGCAAACTATTTTTCAGATTACTATAAATTGACTGTTTAATGTGTGGATAACAGTAGTGCACATTTACAATATGTCTTGCAATGTTTATTGAATAAAAAATAAAATACATATAAGCAAATATCTGTCAGTTGAAAAAATACTACTATATTATGTATGCAGTAGAATCTCCCAATAGCAACACTTACGGGGGAATAAAAGCTATTCTGAGGCGTCCGCAATTGTAAAAAAAAAGGCTGAAAAATCTTTCTAAATGACCAAACACTGTACTCACTCCAGAGTGTAATTAGCTATAAAACAGGATAAACAGTGATATTATGGATGGGGATATGTCTAGCTATGGTGGCTTGAAGACTTGTTGAGCTGGAGATCCTACCTGCTGCCCTTCCATTATCACTTATTTTAAGCCTCTGAATGGGAAAAAAAGGAAAACTCAGAGGGGAAACCTGGTTCCTGACCTATTCACCAGTTATGAACACCTATTTCACGTGGTCCCAGCCCAGCAAGAACGGGACCAAACAGTCTGCTGCAGAGGGCAGCACTACATCAGAGCGACCCGCTCCTCCGCTACAGCCTTCATCTGTGCCTTCAAATGCTCCGATTCCCCTGGTCTCCTGGCTGGACAGGTGCACAGATCTTCAGGAGAGCTCTGCAGATCTTCTCTCTGGCACTCTCCCCCTACACATATGCCGCCGCAGTGTGCACGGAGGCTCCTCACAGGCCATGTGTGGATCCCCAGCTGTTCTGCTCTCCCCTCATCTGTCTGCTGCTGCAAGGACAACGGAGGCTCTTTGCACCCCCGAAGAAGGCCGCCCGTCACATGGCTCCGCTGCTCCTGATGCCTCCCTCTGCTCCTATGAGCTGGTGAGTGCTGCTGTCCCTTCATTACTGCAGGGACCTGCCGATGCAAACTCCACTTCGTCCCTTGGGCAGGGCCGGATTAATGTAGGGGAGGATGGAGCTGCTGCTCCAGGCCCCTACATGAAAATAGGCCCAGCGGCCTGCACTGGCGGCCCGCATAGGCCGCCCGGTAAATATGTTAACAGAAAAAGAGGGCCGGCCCTGCTTCTTACTTACGGCCCTGGGTCAGCCAGGGCCGTAAGTAAGAAGCAGGGCCGGCCTGCAGAGCACTGTATTCTTTTTATAAATAGTTAGCCTCTGGCCCTTTAAGGTGAGTGCAGGTGCCGTGGCCGCAATGCCTCTCTGGGAAGAGAGCAGAAGGATGCTCCTCTCCCTCCTCTGTGTGCAGGCTGCAGCCCTATTGGAGCAGGCAGGTTCTTTGCTTCCTGTTCCATTGCTGACTACATCACCTGCCCACGCTGAATGGGAACAGGAAGACTTCCCCTGCCCACAGCTGCGGCCCCCCATACAACAGGTAATTTTCCGGGAGGAAAAGGTTGAGGGGCAAATTGCTGTTTGCGGGGTCAGTGGGAGTTAAATGGGCAATTTCTTAATGTTTCCTGACATGGGGGCCACTGGCAGTTTTAAAACTACAACTCCCAGCATGCCTTTGGCTGTCCAGACATGCTGGGAGTTGTAGTTTTGTAACACTTTATCTATCTAATCTCATATCTATCTCATATCTATCTATCGATCTCATATCTATCTCATATCTATCTATCTCATATCTATCTATCTCATATCTATCTATCTCATATCTATCTATCTCATATCTTATCTATCTATCTCATATCTATCTATCTCATATCTATCTATCTCATATGTATCTATCTCATATCTATCTCATATCTATCTATCTCATATCTATCTCATATCTATCTATCTATCTCATATCTATTTATCTATCTCATATCGATCTATCTCTCATATCTATCTATCTCATATCTATCTATCTACACAGGCCATGTGTGGATCCCCAGCTGTTCTGCTCTCCCCTCATCTGTCTGCTGCTGCAAGGACAACGGAGGCTCTTTGCACCCTCGAAGAAGGCCGCCCGTCACATGGCTCCGCTGCTCCTGATGCCTCCCTCTGCTCCTATGAGCTGGTGAGTGCTGCTGTCCCTTCATTACTGCAGGGACCTGCTGATGCAAACTCCACTTCGTCCCTTGGGCAGGGCCGGATTAACGTAGGGGAGGATGGAGCTGCTGCTCCAGGCCCCTACATGAAAATAGGCCCAGCGGCCTGCACTGGCGGCCCGCATAGGCCGCCCGGTAAATATGTTAACAGAAAAAGAGGGCCGGCCCTGCTTCTTACTGTCACGATGCCGGCTGGCAGGTAGTGGATCCTCTGTGCCAGAGAGGGATTGGCGTGGACCGTGCTAGTGGATCGGTTCTAAGTCACTACTGGTTTTCACCAGAGCCCGCCGCAAAGCGGGATGGTCTTGCTGCGGCGGTAGTGACCAGGTCGTATCCACTAGCAACGGCTCAACCTCTCTGACTGCTGAAGATAGGCGCGGTACAAGGGAGTAGACAGAAGCAAGGTCGGACGTAGCAGAAGGTCGGGGCAGGCAGCAAGAATCGTAGTCAGGGGCAACGGCAGGAGGTCTGGAACACAGGCTAGGAACACACAAGGAAACGCTTTCACTGGCACAATGGCAACAAGATCCGGCCAGGGAGTGAAGGGGAAGTGAGGTATAAATAGGGAGTGCACAGGTGAACACACTAATTGGAACCACTGCGCCAATCAGCGGCGCAGTGGCCCTTTAAATCGCAGAGACCCGGCGCGCGCGCGCCCTAGGGAGCGGGGCCGCGCGCGCCGGGACAGGACAGACGGAGAGCGAGTCAGGTACGGGAGCCGGGATGCGCATCGCGAGCGGGCGCTACCCGCATCGCGAATCGCATCCCGGCTGGAGACGGTATCGCAGCGCGCCGGGTCAGTGGAGCTGCCCGGAGCGCTGCGGTAGCGAGAGAGAAGCGAGCGCTCCGGGGAGGAGCGGGGACCCGGAGCGCTCGGCGTAACAGTACCCCCCCCCTTGGGTCTCCCCCTCTTCTTAGAGCCTGAGAACCTGAGGAGCAGACTTTTGTCTAGGATGTTGTCCTCAGGTTCCCAGGATCTCTCTTCAGGTCCACAGCCCTCCCAATCCACCAAAAAGAACTTTTTTCCTCTGACCGTCTTGGAGGCCAGTATCTCTTTCACTGAGAAGACGTCAGAAGAACCGGAGACAGGAGTGGGAGAAACTAATTTGGGAGAGAAACGGTTGATGATGAGTGGTTTAAGAAGAGAGACATGAAAGGCATTAGGAATACGGAGAGAAGGAGGAAGAAGAAGTTTGTAAGAGACAGGATTAATTTGGCACAAGACTTTGAAGGGACCAAGATAGCGTGGACCCAGTTTGTAACTGGGGACACGAAAGCGGACATATTTAGCGGAGAGCCATACCTTGTCTCCGGGAGCAAAAATGGGGGGAGCTCTTCTTTTCTTATCGGCAAACTTTTTCATGCGAGATGAAGCCTGTAAAAGAGAAACTTGGGTCTCTTTCCATATGGTGGAAAGATCACGAGTCACTTCATCTACCGCGGGCAAACCAGAGGGCAAGGGAGTAGGGAGGGGGGGAAGAGGGTGACGGCCGTACACCACGAAAAATGGGGATTTGGAGGAAGATTCAGAGACTCTAAAGTTATACGAGAATTCGGCCCATGGTAGAAGATCTGCCCAATCTTCCTGGCGGGAGGAAACAAAATGTCGTAAATAATCACCCAAGACCTGGTTAATTCTTTCTACTTGTCCATTGGATTGAGGATGATATGCAGAAGAAAAGTTTAATTTAATCTTGAGTTGTTTACAGAGAGCCCTCCAGAATTTTGACACGAATTGGACGCCTCTATCCGAGACTATTTGTGTGGGCAACCCGTGAAGACGAAAAATGTGTACAAAAAATTGTTTAGCCAACTGAGGCGCTGAAGGAAGACCAGGAAGAGGGATGAAATGTGCCATCTTGGAGAATCGATCAACGACCACCCAAACAACAGTGTTGCCACGGGATGGGGGTAGGTCTGTAATAAAATCCATACCAATCAGAGACCAAGGCTGTTCGGGGACAGGCAGAGGATGAAGAAAACCAGCGGGCTTCTGGCGAGGAGTCTTATCCCGAGCACAGACAGTGCAGGCTCGCACAAAGTCCACGACATCCGTCTCCAGAGTCGGCCACCAATAGAAGCGAGAGATGAGTTGCACAGATTTCTTGATGCCTGTATGACCTGCGAGATGGGAGGAGTGACCCCATTTGAGGATTCCGAGGCGTTGGCGTGGAGAGACGAAGGTCTTTCCTGGAGGAGTTTGCCTGATGGAGGCTGGAGAAGTGGAGATCAGGCAGTCAGGAGGAATGATGTGTTGCGGAGAGAGTTCGACTTCCGAGGCATCCGAGGAACGAGAGAGAGCATCGGCCCTAATGTTCTTATCGGCAGGCCGAAAGTGAATTTCAAAATTAAATCGGGCAAAGAACAGAGACCACCTGGCCTGGCGAGGATTCAGCCGTTGGGCAGACTGGAGATAGGAGAGGTTCTTGTGATCGGTGTAAATAATAACAGGAAATCTTGATCCCTCCAGCAGATGCCTCCATTCCTCAAGTGCTAATTTAATGGCTAGAAGCTCTCGATCCCCGATGGAGTAGTTCCTCTCCGCCGGAGAGAAGGTCCTAGAAAAAAAACCACAAGTAACAGCATGCCCGGAAGAATTTTTTTGTAGAAGGACCGCTCCAGCTCCTACAGAGGAGGCATCAACCTCCAATAAGAAGGGTTTAGATGGGTCAGGTCTGGAGAGCACGGGAGCCGAAGAAAAGGCAGACTTGAGCCGTTTAAAGGCGTCTTCCGCTTGAGGAGGCCAAGACTTGGGATTGGCATTTTTTTTGGTTAAAGCCACGATAGGGGCCACAACGGTAGAAAAATGTGGAATAAATTGCCTGTAATAATTGGCGAACCCCAAAAAACGTTGGATAGCACGGAGTCCGGAGGGGCGTGGCCAATCTAAGACGGCAGAGAGTTTGTCTGGATCCATTTGTAGTCCCTGGCCAGAGACCAAGTATCCTAGGAAAGGAAGAGATTGGCATTCAAACAGACATTTCTCTATCTTGGCATAAAGTTGATTGTCACGAAGTCTCTGAAGAACCATACGGACATGCTGGCGGTGTTCCTCTAGATTGGCAGAAAAAATCAGGATATCGTCCAGATATACAACAACACAGGAGTATAAGAGATCACGAAAAATTTCATTAACAAAGTCTTGGAAGACGGCAGGGGCGTTGCACAGGCCAAAGGGCATGACCAGATACTCAAAGTGTCCATCTCTAGTGTTAAATGCCGTTTTCCATTCATCCCCCTCTCTGATGCGGATGAGATTATAAGCACCTCTTAAGTCCAGTTTGGTAAAGATGTGGGCACCTTGGAGGCGATCAAAGAGTTCAGAGATGAGGGGTAGAGGGTAGCGGTTCTTTATCGTGATTTTATTAAGACCGCGGTAGTCAATGCAAGGGCGTAGAGAGCCATCTTTTTTGGACACAAAGAAAAATCCGGCTCCGGCAGGAGAGGAGGATTTACGGATAAAGCCTTTTTTTAAATTTTCCTGGATGTACTCCGACATAGCAAGAGTCTCTGGGGCGGACAGAGGATAGATTCTGCCCCGGGGTGGAGTAGTGCCCGGGAGGAGGTCAATAGGACAATCATAAGGCCTGTGAGGAGGTAGAGTCTCAGCTTGTTTTTTGCAAAAAACATCCGCAAAGTCCATATAGGCCTTAGGGAGACCGGTTACAGGGGGAACCACAGAGTCACGGCAAGGGGTACTGGGAACCGGTTTTAGGCAGTCCTTGAAACAAGAGGGCCCCCAACTCTTGATCTCCCCAGTGGACCAATCCAGGGTTGGGGAATGGAGTTGAAGCCAGGGTAGTCCAAGGAGGATTTCGGAAGTGCAATTGGGGAGGACCAAAAATTCAATCTTCTCGTGATGAGGTCCGATGCACATTAGAAGGGGCTCCGTGCGGAAACGTATGGTACAATCCAATCTTTCATTGTTTACACAATTGATGTAAAGGGGTCTGGCGAGACTGGTCACTGGGATGTTGAACCTGTTGACGAGAGAGGCCAAAATAAAATTTCCTGCAGATCCGGAATCCAAGAAGGCCATAGTAGAGAAGGAGAAGGCAGAGGCAGATATCCGCACAGGCACAGTAAGACGTGGAGAAGCAGAGTAGACATCAAGGACTGTCTCACCTTTGTGCGGAGTCAGCGTACGTCTTTCCAGGCGGGGAGGACGGATAGGACAATCCTTCAGGAAGTGTTCGGTACTGGCACAGTACAGACAGAGATTCTCCATGCGGCGTCGTGTCCTCTCTTGAGGTGTTAGGCGAGACCGGTCGACCTGCATAGCCTCCACGGCGGGAGGCACAGAAACGGATTGCAGGGGACCAGAGGAGAGAGGAGCCGGGGAGAAAAAACGTCTTGTGCGAACAAAGTCCATATCCTGGCGGAGCTCCTGACGCCTTTCGGAAAAACGCATGTCAATGCGAGTGGCAAGATGGATGAGTTCATGTAGGTTAGCAGGGATTTCTCGTGCGGCCAGAACATCTTTAATGTTGCTGGATAGGCCTTTTTTAAAGGTCGCGCAGAGGGCCTCATTATTCCAGGATAATTCTGAAGCAAGAGTACGGAATTGTACGGCGTACTCGCCAACGGAAGAATTACCCTGGACCAGGTTCAACAGGGCAGTCTCAGCAGAAGAGGCTCGGGCAGGTTCCTCAAAGACACTTCGAATTTCTGAGAAGAAGGAGTGTATAGAGGCAGTGACGGGGTCATTGCGGTCCCAGAGCGGTGTGGCCCATGACAGAGCTTTTCCAGACAGAAGGCTGACTACGAAAGCCACCTTAGACCTTTCAGTAGGGAACTGGTCCGACATCATCTCCAAGTGCAGGGAACATTGGGAAAGAAAGCCACGGCAGAATTTAGAGTCCCCATCAAATTTATCCGGCAAGGATAGTCGTAGACCAGAAGCGGCCACTCGCTGCGGAGGAGGTGCAGGAGCTGGCGGAGGAGATGATTGCTGAAGCTGTGGTAGTAGCTGCTGTAGCATCACGGTCAGTTGAGACAGCTGTTGGCCTTGTTGCGCTATCTGTTGTGACTGCTGGGCGACCACCGTGGTGAGGTCGGCGACAACTGGCAGAGGAACTTCAGCGGGATCCAGGGCCGGATCTACTGTCACGATGCCGGCTGGCAGGTAGTGGATCCTCTGTGCCAGAGAGGGATTGGCGTGGACCGTGCTAGTGGATCGGTTCTAAGTCACTACTGGTTTTCACCAGAGCCCGCCGCAAAGCGGGATGGTCTTGCTGCGGCGGTAGTGACCAGGTCGTATCCACTAGCAACGGCTCAACCTCTCTGACTGCTGAAGATAGGCGCGGTACAAGGGAGTAGACAGAAGCAAGGTCGGACGTAGCAGAAGGTCGGGGCAGGCAGCAAGAATCGTAGTCAGGGGCAACGGCAGGAGGTCTGGAACACAGGCTAGGAACACACAAGGAAACGCTTTCACTGGCACAATGGCAACAAGATCCGGCCAGGGAGTGAAGGGGAAGTGAGGTATAAATAGGGAGTGCACAGGTGAACACACTAATTGGAACCACTGCGCCAATCAGCGGCGCAGTGGCCCTTTAAATCGCAGAGACCCGGCGCGCGCGCGCCCTAGGGAGCGGGGCCGCGCGCGCCGGGACAGGACAGACGGAGAGCGAGTCAGGTACGGGAGCCGGGATGCGCATCGCGAGCGGGCGCTACCCGCATCGCGAATCGCATCCCGGCTGGAGACGGTATCGCAGCGCGCCGGGTCAGTGGAGCTGCCCGGAGCGCTGCGGTAGCGAGAGAGAAGCGAGCGCTCCGGGGAGGAGCGGGGACCCGGAGCGCTCGGCGTAACACTTACTTACGGCCCTGGGTCAGCCAGGGCCGTAAGTAAGAAGCAGGGCCGGCCTGCAGAGCACTGTATTCTTTTTATAAATAGTTAGCCTCTGGCCCTTTAAGGTGAGTGCAGGTGCCGTGGCCGCAATGCCTCTCTGGGAAGAGAGCAGAAGGATGCTCCTCTCCCTCCTCTGTGTGCAGGCTGCAGCCCTATTGGAGCAGGCAGGTTCTTTGCTTCCTGTTCCATTGCTGACTACATCACCTGCCCACGCTGAAGGGGAACAGGAAGTCTTCCCCTGCCCACAGCTGCGGCCCCCCATACAACAGGTAATTTTCCGGGAGGAAAAGGTTGAGGGGCAAATTGCTGTTTGCGGGGTCAGTGGGAGTTAAATGGGCAATTTCTTAATGTTTCCTGACATGGGGGCCACTGGCAGTTTTAAAACTACAACTCCCAGCATGCCTTTGGCTGTCCAGACATGCTGGGAGTTGTAGTTTTGTAACACTTTATCTATCTAATCTCATATCTATCTCATATCTATCTATCGATCTCATATCTATCTCATATCTATCTATCTCATATCTATCTATCTCATATCTATCTATCTCATATCTATCTATCTCATATCTATCTATCTCATATCTTATCTATCTATCTCATATCTATCTATCTATCTAGCTCATATCTATCTATCTCATATCTATCTATCTCATATATATCTATCTATCTCATATCTATCTCATATCTATCTATCTCATATCTATCTCATATCTATCTATCTCATATCTATCTATCTCTCATATCTATCTATCTCATATCTATCTATCTATCTCTCATATCTATCTCATATCTATCTATCTATCTCTCATATCTAGCTATCTCATATCTATCTATCTCATATCTATCTATCTCATATCTATCTATCTATCTCATATCTATCTCTCTATCTATCTCATATCTATCTATCGATCTCATATCTATCTCATATCTATCTATCTATCTATCTCATATCTATCTATCTCATATCTATCTATCTCATATCTATCTATCTCATATCTTATCTATCTATCTCATATCTATCTATCTCATATCTTATCTATCTCATATCTATCTATCTCATATCTATCTATCTCATATGTATCTATCTCATATCTATCTCATATCTATCTATCTCATATCTATCTCATATCTATCTATCTATCTCATATCTGTCTATCTATCTCATATCTATCTATCTCTCATATCTATCTATCTCATATCTATCTATCTATCTCTCATATCTATCTCATATCTATCTATCTATCTATCTCTCATATCTATCTATCTATCTCATATCTATCTATCTATCTATCTATCTCATATCTATCTATCTCATATCTGTCTATCTATCTATCTATCTCATATCTATCTATCTCATATCTATCTATCTATCTCATATCTATCTATCTCATATCTATCTCTCTATCTATCTCATATCTATCTCATATCTATCTATCTATCTATCTATCTATCTCATATCTATCTATCTCATATCTATCTATCTCATATCTGTCTATCTATCTATCTCATATCTATCTCATATCTATCTATCTCATATCTATCTATTTTTGGCTTTTTGTTGTTTTTTTTTTTAATTTTATTTTTTTATCTCATATCTATCTATCTCATATCTATCTATCTATCTATCTCATATCTATCTATCTCATATCTATCTATCTCATATATATCTATCTATCTCATATCTATCTCATATCTATCTATCTCATATCTATCTCATATCTATCTATCTCATATCTATCTATCTCTCATATCTATCTATCTCATATCTATCTATCTATCTCTCATATCTATCTCATATCTATCTATCTATCTCTCATATCTAGCTATCTCATATCTATCTATCTCATATCTATCTATCTCATATCTATCTATCTATCTCATATCTATCTCTCTATCTATCTCATATCTATCTATCGATCTCATATCTATCTCATATCTATCTATCTATCTATCTCATATCTATCTATCTCATATCTATCTATCTCATATCTATCTATCTCATATCTTATCTATCTATCTCATATCTATCTATCTCATATCTTATCTATCTCATATCTATCTATCTCATATCTATCTATCTCATATGTATCTATCTCATATCTATCTCATATCTATCTATCTCATATCTATCTCATATCTATCTATCTATCTCATATCTGTCTATCTATCTCATATCTATCTATCTCTCATATCTATCTATCTCATATCTATCTATCTATCTCTCATATCTATCTCATATCTATCTATCTATCTATCTCTCATATCTATCTATCTATCTCATATCTATCTATCTATCTATCTATCTCATATCTATCTATCTCATATCTGTCTATCTATCTATCTATCTCATATCTATCTATCTCATATCTATCTATCTATCTCATATCTATCTATCTCATATCTATCTCTCTATCTATCTCATATCTATCTCATATCTATCTATCTATCTATCTATCTATCTCATATCTATCTATCTCATATCTATCTATCTCATATCTGTCTATCTATCTATCTCATATCTATCTCATATCTATCTATCTCATATCTATCTATTTTTGGCTTTTTGTTGTTTTTTTTTTTAATTTTATTTTTTTATCTCATATCTATCTATCTCATATCTATCTATCTATCTATCTCATATCTATCTATCTCATATCTATCTATCTATCTCTCATATCTATCTATCTCATATCTATCTATCTATCTATCTATCTCTCATGTCTATCTATCTCATATCTATCTATCTCATATCTGTCTATCTATCTATCTCATATCTATCTATCTCATATCTATCTATCTATCTATCTATCTCATATCTATCTATCTCATATCTATCTCTCAATCTATCTCATAGCTATGTATCTATCTATCTCATATCTATCTATCTCATATCTATCTATCTCATATCTGTCTATCTATCTATCTCATATCTATCTCATATCTATCTATTTTTGGCTTTTTGTTGTTTTTTTTTGTTGTTTTTTGTTTTTTTATCTCATATCTATCTCATATCTATCTATCTATCTATCTATCTATCTCATATCTATCTCTCTATCTCATATCTATCTATCTATCTATCTATCTCATATCTATCTATCTCATATCTATCTATCTCATATCTATCTTATTTCTATCTTATATCTCAGTGTTTCCTGACCATGGTGCCTACAGCTTTTGCAAAACTATAACTCCCAGCATGCGTTTGGCTGTCCAGGCATGCTGAAAGTTATAGTTTAGCAACAGCTGGAGGCACCCGGGTTAGGAAACACTGATCTATTTATGTATCTAATATCTATATTATATCTCAGTGTTTCCCCAGTATACCAGTGTACCCAATATACCAGTGTACTCTATATATACCAGTGTACTCTATATATACCAGTGTACCCAATATACCAGTGTACCCAGTGATACAGTGTACCCAGTATACCCAATATACCAGTGTACCAGTGATACAGTGTACCCAGTATACCCAATATACCAGTGTACCCAGTGATACAGTGTACCCAATATACCAGTGTACCCAGTGATACAGTGTACCCAATATACCAGTGTACCCAGTGATACAGTGTACCCAATATACTAGTGATACAGTGTACCCAATATACCAGTGTACTCTATATACCAGTGTACCCTATATACCAGTGTACTCTATATATACCAGTGTACCCAATATACCAGTGTACTCTATATATACCAGTGTACCCAATATACCAGTGTACTCTATATATACCAGTGTACTCTATATATACCAGTGTACCAATATACCAATGTACTCTATATATACCAGTGTACCCAATATACCTGTGTACTCTATATATACCAGTGTACCCAATATACCAATGTACTCTATATATACCAGTGTACCCAATTTACCAGTGTACTCTATGTATACCAGTGTACCCAATATACCAGTGTACTATATATATACCAGTGTACCCAATATACCAGTGTACTCTATATATACCAGTGTACCCAATATACCAGTGTACTCTATATATACCAGTGTACCCAATATACCAGTGTACCCAATATACCAGTGTACTCTATATATACCAGTGTACTCTATATATACACCAGTGTACCCAATATACCAGTGTACTATATATACCAGTGTACCCAGTATACCAGTGTACTCTATATATACCAGTGTACCCAATATACCAGTGTACTCTATATATACCAGTGTACCCAATATACCAGTGTACTCTATATATACCAGTGTACCTAATATACCAGTGTACTCTATATATACCAGTGTACCCAATATACCAGTGTACTCTATATATACCAGTGTACCCAATATACCAGTGTACTCTATATACCAGTGTACCCAATATACCAGTGTACTCTATATATACCAGTGTACCCTATATATACCAGTGTACCCAATATACCAGTGTACTCTATATATACCAGTGTACCCAATATACCAGTGTACTCTATATATACCAGTGTACCCAATATACCAGTGTACTCTATATATACCAGTGTACCCAATATACCAGGGTACTCTATATATACCAGTGTACCCTATATATACCAGTGTACTCTATATATACCAGTGTACTCTATATATACCAGTGTACCCAATATACCAGTGTACTCTATATATACCAGTGTACCCAATATACCTGTGTACTCTATATATACCAGTGTACCCAATATACCAATGTACTCTATATATACCAGTGTACCCAATATACCAGTGTACTCTATATATACCAGTGTACCCAATATACCAGTGTACTCTATATATACCAGTGTACCCAATATACCAGTGTACTCTATATATACCAGTGTACCCAATATACCAGTGTACTCTATATATACCAGTGTACCCAATATACCAGTGTACCCAATATACCTGTGTACTCTATATATACCAGTGTACCCAATATACCAATGTACTCTATATATACCAGTGTACCCAATTTACCAGTGTACTCTATGTATACCAGTGTACCCAATATACCAGTGTACTATATATATACCAGTGTACCCAATATACCAGTGTACTCTATATATACCAGTGTACCCAATATACCAGTGTACTCTATATATACCAGTGTACCCAATATACCAGTGTACCCAATATACCAGTGTACTCTATATATACCAGTGTACTCTATATATACACCAGTGTACCCAATATACCAGTGTACTATATATATACCAGTGTACCCAGTATACCAGTGTACTCTATATATACCAGTGTACCCAATATACCAGTGTACTCTATATATACCAGTGTACCCAATATACCAGTGTACTCTATATATACCAGTGTACCCAATATACCAGTGTACTCTATATATACCAGTGTACTCTATATACACCAGTGTACTCTATATATACCAGTGTACCAAATATACCAGTGTACTCTATATATACCAGTGTACCCAATATACCAGTGTACTCTATATATACCAGTGTACCCAATATACCAGTGTACTCTATATATACCAGTGTACCCAATATACCAGTGTACTCTATATATACCAGTGTACCCAATATACCAGTGTACTCTATATATACCAGTGTACCCAATATACCAGTGTACTCTATATATGTTACGCCGAGCGCTCCGGGTCCCCGCTCCTCCCCGGAGCGCTCGCTTCACTCTCCCCGCTGCAGCGCTCCGGTCAGATCCACTGACCCGGGGCGCTGCGATTCCGCTGCCAGCCGGGATGCGATTCGCGATGCGGGTAGCGCCCGCTCGCGATGCGCACCCCGGCTCCCGTACCTGACTCGCTCTCCCTCGGTCCTGTCCCGGCGCGCGCGGCCCCGCTCCCTAGGGCGCGCGCGCGCCGGGTCTTTGCGATTTAAAGGGCCACTGCGCCGCTGATTGGCGCAGTGATTCCAATTAGTGTCTTCACCTGTGCACTTCCCTATATCACCTCACTTCCCCTGCACTTCCTTGCCGGATCTTGTTGCCATTGTGCCAGTGAAAGCGTTCCTTGTGTGTTCCTAGCCTGTGTTCCAGACCTCCTGCCGTTGCCCCTGACTACGATCCTTGCTGCCTGCCCCGACCTTCTGCTACGTCCGACCTTGCTTCTGTCTACTCCCTTGTACCGCGCCTATCTTCAGCAGCCAGAGAGGTTGAGCCGTTGCTAGTGGATACGACCTGGTCACTACCGCCGCAGCAAGACCATCCCGCTTTGCGGCGGGCTCTGGTGAAAACCAGTAGTGGCTTAGAACCGATCCACTAGCACGGTCCACGCCAATCCCTCTCTGGCACAGAGGATCCACTACCTGCCAGCCGGCATCGTGACAGTAGATCCGGCCATGGATCCCGCTGAAGTTCCTCTGCCAGTTGTCGCTGACCTTACCACGGTGGTCGCCCAGCAGTCACAACAGATAGCGCAACAAGGCCAACAGCTGTCTCAACTGACCGTTATGCTACAGCAGTTACTACCACAGCTTCAGCAGTCATCTCCTCCACCGGCTCCTGCACCTCCTCCGCAGCGAGTGGCCGCTCCTGGTCTACGCCTATCCTTGCCGGATAAATTTGATGGGGACTCTAAGTTTTGCCGTGGCTTTCTTTCCCAATGTTCCCTGCATCTGGAGATGATGTCGGACCTGTTTCCCACTGAAAGGTCTAAGGTGGCTTTCGTAGTCAGCCTTCTGTCTGGAAAAGCCCTGTCTTGGGCCACACCGCTCTGGGACCGCAATGACCCCGTCACTGCCTCTGTACACTCCTTCTTCTCGGAAATCCGAAGTGTCTTTGAGGAACCTGCCCGAGCCTCTTCTGCTGAGACTGCCCTGTTGAACCTGGTCCAGGGTAATTCTTCCGTTGGCGAGTATGCCGTACAATTCCGTACTCTTGCTTCAGAATTATCCTGGAATAATGAGGCCCTCTGCGCGACCTTTAAAAAAGGCCTATCCAGCAACATTAAAGATGTTCTGGCCGCACGAGAAATTCCTGCTAATCTACATGAACTTATTCACCTAGCCACTCGCATTGATATGCGTTTTTCCGAAAGGCGTCAGGAACTCCGCCAAGATATGGACTCTGTTCGCACGAGGCGTTTCTTCTCCTCGGCTCCTCTCTCCTCTGGTCCCCTGCAATCTGTTCCTGTGCCTCCCGCCGTGGAGGCTATGCAGGTCGACCGGTCTCGCCTGACACCTCAAGAGAGGACACGACGCCGTATGGAGAACCTCTGCCTGTACTGTGCTAGTACCGAACACTTCCTGAGGGATTGTCCTATCCGTCCTCCCCGCCTGGAAAGACGTACGCTGACTCCGCACAAAGGTGAGACAGTCCTTGATGTCTACTCTGCTTCTCCACGTCTTACTGTGCCTGTGCGGATGTCTGCCTCTGCCTTCTCTTTCTCTACTGTGGCCTTCTTGGACTCTGGATCTGCAGGAAATTTTATTTTGGCCTCTCTCGTCAACAAGTTCAACATCCCAGTGACCAGTCTCGCCAGACCCCTTTACATCAATTGTGTAAACAATGAAAGATTGGACTGTACCATACGTTTCCGCACGGAGCCCCTTCTTATGAGCATCGGATCTCATCACGAGAGGATTGAACTTTTGGTCCTCCCCAATTGCACCTCGGAAATTCTCCTTGGACTTCCCTGGCTTCAACTTCATTCCCCAACCCTGGATTGGTCCACTGGGGAGATCAAGAGTTGGGGGTCCTCTTGTTCCAAGAACTGTCTAAAACCGGTTCCCAGTAACCCTTGCCGTAACTCTGTGGTTCCTCCAGTAACCGGTCTCCCTAAGGCCTATATGGACTTCGCGGATGTTTTCTGCAAAAAACAAGCTGAGACTCTACCTCCTCACAGGCCTTATGATTGTCCTATCGACCTCCTCCCGGGCACTACTCCACCCCGGGGCAGAATTTATCCTCTCTCTGCCCCAGAGACTCTTGCCATGTCTGAATACGTCCAGGAGAATCTAAAAAAGGGCTTTATCCGTAAATCCTCCTCTCCTGCCGGAGCCGGATTTTTCTTTGTGTCCAAAAAAGATGGCTCCCTACGTCCTTGCATTGACTACCGCGGTCTTAATAAAATCACGGTTAAGAACCGCTACCCCTTACCCCTCATCTCTGAACTCTTTGATCGCCTCCAAGGTGCCCACATCTTTACTAAATTGGACTTAAGAGGCGCCTATAACCTCATCCGCATCAGAGAGGGGGATGAGTGGAAAACGGCATTTAACACCAGAGATGGACACTTTGAGTATCTGGTCATGCCCTTTGGCCTGTGCAACGCCCCTGCCGTCTTCCAAGACTTTGTTAATGAAATTTTTCGTGATCTGTTATACTCCTGTGTTGTTGTATATCTGGACGATATCCTAATTTTTTCTGCCAATCTAGAAGAACACCGCCAGCATGTCCGTATGGTTCTTCAGAGACTTCGTGACAATCAACTCTATGCCAAAATTGAGAAATGTCTGTTTGAATGCCAATCTCTTCCTTTTCTAGGATATTTGGTCTCTGGCCAGGGACTACAGATGGATCCAGACAAACTCTCTGCCGTCTTAGATTGGCCACGCCCCTCCGGACTCCGTGCTATCCAACGCTTTTTGGGGTTCGCCAATTATTACAGGCAATTTATTCCACATTTTTCTACCGTTGTGGCTCCTATCGTGGCTTTAACCAAAAAAAATGCTGATCCCAAGTCTTGGCCTCCTCAAGCAGAAGACGCCTTTAAACGACTCAAGTCTGCCTTTTCTTCGGCTCCCGTGCTCTCCAGACCTGACCCTTCCAAACCCTTCCTATTGGAGGTTGATGCCTCCTCAGTGGGAGCTGGAGCTGTTCTTCTACAAAAAAATTCTTCCGGGCATGCTGTCACTTGTGGTTTTTTCTCTAGGACCTTCTCTCCAGCGGAGAGGAACTACTCCATCGGGGATCGAGAGCTTCTAGCCATTAAATTAGCACTTGAGGAATGGAGGCATCTGCTGGAGGGATCAAGTTTTCCTGTTATTATCTACACCGACCACAAGAACCTCTCCTACCTCCAGTCTGCCCAACGGCTGAATCCTCGCCAGGCCCGGTGGTCTCTGTTCTTTGCCCGATTTAATTTTGAGATTCACTTTCGTCCTGCCGATAAGAACATTAGGGCCGATGCTCTCTCTCGTTCCTCGGATGCCTCAGAAGTTGAACTCTCTCCGCAACACATCATTCCACCTGACTGCCTGATCTCCACTTCTCCTGCCTCCATCAGGCAAACTCCTCCAGGAAAGACCTTTGTTTCTCCACGCCGACGCCTCGGAATCCTCAAATGGGGTCACTCCTCCCATCTCGCAGGTCATGCGGGCATCAAGAAATCTGTGCAACTCATCTCCCGCTTCTATTGGTGGCCGACTCTGGAGACGGATGTTGTGGACTTTGTGCGAGCCTGCACTATCTGTGCCCGGGATAAGACTCCTCGCCAGAAGCCCGCTGGTTTTCTTCATCCCCTGCCTGTCCCCGAACAGCCTTGGTCTCTGATTGGTATGGATTTTATTACTGATTTACCCCCTTCCCGTGGCAACACTGTTATTTGGGTGGTCGTTGATCGATTCTCCAAAATGGCACATTTCATCCCTCTTCCTGGTCTTCCTTCTGCGCCTCAGTTGGCTAAACAATTTTTTGTACACATTTTTCGTCTTCACGGGTTGCCTACGCAGATTGTCTCGGATAGAGGCGTCCAATTCGTGTCTAAATTCTGGAGGGCTCTCTGTAAACAACTCAAGATTAAATTAAATTTTTCTTCTGCATATCATCCCCAGTCCAATGGACAAGTAGAAAGAATTAACCAGATCTTGGGTGATTATTTGCGACATTTTGTTTCCTCCCGCCAGGATGACTGGGCAGATCTCCTTCCATGGGCCGAATTCTCGTATAACTTCAGGGTCTCTGAATCTTCCTCCAAATCCCCATTTTTCGTGGTGTACGGCCGTCACCCTCTTCCCCCCCTCCCTACCCCCTTGCCCTCTGGTCTGCCCGCTGTGGATGAAATTTCTCGTGACCTTTCCATCATATGGAGAGAGACCCAAAATTCTCTCTTACAGGCTTCATCACGCATGAAGAAGTTCGCGGATAAGAAAAGAAGAGCTCCTCCCGTTTTTTCCCCTGGAGACAAGGTATGGCTCTCCGCTAAATATGTCCGCTTCCGTGTCCCTAGCTACAAGTTGGGACCACGCTATCTTGGTCCTTTCAAAATTTTGTGTCAAATTAATCCTGTCTCTTATAAACTTCTTCTTCCTCCTTCTCTTCGTATCCCTAATGCCTTTCACGTCTCTCTTCTCAAACCACTCATCCTCAACCGTTTTTCTCCCAAATCTGTTCCTCCCACTCCTGTTTCCGGCTCCTCGGACATCTTCTCTGTCAAAGAGATCTTAGCTTCCAAAAAGGTCAGAGGGAAAACTTTTTTTTTAGTGGACTGGGAGGGTTGTGGTCCTGAAGAGAGATCCTGGGAACCTGAGGACAACATCCTAGACAAAAGTCTGCTCCTCAGGTTCTCAGGCTCTAAGAAGAGGGGGAGACCCAAGGGGGGGGGTACTGTTACGCCGAGCGCTCCGGGTCCCCGCTCCTCCCCGGAGCGCTCGCTTCACTCTCCCCGCTGCAGCGCTCCGGTCAGATCCACTGACCCGGGGCGCTGCGATTCCGCTGCCAGCCGGGATGCGATTCGCGATGCGGGTAGCGCCCGCTCGCGATGCGCACCCCGGCTCCCGTACCTGACTCGCTCTCCCTCGGTCCTGTCCCGGCGCGCGCGGCCCCGCTCCCTAGGGCGCGCGCGCGCCGGGTCTTTGCGATTTAAAGGGCCACTGCGCCGCTGATTGGCGCAGTGATTCCAATTAGTGTCTTCACCTGTGCACTTCCCTATATCACCTCACTTCCCCTGCACTTCCTTGCCGGATCTTGTTGCCATTGTGCCAGTGAAAGCGTTCCTTGTGTGTTCCTAGCCTGTGTTCCAGACCTCCTGCCGTTGCCCCTGACTACGATCCTTGCTGCCTGCCCCGACCTTCTGCTACGTCCGACCTTGCTTCTGTCTACTCCCTTGTACCGCGCCTATCTTCAGCAGCCAGAGAGGTTGAGCCGTTGCTAGTGGATACGACCTGGTCACTACCGCCGCAGCAAGACCATCCCGCTTTGCGGCGGGCTCTGGTGAAAACCAGTAGTGGCTTAGAACCGATCCACTAGCACGGTCCACGCCAATCCCTCTCTGGCACAGAGGATCCACTACCTGCCAGCCGGCATCGTGACAATATACCAGTGTACCCAATATACCAGTGTACTCTATATATACCAGTGTACCCTATATATACCAGTGTACCCAATATACCAGTGTAATCTATATATACCAGTGTACCCAATATACCAGTGTACTCTATATATACCAGTGTACCCAATATACCAGTGTACTCTATATATACCAGTGTACCCAATATACCAGTGTACTCTATATGTACCAGTGTACCCTATATATACCAGTGTACTCTATATATACCAGTGTACTCTATATATACCAGTGTACCCAATATACCAGTGTACTCTATATATACCAGTGTACCCAATATACCTGTGTACTCTATATATACCAGTGTACCCAATATACCAATGTACTCTATATATACCAGTGTACCCAATATACCAGTGTACTCTATATATACCAGTGTACCCAATATACCAGTGTACTCTATATATACCAGTGTACCCAATATACCAGTGTACTCTATATATACCAGTGTACCCAATATACCAGTGTACTCTATATATACCAGTGTACCCAATATACCAGTGTACTCTATATATACCAGTGTACCCAATATACCAGTGTACTCTATATATACCAGTGTACCCAATATACCAGTGTACCCAATATACCAGTGTACCCAATATACCAGTGTACTCTATATATACCAGTGTACCCAATATACCAGTGTACTCTATATATACCAGTGTACCCAATATACCTGTGTACTCTATATACCAGTGTACCCAATATACCAGTGTACTCTATATACCAGTGTACCCAATATACCAGTGTACCCATTGATACAGTGTACCCAGTATACCCAATATACCAGTGTACCCAGTGATATAGTGTACCCAGTAAACCCAATATACCAGTGTACCCAGTGATACAGTGTACCCAGTGATACAGTGTACCCAGTATACCCAATATACCAGTGTACCCAGTGATACAGTGTACCCAATATACCAGTGTACCCAGTGATACAGTGTACCCAATATACCAGTGTACCCAGTGATACAGTGTACCCAATATACTAGTGATACAGTGTACCCAATATACCAGTGTACTCTATATACCAGTGTACCCTATATACCAGTGTACTCTATATATACCAGTGTACCCAATATACCAGTGTACTCTATATATACCAGTGTACCAATATACCAGTGTACTCTATATATACCAGTGTACCCAATATACCTGTGTACTCTATATATACCAGTGTACCCAATATACCAATGTACTCTATATATACCAGTGTACCCAATTTACCAGTGTACTCTATGTATACCAGTGTACCCAATATACCAGTGTACTATATATATACCAGTGTACCCAATATACCAGTGTACTCTATATATACCAGTGTACCCAATATACCAGTGTACTCTATATATACCAGTGTACCCAATATACCAGTGTACCCAATATACCAGTGTACCCAATATACCAGTGTACTCTATATATACCAGTGTACCCAATATACCAGTGTACTCTATATATACCAGTGTACCCAATATACCAGTGTACTCTATATACCAGTGTACCCAATATACCAGTGTACTCTATATACCAGTGTACCCAATATACCAGTGTACCCAGTGATACAGTGTACCCAGTATACCCAATATACCAGTGATACAGTGTACCCAATATACCAGTGTACCCAGTGATACAGTGTACCCAGTATACCCAATATACCAGTGTACCCAGTGATAGTGTACCCAGTATACCCAATATACCAGTGTACCCAGTGATACAGTGTACCCAGTATACCTAATATACCAGTGTACTCTATATACCAGTGTACCCTATATACCAGTGTACCCAATATACCAGTGTACTCTATATACCAGTGTACCCTATATACCAGTGTACTCTATATATACCAGTGTACCCAATATACCAGTGATACAGTGTACCCAATATACCAGTGTACTCTATATACCAGTTTACCCTATATACCAGTGTACCCAGTGATACAGTGTACTCCTCTGCCTCACATAGTGGATAGTCCTAATGGGTCTGGGCATATATTGTCACTGGGGTCTGGGTATATACTGTCACTGGGGTCTGAGTATATACTGTCACTGGGGTCTGGGTATATACTGTCTATGGGGTATGGGTATATACTGTCTATGGGGTCCGCGTATATACTGTCACTGGGGTCCGGGTATATACTGTCACTGGGGTCTGGGTATATTCCTCTTTCCTTCCTCATTAAACTAAAGGGCTCTTGTTTTTCTTGTCCTGTGTTTTCAAATATATTTTCATAGATAATGTGGAAGTTAATAGGCAGGGGGGGGGGGGCCTTGAGTTGTGTAAGGGGCCCCAACATTTCTGATGGCAGCCCTGGTTTTGTATATAATCACTTATATGGTATACAGACCCTGTGTACAGCTGGTAACTTTCGCTATATGGGCACTGTGTGGGGGAATACTGGTCTGTGTATAGTGGTTTTATTCATTACAGTATGGTGGTATTATCAAGTTATTGTGTGATGTATATATTTCTTCCTTGTATACGGGTATTCTTGGACATGGAAAATTATCTTACCTATGTTAACTTGTTATATATTTTCTTTTCTTTTATTTTGTGTGTAGGTTGGGGCATTAGGAGGCATTTGGGTGGGATAGGGGCGTGGCAGAGATGTGGCCATGGGTGGAGCCTCACAGGGGGCCCTTGCTTTATTTGGTCCGAGGGCCCTAAGTGTTGTCAGTCCGCCCCTGCCTGGGTAGTCACATAGGCTGGGTAACCTCCTGACCAGCGTGACTCACGTCACGGTATTGTAGGATGCTCCTCCCCCCTGTCAGAAAGAGGATGGTATGTGCTGCTTTCCTGCCTGGCCCACGCCCGTCAAAAAATGTTACTGTGTGACAGTGGCTGAGGTCCCACCGGCGGTCATTGTTCTCTGCCTCTGAAGTCCCCCAAAAAGGTACCACCACCAGTCATGAACTGACTTGCCATTCAGGTACATAGAAAAGCTAGGTGACAATTTCTCACCTAGCTTTTCCATGCTCCTGAATGGCATTTCTGCTTATAAAAGCTCAGTTATTATAGGCAGACATGCCATTCAGGAGCATGGAAAACTAAGTGAGAAATTGTCACCTAGCTTTTCTGTGTACCTGAATGGCATATCTGCTTATCATAGCTCAGCTATTAAAGATAGATTCACCTATAACCTATAGTCATATCTGTCTATTCTATGGTAAGCACATATGCCATTCAGGAGCCCAGAAAAGCTAGGTGACAATTTCTAACCTAGCTTTTTCATTCTCCTGAATGGCATATCTGCTTATAATAGCTCAGCTATTATAGACAGATTTGACTAAAGGTTATAGGTAAATCTATATATAATAACTGAGCTATTATAAGCAGATATGCCATTCAGAAGCATGAAAAATCTAAGCGAGAAATTGTCACCCAGCTTTTCTGTGCTCCTTAGTGCCATTTCTGCTTATATTAGTTAAGCTAATATAGACAGATTTGCCTATAATTTATAATAAGTTATCCTTATAGGCTATAAGCAGCAATGGCATTCATGAGCACGGAAAAACTAGGTGATAAGTTCTCACCTAGCTTTTTTATGCTCCTGAATGGCATATCTGCTTATAATAGCACAGCTATTATAGACAGATTGGCCTAGAAGTTATAGACAGGTGTGCTTGACCCCTTCCTGCGAAAAAAAAAAAAATAACATTTAATTAACCCTTTCCCTAATAAAAGTTGAATCACCTCCCTTTTCTAATAAAAAAATAAAAAAATAAATGTTGTCAAAAAAAAAAAAAAAGTGGTATTGCCGCTTATAATGTTGGGTAATCTGCAAGGTTAATGGCCCAATTTGGGTATTGTTGTAATCGTATGGACCTACAGAATAAAGCTAATGGGAGAGACTTATAAAAACCTGTGTAGAGTAGTGGTGCAGCTGCCCATAGCAACCAATCAGATGCGATCTGATTGGTTGCTATGGGCAACTGCACCACTACTCTACACAAGTTTTGATAAATCTCCCCCAATGTTTGCAAAAAGTGCTCTGTGTAGAAAGACCCCAAAAATTGCATTTTTTTCCAAGTTTGTCCCACAAATATTTGTTTGTGTGTTTCACTGTAGATTTCGTGGTAAAATAAGTGATGTCATTGCAAAGTATAATTGGTGATGCAAAAAAACAAGCCCTTATATGAGTCTGTAGGTAGAAAAATAGGAGTTATGTCTAGAGATGAGCGAATCGGAGCTGACGAACCCAAATTCATTACGAATTTCAGAAAATATACGATTCGCAACGAATGCGAATATCGCTGCGATTCTATCGCGCAAATCGCTTCATTAAACTCCATTTACTGTGGTGCAAGGCCCAGGGCATCTAAAATGGCGGATCCACATGTCAGTACATGGGGCAAGGAACGCTGGGAAGGCAGGAAGGCAAGGCGGGATGACCCTGAATCACATGCAGGATGCAGCCCATCAGCAGCCATTCACCCCTGTGATGTCACAGCCCTATATAATCGGCAGCCATCTTGCAGCCAGTCACTTCATTATATTACACTGCAGAAGGATCATAGGATGCAGAGCCTGTGTGTGTTACAGCAGAGAAAAGCACAGTCCAGCAGCGTTTCACATCCTCCTAGTAACATCAGATAAAAGAAGCTATCCTGGTAATTTAATGTGCATAAAACGTGACGGATGCGCTTTATTTGTGTTAAACAAAATTGCTTTGTGTTGCTTTTTCATTTTATATATTTCGATTAAAAGGCCCATCAAAATCTTCAGCACCAGGCCCATGATCCTCTTAATCTGGCCCTGCCCTTGGGCCACACTCAATTTCTGCCCCAGGACTCCTTCCTTGACCTTTTCACTCACTGATGTCTGTGCCGCTGCTGAAACCATCTAAAAAGGGAGAAGGCACATGTTTTGATGTCAGACCTGCACCAGGTTATGGAGTTGAAGCTGGCCCACATATGTGCACTTTCCACTCCTACCGTTCTGGACCTTCAGTCAGGAAGCCAGGTGTTTACTTAACCTCACCAATAAGTGTACTTTTCCAGTCTGCTGTAGTGAATTTTACAAGTTCGACAATAAAAGTGGGTGCATGTTGGCCATTAAATCTCAGTGTGAGCCACTATTACACACTACCCTGGATATTGCTGACATATTTCACACATACCACGCTCTGTATCATTTGCCTGATATCTCTTCATCAAGCCCCTGGCCTGACTCCTTCCCTGTTTACACTGAATGTAGATCTTTGCTAGAATTATTACGAATATGCTTGGCCCTTACCTGCCCGATCTTATACACCCAGATCAGGTAGGCTTTGTCCGGGGAGGGAGGTTTGCAAAAATACCCTCAAGACTCTTGACATCATCCACCACACAAGGAAGATCCCCCTCATGATTCTTTCTCTTGACATCAAAAAGGCATTTGAACATATTTCCTGGTCATCTCTTTGAGCCACTCTTCGGCATATTGGCCTAGACCCTGCCCTTACCTCTAAAATGATGTCACTATACCAAGTCCCCTCTGCCCGCCTGAAAATTAATGGTTTCCTGTCCTTCTAAAAATTATAAATGTTGTTCCTAAGGAACAGAGGTGCCATATAAAACTTAACCTTTAATAGATGTATTGGATAAAATAATTATAATAATAATAGCAAATTAGAAAGATCCCAAATAACGGTTACTCATATAGATAATATCGTTAGTATGTATGACATTAATGATAACTAACAAATAGGCTAAGCAAGTGCCGCAACCAGCGGTGTTTCACTTACTGCTCAGATCGCAATTATATACGTCAAAAAAAGTGTTGTCCCTGTCCCAATGCTTTTGGGACAGGGACAACACTTTTTTTGATTTATATAATTGGGAGCTGAGCAGTAAGTGAAACGCCGCTGGTTGCGGCACTTGCTTGGCCTGTTGGTTAGTTATCATTAATGCCATACATACTAAGGATATTATCTATATGAGTAACAGTTATTTGGGATCTTTCTAATTTGCTATTATTGCTATAACTATTTTATCCAATATATCTATTAAAGGTTAAGTTTTATATGGCATCTGTGTTCCTTAGCAACAACATTTATTATTTTCTGACTCTTGCCGAGGGGGTTACTGTATCTTGCTAGTGTATGGCTGTATCCAAATATACACATAATTATCTTTTCCTGTCCTTCTGGCGGCAAAATCTGGACATCTCGGGCACCAGGATTGGGGACTACGAATACAAGTGCAATTATAGGAAAAAAAAATCAGCACTTCCGGTGATATGGAATAAAATCACGGCTTTATTAACCCCTTAAGGACTCAGTGTTTTTCCGTTTTTTGCATTTTCATTTTTTCCTCATCACATTCTAAAAACATAACGCTTTCAATTTTTCACATAAAATTCCATATGATGGCTTATTTTTTTTGCCACCAATTCTACTTTGCAGTGATAGTAGTCATTTTACCAAAAAATCCACAGCGAAACGGAAAAAAAATTCATTGTGCAACAAAATTGAAGAAAAAATTTCATTTTGTAACTTTTGGGTGCTTCTGTTTCTGCGCAGTGCATTTTTCATAACAACTTACTTTTATTCTGTAGGTCCATACAATTAAAATGATACCCTTCTTATATAGGTTGAATATTGTCGTACTTCGGAAAAAAATCATAACTACATGCAGGAAAATGTATATGTTTAAAATTGTCATCTTCTGACCCCTATAACTTTTTTATTTTTCTGCGTACAAGCCGGTATGAGGGCTCATGTTTTGCGCCGTGTTCTGAAGTTTCTATGGGTAGCATTTTTGCATTGATTGGACTTTTTGATCGCTTTTTATTCATTTTTTTATTATATAAAAAGAGAGCAAAAATACGCTATTTTGGACTTTGGAATTTTTTTGCGCGTACGCCATTGACCGTGCGGTTTAATTAATTATATATTTTTATAGTTCGGACATTTACGCACGCGGCTATATCACATATGTTTATTTTTATTTACACTGTTTTTTTTATCGGAAAAGGGGGATGATTCACACTTTTATTAGGGAAGCGGTTAAATGACCTTTGTTAACTTTTTTTTTTTCACTTTTTTTTTTTTGCAGTGTTATAGCTCCCATAGGGGGCTAGAACACTGCACACACTGATCTCTTATACTGATCCCTGCAAAGCCCTAGGTTTGCATGGATCAGCGAGATAGGGGCTCGATTCCTCAAGCCTCTAGCTCAGACTTGGAGCAATCCAACCCAGATCAGATGCTCGTGTCCTAGCTGATCAGGACATCGCAATTTTATTATAATAGTCCCGATCAGCCCGACTGAGCTGCCGGGAAGCGTTTACTTTCATTTTCAGTGCGGTGATCAACTTTGATCGCCGCGCCTGAAAGGTTAATAGCACGCGGCACAACGATCTGTGCCGCACGTTATTAGCCCAGGGTCCCGGCTATGAATAGCAGCCAGGACCAACCCGGTTTTAAACACCGGGAATGAGCACAGTGCGTACAGGTACGCCCTGCATCCTTAAGAGGTTAACTTCAATGAAAAATAGTTACAAACGTGTACCAATGCAGCATAGCTCAGCTTCACACGTTTCGTGGTGTCCCACTTTATCAAAAGTTTTTGATAAAGTAGGACACAACGAAAGCATCAAGCTGAGCTATGCTGCATTGGTACACGTTTGTAACTATTTTTAATAGACGTTAATAAAGCCATGATTTTATTCCATATCACCGCAATCGCTGGATTTGTTACTTTAATTGCACTGTTGTTTCCACTGCACTGTGGTATCCGAGCACCTGGAATACTTCATCAGAGGGTGAGCTGAATTTTCTATTATTTTCTGGACAAATACAGGTGCCCAGCTTTTGCTGATGATCTCTTGGTATATATTAACAATCCCTTGATGGTAGAGTTGTCTGGCTTCAGTAATCGGTTGAACTTTAATGTCAAATGGGGGCATTTATCATTGTCTTTAGTATTTGTATGTATATTTGTTGCACATTTGGTCCAGCGCTGCGCCACGGCTGTCTTTTGCGACTTTTTTTAAGTGTGAACAGACCAATTGTTAAGGTTAGTCTTATGTGGTGATAATTAATTTATCAACTGTGACTCTTTTAAAAAAGTTGCAAATTATGGCGCAGAACCACCAAAAAGTCGCAGAAATACACCAGCACTGACTTACCTTAGCTGTTTTGGTGTTTGTGAAGAATGAAATTTCAGAAAATGTGTACCTGCACAAGATTTATGAAAAGCCCTGTGAGCATTTAGTAAATTTGGTGCTCATCATACACATTACCAGCACACAAAAAAAGTGTGCAAAAATGCTTCACTTACACCTACAATGTTAAATGCCCCCAAATGTGTTTAAATCAAAGGCCTTAAAATTATCTTCACCAGTCTACAGCTTTTAAATCAAATTTTCCCTTTTCCTGGCTTGGCACGGGTATTACTTATTGTGTATTAAAATACCCTCTGATATGTCCCAACTGTTTCATTGGAATTTCTCCCCACTCCTTCAACAATTTACAAACTATTAGTCTTCGTAGAATAGGAAAGATGTTTCCTGGTTTGCCAGGCATAATGGGGGAGATTTATCAAAACCTGTGTAGAGAAAGAATGGTGCAGTTGCCATTAGCAACCAATCCATTTGCTTATTTCATTTTTAAAGAGGCCTGTGAAAAATGAAAGAAGTGATCTGATTGGTTGCTATGGGCAACTGCACCACTCTTCCTTTACACAGGTTTTGATAAATCTCCCCCAATCTTCTTAAAATGACCCTCCTACCCAAACTCCTTTATTTAGTTCAGACCATCCCAACCCGCATTGCTCTGCAACAGCAATTTAGCACCTTTGTATGGGCTTTGGGCCATCCATGGATCAGACTTGCCACCCTCTCTCACCTTCCAGTTTGCCATTTATATTATCTTGATGCAATGCATGGATGTCTTTTTGACTTGATGCACAACTATACTTCTAAGATCTTGGTGCGTATAGCGCATGTCTGCTCTTGTTCCTGTTTCCCTGGATTTGGCCCCCGTCCCCACCTTTCTTCTCCCTGCTGTCCCATAGATCTGCCAGACATTCTCGGCTCTTCTTCCTTCTACCCATAAATCCATGATTGACCCCACGGGCCCGATATTTCCTATTACTGATCATTCCACTTTCCTTCCAGCTCTCTCATCTCGTGGGTTTCTTGGGGGCGTCAAACGCTATCCTCTCAGATTCACGCATGTCCTTATCTCTAATAAAATGTTACTGCTTTCCTCTATACGACCAAATACCACAATTTCTGTTTGCAGACCCTACTAATATACTCAATTGCAGCACTTCTATGCTTTGGTTAAATCGCGCAACAAGTTACTTCATGGCCTAACCCTCTTTGAAACATTATGTCTTACGCCTCCCTCCCCTCCACATCCTATATAGGATGTTGCTATCTCACTGCTCCCCTACCCTCCACTCTGTGTGACCGGGAAGGAGGAACTGAATAAGCAATTCATGCCTGCCTATTGGCAGAACTGCCTCCATCTTTCTCATAAGTCAGTGATTGGAAATAGGGTGCTGGAAACTAACTATAAAAACCTTACTTGTTAGTATTAAGTCCTTGTACCCAGCGGTCCCCCGACACCTGTTGGCCTTGCGGCTGGGAGGCAGTCATGTATTTGGTGGTAGGGTCCCTCCTGATCAGCATTATGGTCCACTGTCCTTCGCACCATCCATGAAGTTACTGGGACAAAGGTTCCGAGCTTGCCTGAGGAGACCTTGCTATTCATGTTTGACATGTCCCACTTGCTGCAGGAGGCCAAGGTAGTTATTCCATGAAGGTGGAGATCCCCTGACCCTCCAACTATTGCAGTGTTTCTCAAGCGCGGTCCTCAACCATCCCCAACAGGTCATGTATTCAGGAATTCCTTAGTCTTTCACAGGTGATATAACTGTGGTGATGCCTGATTCACTGACCATCATTTTATCACCTCTGAAAGACTAAGGAAATCCAGAAAACATGACCTGGTGGTACTTGAGGACCGCACTTGAAAAACACTGCACTATTGGAGAGTGGCTCACTGAGACAGCTCACTTGAAACATATAAAATAGCTAATTGTTTTGATCCTTGCGGAGACTTATCGCTGTAGGAAAACATGGCTTTACTGGCTTTCCTTTCAGTCCATCCCGGGATACCGTACTCTTTCTGACTCCAACTTCAGACCCCTGATTGTCTCCCCTTATCACATGCCCCTTCTTTCCACTTATTCCCTCTTCTTAACCCCTCCCCCTCTCTTTCCATGTGTTCCTGTTTGTCCCTACTTCTCTCCTCTAATCTGTTTGTCTACTCCTGTCCCATGTGTCCACCCTGTTGTCTCTTTCACATCAGTCTCTGCCTAAGGGTGCATTCACACCACATTTTTGCAATACAGTTCCCGTATATGTTTTCTATGTGAAAACTGTATGGAACCATATTGGAAAACGTATGCAATGACTCTCCATTGAAAACCGTATGCCAAAAGATGCATCAGGTTGTGTCCGTTTTGCATCCTGTACGGTTTTGTCAGGTTTTTTTCCTGTACCCAAAACCGTAGTCTACCACAGTTTTAGGTCCGGTTGAAAAACTGGATTAAACCGTATACGTTTTTTTTTAAACATGGGAGTCAATGGGAACCGTACAGAACTGTATGTGCATACAGTTCCATCCGGTTTTCACTATACGGTTTTTGACTTTGCACAGTTTTTTTTCTTGGAATTTCAATCAAACAAGTAAAACTTTATTCAAAATGGAGTGAAAAGTTACAAATTTATACGTTTTTTTTTCTTAAAAAACGGATGCAACGGATGTCATTTTTCAAACCGTATATGGTTTTTAACTGTATACGGGTTAAAATTTGTACACACGTTTTGATACAGTTTAGTCAGGTTTTGAGGAATCTGTTTTTCCTCAAAAACCTGATACGGGAACTGTATTGCAAAAACATGGTGTGAATGCAGCTTAACCTATTTTTACATATAAAGCTTATGCTATGCTATGGCCCCCCCTTGTTACATGACTGTACTTTGTTACTTATTTTGCATTGCATATATCTTACCACAGCATTACCCTTTTGTGATTTGAATCTTTATGCTTCCTTTATACCATTTATGTATGCCCTCTCGGCTCTGTTGGTTATTTCTTTTTGTTTTTCTTAAGACACTAAACTTTTAATGAGAAAAAGGGATATTATAAAGAAATAATTTTACATTGTAATAAGGCTTTAAAAAAACTCAACAATTAAATCATTTAGGAAAAGTAATGATTTATGCTCGCACGTTCACTTTCTCATATACCATCTCCCTTCACTTTCATGGGGGGCTATGGTTGACCTTTGGTTTTCTCCCTCACCCAATTGTTGTTGCAAATACAACTGCAAGTAAAACACAATGTTTGTACACGCATTAAACTTACAGCATTCCTTGAAGAACAGGTTCCTCCGTAGGAAGACAGATCCAGCACTCTCTTAAAGTATATCCACTTTAAAAGTCCAGTAAGTGAGGGTGGGCTAGCACTCCTCTGTGCTTTCTACTGTCTTATAGTACGCCTCTGTGCTCTCTCCTGCCTAATAGTACTCCTCTGTCCTCTCTCCTGTCCTATCAGACAGGAGAGAGCACAGAGGAGTGCTAGCCCACCTTCACTTACTGGACTTTGTCCATGTCTGTGCTTCAGCTTGGACAAAGACATGATTTTATAAGCCATGGTTTCTATAAAAAGGAAGTCAAATTATCTCATGAAGTATATTATATAGATTAATGTTTTGCCAAGATGTACAACATATACAATTTTTTGTATCTGACAGTGCTCATTTAATAATGTTTTTGACGTGAGTGTATTCAATGCTGTACTGAGTAGAGAAAACAACTCTGGGATTTCCTGAAATAATTTCGCTTTGGATCCTGTCCTTATAGAGGAAAGTTGATTTTGGTTTTGCCATTACCCTTTCTTTTCCATTATTGATCAGGTCCTGTGGGTAGCCTTTCTTCCTGAGGCGAGATTCCATTACTTCACACTCATCAAGAAAAAACGCATCCTGAGAGCAGATGCGTATTGCCCTGATGAATTCTCCTGTCCAGGGCCGCCATCAGGGGGTACAGCCAGTACAGCAGTAAGGGGCCCAGGCTCCCACGGGGCCCGGACCCCAGCTGCACCCCCCTTCAGCAGCCCTGCACAGAAGCAGGAGACCGCTGTAAAGCAGTCTCCTGCTCCCAGAGGCAGACTGACGGTCGGGCACTTCCTGAGGAAGAGGGGGGGGGGGGCACGCTGCTGCCAGCCACATTTTGTCTTTACACATGCAGCATGCGGCCCTGTAAAATCAGCGCAGGGACTGCACTGTCTGCCTGGGATGAGAAGAGCAGAGAGGTATGGCTCCGCCCCCTCAGACTATTGGTGGAGCAGGATCACATGTCCTGCTCCAGAGACACTGATACCAGCTCACCGTGGGGAAGAGGAAGCCTTCCAATGCCTACAGCTGGCTCCTGCCCATCAAAAAGTAAGTAACTTTCTAGGAAGGGGGGGGGGGTATTTTGTTTCGTGTGCAGGATGCAATTTGGGGATTATTGGGAGGTATATAGGCATTATCTCATGCAACAGATGGAGGCACCCTGGTCAAGGAACATTGAGATAATGTTTATTTACCTCGATCTCATTGTTTCTTATCAAGGGTGCCCCCAGCTGGTCCAAAACTGCAAAACTACAACTCCCAGAATGCCTTTGACTGTGTAGGCATACTGGGAGTTGTAGTGTTGTAAGAGCTGGAGGCTCCCTGGTTGAAAAACAATGAGATAGTGTATATTTACCTCCATCTCATTGTTTCTCAACCAGGGTGCCCCCAGCTGTTCCAAAACTGCAAAACTACAACTCCCAGAATGCCCACACAGCCTAGGTTTTGCAACAGCTCTAGGCACCCTTTTTGATAAACAATGAGTTGGAGGTAAATATACACTATCTCATTGTTTCTCAACCAGGGTGCCTCCAGCTGTTACAAAACTACAACTTCCAGGATGCCCAGACAGCCAAAGCCATCTATCTATTTCATATCTATCTCATATCTATCTATCTATAATATCTATCTCATATTTATCTTTCTCATATCTATCTATCTCATATATATCTATCTCATATCTATCTATCTATCTCATATCTATCTATCTCATTTCCATCTATCACATATCTATCTATCTCATATCTATCTATCTCACATCTATCTATCTCATATATATCTATCTCATCTATCTCATATCTATCTATCTATCTATCTATCTCATATCTATCTATCTCATATCCATCTATCTCATATCTATCTATCTCACATCTATCTATCTCATATATATATATCTCATATCTATCTCATATCTATCTATCTCATATCTATCTATCTCATATCTATCTATTTCATATCTATCTATCTATCTATCTCATATCCATCTATCTATCTCTCTGCGAGCCCTTTATTCCAGGTCGACGCTAGGATGGGCTGAGGGCAGTACAGGGGCTGCTACAAGCTACCCGGGGCATTACTTACCTGGTGGAACTACCTATTGGAGGGGTGACCTACCTGGGGGCACTGCCTACTGATGACACTTCCTACTAGGACATTACCTACCTGGGGGGGACACTATTTCCTGGGAGCATTATTTACACGGGGGCATTACCTACCTGGGGGAATAACTTACTACCTACTGGGGGCATTATCTATTACATGCCTACAGGGGGCATTAACTACAACCTATCTAGCTGAATGACCTACTGCCTACCTACTGGGACATAACCTACCTGGGAGCATTACTGAGGGCATTACCTACTAGGGGCATTATCGACCTACTGGTGGGGTTCTACCTTAAATAACCTACCCTCCACCCTATCCCCCTACCCTTTTCTCCAACACACTTAAATACTTCCTTATACTATTCAGGGCACCAAGTAAGGCATTATTTGGGGCACTTAGAGTAGGGAACATGTGGGAAGTGTGCTGAAAAAGTGTGAACATAATATATTTGTTGTCTGGCAGATTCTGTGAAGAGGAGTCATGGTTGGAAGAAGACTTCATGATGGTCAGAGCACAATAGAAAAGGAAAGAGAACCACTCCAAGAAGACGCCTCCTGTGAGTCAGCAGATGTTACTGCACTGTAATCACAGGGACTGCAGAGCCAGGGTCACTACTCTGTGGGCTTTGTATGGGGGGTTATTGGTCTATGTTCAGTGGTTTTATTTCAATCACTATGTGGTGGTCATGGTGTGGCGGTATATTTCCCACATTTATACTGATATTATTATTGGTATAATTGGTCTCAATACAGCCAAAGCCATCTATTTATTTCATATCTATCTCATATCTATCTATCTATCTATAATATCTATCTCATATCTATCTTTCTCATATCTACCTATCTATCTCATATCTATCTATCTATCTCATATCTATCTATCTCATTTCCATCTATCTCATATCTATCTATCTCACATCTATCTATCTCATATATATCTATCTCATCTATCTCATATCTATCTATCTATCTATCTCATATCTATCTATCTCATATCCATCTATCTCATATCTATTTATCTCACATCTATCTATCTCATATATATCTATCTCATCTATCTCGAATCTATCTATCTCATATCTATCTATCTATCTCATATCTATCTATCTATCTATCTATCTCATATCTATCTATTTCATATCTATCTATCTATCTCATATCCATCTATCTATCTCTCTGCCAGCCCTTTATTCCAGGTCGACACCAGGATGGGCTGAGGGCAGTACAGGGGCTGCTACAAGCTACCCGGGGCATTACTTACCTGGTGGAACTACCTATTGGAGGCGTGACATACCTGGGGGCACTACCTACTGATGACACTTCCTACTAGGACATTACCTACCTGGGGGGGACACTATTTCCTGGGAGCATTATTTACTCGGGGGCATTACCTACCTGGGGGAATAACTTACTACCTACTGGGGGCATTATCTATTACATGCCTACAGGGGGCATTAACTACAACCTATCTAGCTGAATGACCTACTGCCTACCTACTGGGACATAACCTACCTGGGAGCATTACTGAGGGCATTACCTACTAGGGGCATTATCGACCTACTGGTGGGGTTCTACCTTAAATAACCTACCCTCCACCCTATCCCCCTACCCTTTTCTCCAACACACTTAAATACTTCCTTATACTATTCAGGGCACCAAGTAAGGCATTATTTGGGTTACTTAGAGTAGGGAACATGTTAGAAGTGTGCTGAAAAAGTGTGAACATAATATATTTGTTGTCTGGCAGATTCTGTCAAGAGGAGTCATGGTTGGAAGAAGACTTCATGATGGTCAGAGCACGATAGAAAAGGAAAGAGAACCACTCCAAGAAGACGCCTCCTGTGAGTCAGCAGATGTTACTGCACTGTAATCACAGGGACTGCAGAGCCAGGGTCACTACTATGTGGGCTTTGTATGGGGGGATATTGGTCTATGTTCAGTGGTTTTATTTCAATCACTATGTGGTGGTCATGGTGTGGCGGTATATTTCTCACATTTATACCGGTATTATTATTGGTATAATTGGTCTCAATACACAGGATTTGGTTAGTAACAGTATGATGGTAATATGTATAGTGATAATTTTCCTCCTTGTATGCTGGTATTATTGGTAAAATGGGTCTCAGTACACAGGATTTGGTCAATAACTGTAAGATGGTAATATGTATAGTGATATTTACTCTTTCCTTCCTCTTTAAATTAAAGGGCTCTTGTTTTTCTTGTATGTTTTAAAATATTTTTTTTCATAGACAATGGGTAAGATAGCAGGCGGGCACCGGGGGCAGACTTGGTAGTGGGCCATGGGAGGGTGGCCCAAGCATTGAGCTGTGTAAGGGGCCCCAACATTTCTGATGGCAGCCCTGCTTCTGTCGGCAATGTGTGGTAGTAGCCGCGGGTCCCGGCCGTTGATGAGCGCCGGGACCGACACAATGTGATGCGGGGTCGCGGGAGCCGGCGCAGGACGTAAATATACGTCCTGCGTCGTTAAGGGGTTAAAGGGGTACTCCGGTGAAAAACTTTTTTTTTTTTTTTATCAACTGGTGCCAGAAAGTTAAACAGATTTCTATATTACTTCTATTAAAAAATCTGAATCCTTCCTGTACTTATTAGCTGCCTAATACTACATCGGAAATTCTTGTATTTTTGAAAAACAGAACTGTCTGCTGACATCATGAGCACAGTGCTCTCTGCTGACATCTCTGTCCATTTTAGGAACTGTCCAGAACAGCATATGTTTGCTATGGAGATTTCCTTTTACACTGGACAGTTCCTAAAATGACAGAGATGTCAGTGGAGAGCACTGTGCTCATGATGTCAGCAGACAGCTCTGTGTTTCAAACGGAAAAGAATTTCCACTGTAGTATTCAGCAGCTAATAAGTACAGGAAGGATAAAAAATTTTTAGTAGAAGTAATTTACAAATCTGTTTAACTTTCTGGCACCAGTTGATTTAAAAAAAAAAGTTTTTCACTGGAGTACCCCTTTAGGGGTATTCCAGGCAAAATCTTTTTTATATATATCAACTTGCTCTGGAAAGTTAAACAGATTTGTAAATTACTTCTATTAAAAAATCTTAATCCTTCCAATAGTTATTAGCTTCTGAAGTTTTCTGTCTAACTGCTCAATGATGATGTCGCGTCCCGGGAGCTGTGCATGATGGGAGAATATCCCCATAGGAACTGCACAGTTCCCGGGACGTGAGTCATCAAAGAGCAGTTAGACAGAAAACAACAACTCAACTTCAGAAGCTAATAACTATTGGAAGGATTAAGATTTTTTAATAGAAGTAATATACAAATCTGTTTAACTTTCCAGAGCCAGTTGATATATATATATAAAAAAGTTTTGGCCTGGAATACCCCTTTAAGTTATAATAACTTTGAAATGCTTACTGAGCAACACAATTCTGAGTTAATTTATTTTTTTTACATATTGTACTTTATTTTAATGGTAAATCTTTGTTGATACATGCTTCATTTTTTGTGAAAAACTCCAAAATATGGTGAAAAATGGAGCTAGCTCCTCCTCCTGATCCTGAAACCTCATGGCTGAGATCTAGTCTCAGCCCTGTGCTAGGGCCCCAGCCTTGTTGCTGAGGCCGAGATTGAATGGAGGAATGATGACCTGTGCTGAGGATCGTTTGCAGTGTGGCACCTGCTGTTTGCTGCTGAGCCATGCCGCTCGCCGCCCGGGGAAGCTGAGACAGTCTGGGATCGTGTTCCGAGCGGGGACTCCTGCCGGAGTCTCATGAGAGGTCCGGGGAGCGTGCTGGACGCTGACGGGAGAAGACGCAGGAGACTGTGCTGGCACCCCGGAGGCAGAGTGATACAAAGAGAGGCCGGGACGGGGGAGCGAGGGTACGGCGATGGATAGCTAACATTTTGTGGAGCATGACCCTGGAGGAAGGGGTGCTGATCCAGTGCATTAAGGAAGGAAGGAAAAGAAAGAAAAGAGCCTGTGGCTGCAGGTGCCCACTGAGCTGGGAGTGTGGCGGTACAGCGTGGAGGAAAGGATCGGACTACAGGCTGTCAGACCACTCCCTTCTCTGTGTTGCACCACATGGGATAGAACTGTGATGCTCCAACCAGGCTTTCTTTTTCTTTTTTTTCTTTTTTCCACTGTTAATACTAACAACTAACTGCATAATGGTGGTAAAGTGTGCTAAATAAAAATCTATCCTTGTGTTAAGTGCTCATCTGTGCACTAAAGAATTTATCACCAATATCTACAGTATTGGGGCAAACCTACTTGCGGTTGCCATTGGTAATGGCAGAGATGTGATAAACCTATCTGCATGCTGATTGCCTATTACCAAACCTATTGAAGGGCTAAATGCTTACTATCCCTAACTGCAGAGCTGTGACAAATCCACATATGTGCTAACTGCAGAACTGTGGTAAATTTATCTGAATGCTTACAGCGTGGAGGAAAGGATCGGACTACAGGCTGTCAGATGGGTGAGACCACTCCATTCTCTGTGTTGCACCACATGGGATAGAACTGTGATGCTCCAACCAGGCCTTTTTTTTCCACTGCTAATACTAACAACTGACTGCATAATGGTGGTAAAGTGTGCTAAATAGAAATCTATCCTTGTGTTAAGTGCTCATCTGTGCGCTAAAGAATTTATCACTAATATCTACAGTATCGGGCCAAATGGCAGAGATGTGGTAGACCTATCTGCATGCCGATTGCCTATTACCAAACCTATTGAAGGGCTAAATGCTTACTATCCCTAACTGCAGAGCTGTGACAAATCCACCTATGTGTTAATTGCAGAACTGTGGTAAATTTAGCTGAATGCTTAAGGTGCTTTGTATGATTGCCTACAGAACCGAGGTGGGTTAACCCCTTCAGGACCAAGCCCATTTTGGCCTTAAAGGGGTAGTCCAGTGGTGAAAAAACTTATCCCCTATCCTAAGGATACGGGATAAGTTTGAGATCGCGGGGGGTCCGACCACTGGGGCCCCCTGCGATCTCTCTGTACAGGGCCCCGGCTTGCTGGCCAGATAGCGGGTGTCGACCCCCGCACGAAGCGGCGGCCTACACGCCCCCTCAATACATCTCAATGGCAGAGCCGGAGATTGCCGAAGGCAGCGCTTCGGGTCTGCCATAGAGTTGTATTGAGGGGGCGTGTCGGCCGCTGCCTCGTGCGGAGGTCGACACGCCCCCTTCCCGCGGGCTGTCGGGGCTCAATACAGGGGATCGCAGAGGGCCTCAGCGGTCTGACCCCCCGCAATCTGCAACTTATCCCCTATCCTTAGGATAGGGGATAAGTTGTTCACCACTGAGTCACCACTGGACCACTCCTTTAAGGACCAGAGCGTTTTTTGCACATCTGACCACTGTCACTTTAAACATTAATAACTCTGGGATGCTTTTAGTTATCATTCTGATTTCGAGATTGTTTTTTCGTGACATATTCTACTTTAACATAGTGGTACATTTTTGTCGATACTTGCATCCTTTCTTGGTGAAAAATCAGTAAATTTGATGCAAAATTTGAAAATTTTGCATTTTTCTAACTTTGATGCTTTCTGCTTGTAAGGAAAATGGATATTACGAATACATTTTTTTTTTGGTTCACATATACAATATCTAACAAAAAATACCCCCAGGAGGATCTATGGGCTACTAGAGCTATATAAACAACCTTGGGGATGTCAGTCCCCTCAGGGAAAACCCTGAATAAAGACCCTCCGGTCTAAAACTTAACTTTTAATATTTTCAAATAATAATTAAAGGTGCTCATTTGCCATCAGGTAGCAGTGTGTGATTAAAATTACAATCCCTTATTTATTTCAGTTTAGTAGCATTCTATGCTTAGGATGTAATGACCACAGAGATTTGTTTGCAGTATTCTGCTCTATTGCTGTCTACAGACTTAGCATCACGTATCTCCGTGGTCCACCCAATTTCAAAGACCGGGATTGAGCTAAAATCAATTATCCTCTGACTCAACGTTTCGCCAGTAATAACTGGCTTTTTCAAGAGTGTGAAGTACACTGAGTTATGGCGCCTCTTGCTATTTATGCCCTCTCTGCTGATTGCGCCAATTATTCGGCGTTCTCATTAGCCAATCATTCATCGTACTTCATCTTACATCATGCGCATCATAGGTTTGTGTCTCGCTCATTGGCGGGTGTTGTTTCAGTATTGCCCAATAGTAATGATGTCTCTGCGCATGACAACCGACTTCATCTCAGTGGCGTCTGATCCGTTCGTTCCGGAGTTCTGTACTGCGCATGTATTATAACTTAGAGTTTTCTCAGCATATCGGAAACTTACTGCGCATGTCTTTTCACTTAGACAATTTCTTCAGTACACCGCTCTACTGCGCAGTTCTGTTGACTTAGTTTTTCTGCTATGCTCGTATATGTTTATATACTGCGCATGTCTGTTGACTTAGAATATTTATTCCCGAGTATCGTCAGACCGCCGTGTTTTGGCAGTTAAGTATATTCTTCACTCATCGTTAGATTATTTGAAAATATTAAAAGTTAAGTTTTAGACCGGAGGGTCTTTATTCAGGGTTTTCCCTGAGGGGACTGACATCCCCAAGGTTGTTTATATACACATATACAATATGTCTACTTTATGTTTGCATCATAAAATTTATGAGTTTTTACTTTTGGAAGACACCAGAGGGCTTCAAAGTTCAGCAGCAATTTTCCGATTTTTCACAAATTTTTCAAACTCGATATTTTTCAGGGACCAGTTCAGGTTTGGAGTGGATTTGAAGGGTCTTCATATTAGAAATACCCCATAAATGACCCCATTATAAAAACTACACCCCCCCAAAGTATTCAAAATGACATTCACTCAGCGTTTTAACCCTTTAGGTGTTTCACACGAATAGCAGCAAAGTGAAGGAGAAAATTCACAATCTTCATTTTTTACACTCACTTGTTCTTGTAGACCCAATTTTTGAATTTTTACAAGGGGTAAAAGGAGAAAATTTTTACTTGGATTTGTAGCCCAAGTTCTCTCGAGTAAGCACATACCTCATATGTCTATGTAAAGTGTTCGGCGGGCGCAGTAGAGGGCTCAGAATGGAAGGAGTGACAAGGGGATTTTGGAGAGTATGTTTTTCTGAAATGGTTTTTGGGGGGCATGTTACATTTAGGAAGCCCTTATGGTGCCAGAAAAGCAAAAAACCACATGGCATACCATTTTGGAAACTAGACCCCTCGGGGAATGTAACATGGAATAAAGTGAGCCTTTATACCCCACAGGTGTTTCACGACTTTTGCAAATGTAAAAAAATAATAATAATTTTTACCTAAAATGCTTGTTTTCCCAAAAATTTTACATTTTTAAAAAGGGTAATAGCAGAAAATACCCCTAAAAATTTGAAGCCCAATTTCTCCCGATTCAGAAAACATGCCATATGGGGGTGAAAAGTGCTCTGCTGGCGCACTACAGGTCTCGGAAGAGAAGGAGTCACATTTGGCTTTTTGAAAGCAAATTTTGCTCTGGGGGCATGCCGCATTTAGGAAGCCCCTATGGTGCCAGGACAGCAAAAAAAAAAAACCACATGGCATACCATTTTGGAAACTAGACTCCTCGGGGAACGTAACAAGGGGTTAAGTGAACCTTCATACCCCACAGGTGTTTCACGACTTTTGCATGTGTAAAAAAAAAATAAAAATGTTTTTACCTAAAATGCTTGTTTTCCCAAAAATGTAACATTTTTAAAAAGGGTAAAAGCAGAAAATACCCCCCAAAATTTGTAACACAATTTCTCCCAAGTACGGCGATACCCCATATGTGACCCTTAACTGTTGCCTTGAAATACGACAGGGCTCCAAAGTGAGAGCGCCATGCGCATTTGAGGCCTGAATTAGGGACTTGCATAGGGGTGGACATAGGGGAATTCTACACCAGTGATTCCCCAACAGGGTGCCTCCAGCTGTTGCAAAACTCCCAGCATGCCTGGACAGTCAACGGCTGTCCGACAATACTGGGAGTTGTTGTTTTGCAACAGCTGGAGGCTCTGTTTTGGAAACAGTGGCATACCAGACACTTTCATTTTTATTGGGGAGGGGAGGGGGGCTGTGTAGGGGTATGTGTATATGTAGTGTTTTTTACTTTTTATTTTATTTTTTGGTAGTGTAGTGTAGTGTTTTTAGGGTACAGTCGCACGGGCGGGGGTTCACAGTAGTTTCTCGCTGGCAGTTTGAGCTGCGGCAGAAAATTTGCCGCAGCTCAAACTTGCAGCCAGATACTTGCTGTAAACCTCCGCCCATGTGAGTGTACCCTGTACATTCACATTGGGGGGGGGGGGGGGGGCATCCAGCTGTTGCAAAACTACAACTCCCAGCATGCGCTGACAGACTGTACATGCTGAGAGTTTTAGTTTTGCAACAGCTGTAGGCACACTGGTTATGTATCACTGAGTTTGTGACCTAACTCAGTGTTTCACAACCAGTGTGCCTCCAGCTGTTGCAAAACTACAACTCCCAGCATGTACGGTGCATGGTGTTCATTGACTGCTGAGAGTTGGAGTTTGCAACAGCTGGAGGCACACCGGTCGTGAAACACTGAGTTAGGTAAAAAAAAAAACTCTAAGTTTCACAACCAGTGTGCCTTCAGCTGTTGCAAAACTACAACTCTCAGCAGTCACCGACAGCCAACGGGCATGCTGGGAGTTGTAGTTATGCAACCAGCAGATGCACCACTACAACTCCCAGCATGCACTTTAGCTTTTTGTGCAAGCTGGGAGTTGTAGTTATACAACAGCTGAAGGTACACTTTTCCATAGAAAAAATGTGCCTCCAGCTGTTGCAAAACCATAAGTTCCAGCATGCCCATAAGGGAATGCTGGGAGTTGTGGTGGTCTGCCTCCTGCTGTTGCATAACTACAGCTCCCAGCATGCCCTTTTTGCATGCTGGGAGCTGTTGCTAAGCAACAGCAGGAGGCTGTCACTCACCTCCAACGATCCACGGCGCGCAGGTCAGTCCCTCGTCGTCGCCGCGGCTGCTCCTGGGGCTTCGATCCCAACATTGACGCCGGGGATCGGGGTCCCCAGCACCCGGGGTGCACGTCCCGCACCCGCTCACGTCCTCCGGAAGAGGGGTGTAGCGGGTTGCGGGAGTGACACCCGCAGCTGGCGCCCTGATTGGTCGGCCGGTAATCCGGCCGACGAATCAGGGCGATCGTGAGGGGACACCAGTGCCACCTCACCCCTGCAGGCTCTGGCTGTTCGGGGCTGTCAGAGACGGCCCCGATCAGCCAGTAATTCCGGGTCACTGGAGACCCGATTGACCCGGAATCGCCGCAGATCGCTGGACTGAATTGTCCAGCGATCTGCGGCCATCGCCGACATGGGGGGTCATAATGACCCCCCTGGGCGATATGCCGGGTTGCCTGCTGAACGATTTCAGCAGGCATCCGGCTCCGGTCCCCAACCGGCTAGCGGTGGGAACCGGAATTCCCACGGGCGTAAGGACTCGGAATGCAGGGCGTATCCATACGCCCTATGTCCTGAAGAGGTTAAGTGTGTGCTATCACTAACAGCAGAACTGTGCTTCCCAATCTGCTTCCCACTACTAACTACAGGACTGTGTTTACTACTACTGACAGCAGTACGGTGGTAAATCTGGCTGCGGGCTAAGGGCTTCTTTAATATTACCTACAGAAGTGTGGTGAACTTATCCATGCCTAACAGTAGAATTGCGGCAAATCCATCTGTGTGTTAATCGCTCTCTAATATCACCTATAGAGCAGTGGTGAACTTACCCGTGGGCTAAGGGCTCACTATTTTTAACAGCAGAATAGTGTCCCTTACCCATTCCCCGGCGTCACTTACCCGGCCATGCGGTGTCCCGAGCGGTCCCGGCGCGAGCAGCGTCCTCCAGGCGGTCCCGGCGGTGGTGCGTCCCGGCGATGAGTTTCCAGCAGCAGGGCGGCATCTTCATTGGCAGCAGTGAGATCGCCGTACAGGGATCTCACCGCTGCCTCTGGGAGTTTCAAAACTACAACTCCCAGAATGCCCAGACAGCCTTTGGCTTTCTGTGCATGCTGGGAGTTGTAGTTTTGCAATATCTGGAGGTCCACAGTTTGGAGACCACTGTATAATGGTCTCCAATCTGTGCTCTTCCATATGTTGCAAAACTACAAATCTCAGCATGCTCAGTCTGTCCAGGCATGCTGGGAGTTGTAGTTCTGTAACATCTGGAAGAGCACAGATTGGAGATCATTATACAGTGGTCTCCAAACTGTGGACCTCCAGTTGTTGCAAAACTACAACTCCCAGCATACCAGACTGCCCAAACATGCTGGAAGTTGTAGTTCGGCAACATCTGATCCTTCAGAGATTGCTAAACTACAACTTTCAGCATGCCTGGGCAGTCTGGGCATGCTGGGAGTTGTAGTTTTGCAACAACTGGAGGCACACTAGTTGGGAAACATTGTCAGTTTCCTACCTCAGTGCCTCCAGCTGTTGCAATTGTTGCACAATTATAACTCCCAGCATGCACTGACAGACCATGCATGCTGGGAGTTGTAGTTTTGCAACAGCTGGAGGCACACTGGTTTGGAAACACTAAGTTAAGTAATGAACTTTCAAGTGTTTTGCAACCAGTGTGCCTTCAGCTGTTAGATAACTACAACCCCCATCATGCACGGACAGCCAAAGGGCATGCTGGGAGTTGTAGCAGTATGCCTCTAGCTTTTGCATAACTACAAGTCCCAGCATGCCCTTCTGCTGTAACTGCATGCTGAGATTTGTAGTTTTTGCAACAGCTGAAGGCACACTGATTGCAAAACACCAGTTTGTTATCTAACTTCGTGTTTCGCAACCAGTGTGCCTCCAGCTGTTGCAAAACTACAACTCCCAGCATGCACGGACAGCCAAAAAGGCATGCTCGGAGTTGTAGTTTTGCAACAGCTGGATGTTTGCCCCCTCCCCCCCCTCCCCTCAATGTGAATGTACAGGGTACACTCACATGGGTGAAGGTTTACAGTGAGTGCTGCAAATTTGAGATGGCGCAAATTTTGTGCTGCAGCTCAAACTCCCAGCGGCAAACTTGCTGTGAACCTCTGCCCGTGTGACTGTACCCTAAAAACACTACACTACACTTACACTAACCTAAAATAAAAAGTAAAAAACCCTACATATACACATACCTCTCCCCTCCCCAATAAAAAAATGAAAAACACCTGGTACGCTACTGTTTCCAAAACGGAAAACCTTGGGGATGTCAGTCCCCTCAGGGAAACCCTGACTAAAGACCCTCCGGTCTAAAACTTAACTTTTAATATTTTCAAATAATAATTAAAGGTGCTCATTTGCCATCAGGTGGCAGTGTGTGATTAAAATTACAATCCCTTATTTGTTAAATTTCAGTTCTATAGCATACTATGCTTGGATGTCATGACCACAGAGATGTGTTTGCAGTATTCTGCTCTGATGCTGTCTACAGACTTGGCATCACGCATCTCTGTGGTCCACCCTATTTCAAAGACCGGGATTGAGCTAATTAAATGTGAGGTACACTAATTGAGTGTGAGGTACACTGAGTTATGGCGCCTCTTGCTATTTATGCCCTCTCTACTGATTGCGCTAATTGTTCGGCGTTCTCATTAGCCAATCATTCATCGTACTTCATCTTACATCATGCGCATCATAGGTTTGTGTCTCGCTCATTGGCGGATGTTGTTTCAGTATTACCCAATAGTAATGATGTCTCTGCGCATGACATCGGACTTCATCTTACCGGCGTCTGATCCGCTCGTTCCGGGGATCTATACTGCGCATGTATTGTAACTTAGAGTTTTCTCGGCATGTTATTTGGCATAACTTATTTCCTAATGTTTTACTTTGTTTTTGTTGTGATTTGATATATATATAAAATAATATTGGTGACCTTCATGTCTTACTTTTTTTAGAATGTATATGATTATTCCCATCCAGTAGAGGGGTAACCAGGCTCCGGCGGCGACGTCCCCAGGACTGCCTACCAACCACAGCCGACAGACCAAGGTAAGTATATTCATAGGAATAAATATTTGGGCATATATAGAATTGTAATCTGCCTTTGGTTATAATATCTGTCCGTTTAGAATGTATGAATATGGGTTTGGGCATGATATGTAGATATGAGATTGATTCTCTACTTGATGTTGCAGTGGGCATTATTAGTCCCTGCCTAACTCAGTGTATACACTGTTCCCTGGTGTTCACAGTTTGTTTTGTTCCTTTTCCTTGCTCAATTTTTATTCCATGAATGCCGAATAGGTAAAATCCTCATTTAGTCCTCTTGGACTCTTGCTTTTTAGGCGGTATATCCACTTTGTCTCTTCTTTGAGTAGTGTTCTGTCTATGTCTCCTTTCCTTTCACCAACTAGCATTTTCCTGAGTCCCCAGAATTTTATGGTAAATCTCTCACTCCTATGGACCGTGTTCATATGTTGCGCAAGGGGGGTATCTGCTTCTGTTCTGATCGTACTAATATGTTTACCCACTCTTTTGCGGAATTCCTGGATTGTTTTGCCAACATATAGCTTATGGCATGGGCATTGTGCTACATAGATAATATTCCTCGTTCCACAGTTTATGTAGTCCCATATCTCATAATGTTTCCCATCTACTGGGTTAGTAAACTTCTTCATTTTTGGTATGAATTTACAATTAACACAGTGTCCGCAAGCGTAGGAACCTTTTAATGACGTGCTTAGCCAATTAGTGGGGTTCTCCACTCTGTTAGAAAAGTGGCTATGGACCAATAGGTCTCGTAAGTTCTTACCCCTGTGATAAGTCAATGCTGGTCTTGGACTTAGTCTTTCTTTCAGGTCCTCATCTGATAAGAGTATGTGCCAATCTCTCTTCATTATTTGATAGACTTTCTCTGAGTAGGCATCGTAGGTGCCAATGCATCTTATAGGTCCTTTCATATCATTAGAATTCTCTCTCCTTTTATCTCTCAATAACTCTGATCTCTCAGTTCTTTTGGCTCTGTTATATGCTTTTCGCATATATTTAGGGGGGTAGCCTCTTTGTCTAAATTTCCTAAATAGATTTTGACTTTCTATCTGGAAGCTCTTCTCCTCAGAGCAGTTTCTTTTCGCTCTGAGGTACTGTCCCACGGGGATGTTGCTTCTCAATGATGTTGGATGCCAACTTTGCCATTGTAGTAAATTATTGGTAGCTGTGGGTTTCCTATAGATGTTTGTCTGTATTTTATTATTCTCATCAATGTGAATTGTTATATCCAAAAAGTTCAGTTGTTTTCCTCCTATTTCAGAGGTAAATTTCATGCCTATCTGATTTTCATTTAGTTTATTCACAAACTCCGAAAACAAAGAAGGTGACCCATCCCAAAAAATTAAAATATCATCAATATACCTCCCCCAAAAAGAAATGTGCTCTGTGAAACAACTAAAATCATCACCAAAAACCAACGTGTTTTCCCACCACCCTAAAAAAAGATTGGCAAAAGTAGGTGCACAAATCGTCCCCATAGCGGTGCCTTTTACTTGATTGTAAAAGACCCAGTCAAACAAAAAGTTTGAGGTTAGGGAAGGTACAAAAGGTGCTAATACTTGGTTTAAATAACAGCTTGCCCCTTGGGTAAGGTTATTATTTCCTGAGACAATTGGTCGTCCTTTTAAAGGACTAGTCCCTTTGTGTGTCTTAGGCAGGGCGTAAAAAGTAGAGATAGTTGGTTTGGGATTGTAAATGTATTTAATTTCATTTTCAGAAATTAATCCCTCTGAGACTGCTGAACTGAAAATCGTCCTCAACTCCTGTAGGTAAGTAGTAGTGGGATCATTCGGAATAATTTTGTATGTTTCAGTATCATCTAGAATTGCACGTACCATTTTACAATATTTAGGGGTATCTAAGATGACTACGTTCCCTCCTTTATCAGACTGTTTGATCGTTATTTCATTCTTCTGTTTAAGTATTTCAAGTGCCTCTCTCTCATCCTTATTAAGATTATTACCTATTTTAGAACTCTGTGGATGTATTTGTTGTATCTCTTTGGTTACCAGGTTTACAAATGTTTCTATTTCAGGATATTGGGTTAAAGGTAGGGTACATTTTGGACCTCGGTTTAAGGTCTGTCATTGGGGCTACTCTGCTCATGGTGCCGTCCTCACTTTCCATCAGTAGTGTATGTAAAGTATCCACAACCTGTCTATCCTGAGAGGCTAGTGATCTATCTGTTCTAAGCTGATTATTTTGCCATTTATGAAGGGCTAGCTTACGTGCAAACAGATTAACATCCTTCACCCATTCAAATTCATTGAACTTGGGTGTTGGTGTGAAGGACAATCCTCTTTTTAATAGGCTCTCTTCAGATTTTGTGAATCCAAAGGATTTTGAAAATATTAAAAGTTAAGTTTTAGACCGGAGGGTCTTTAGTCAGGGTTTCCCTGAGGGGACTGACATACCCAAGGTTGTTTATATAGCTCTAGTAGCCCATAGATCCTCCTGGGGGTATTTTTTGTTAGTTATTGTATTTATGGGAGGTACTAGATACCATCCCAAGTAACCCCCAACCAGAAATGTCTGGTTTCCTTTCTCAGCCCATGAATGCCGAACTCCTCATGTCACAAGTGACACATGTATTCTCAGTAATAAACCTTCCTTTAAATCAAACAGATATCCAACAAGCTTTCAAAACCCTGACAAAAACTTATAAAGTCTATATACGTAGCTGGTGGGAGGTTTCCAGTCTGGAAACCTACCAGCAACAAAAATTGGTATATAGAGGTCTGAGATCTACCCTAATACCAAGCACACATAGAGAAGACGAGACCTTTCTACGAGGGTGGGAAAATTTGCAGACAGAAAACTCCTTAAGGCTTATTAACTATCTATTGGAATACGAGAAAAGTTTTCTCCACAAAATTACTACCCAACTAGACACCGAAATTACGCAGATACAAACCTTTGTCACTAACTCAGAGTACAGTAATTTGGAGCAAAAATTGCAGAAACATCTAGAAACTTATAAAAGTGAAATAAAAGAGGGGCGTGGCTAGCCATGTGAGAAGCTGGCAGCAGGATTACTGAGCTCCGCTACACGGCCGCTATTCTAGGGGAATTATTCTGCACCCATGAGCACACGGAGGTCGGGGAGGAACCGCAAGCACAGGGGATCACCCCAGCATCCTACGGTGACCATCTCCAACTATTTTAGCCCTCTACAGGAGCTTGAAGGCCCGCACGGAGAGATGGCGAGTCTTTCCAAGATGGCGCGGACGCCTCACCCGGACAAGACGCCCGCCCACCAACCCCCTCGTGCTGACAAGAAAGGAAGCGGTGCCACTGCCGGGCCGCACCGGAACCATCTCCCGGCACTATTGGACTTACCCAGGAGATCCCAGCTGAGTGAGCCCTCTTCCCCTGCTGGAGTCTCGACAAGAAGGGACCTGTCCTCTCTGCGCCCCGGACCGGAAGGCCCACACAGCTCTGCACCGGAGTCTGGTAGTGGAGTCCTGTCACTGCCGTCAGCTCCCTCACAGACGCAGCTCCGTGCGCCACCCTCTCCCGCTGCTGCCGTGACCCTGGAGAAGCCCTCATCGCAGACGGCCATGTCAGCTGAGGTAGGAGATATGGGGGACCTCTCGGCGGGGCAGCGTCTTGGGGGGCCCTCTGCCCTCCCCACTATCTCTGGGACCAGAGGAGGGGCCTTGTCGCCCACATTATCACAGAGCTTCCCCCCCTATCCTCAGAAACCCCCCAGACTCTCCGGGACTGTATATATCTTCCTCAGAAGGGGAGCACGCTGTGGAGGACCAGTTTAACGGGACAACCACCCCTGTTCTCCCATCTGCCCAGCATGCACTGCCTGGTACTAGCCATGAACTTCCCCACTGCTCTACCCACACTCTGCCCTCTCCTTCACCAGCAAACAGGGGAGGAGGGATAATACCTGTGGGACCTAGCGCCTCACCTGAGCGAACATCTGCCACTGAAAAGGGCCCAACTGTGACACCAGCCATGCTCGCTCCTGACTTGCCTCCTCCTGCTCAGGCTGTGGCTCTGTTGAAGGGTCATCCAGAATTACAGGCCCTTCTGGCGCTACTTCCCACCAAAGCAGACATGGCGGCCCTGGCCCTTGATATGAAACATAGCTGGAGACCGGACCTACAGCCGGTCAAGGATGACATTTGTACCCTGCAGGAGAGGGTTGGTGCGCTAGAGGAGTTCAAGTCTACGGTTCTTCATACCATCACTGACCTGCAGTCCACTGTCTCCTCTCATTCCCTTACTCATCGAGCCCTTGCTGACCACATGGACGATATAGAGAATAGGAATCGCCGTAACAATGTGAGACTGAGAGGGCTCCCAGAAGCTACCCGAATTTGAATGGGTGAAGGAGGTTAATCTGTTCGCACGTAAGCTAGCCCTTCATAAATGGCATAATAATCAGCTTAGAACAGATAGATCACTAGCCTCTCAGGATTGACAGGTTGTGGATACTTTACATACACTACTGATGGAAAGTGAGGACGGCACCATGAGCAGAGTAGCCCCAATGACAGACCTTAAACCAAGGTCCAAAATGTACCCTACCTTTTCCCAATATGCTGAAATAGAAACATTTGTAAACCTGGTAACCAAAGAGATACAACAAATACATCCACAGAGTTCTAAAATAGGTAATAATCTTAATAAGGATGAGAGAGAGGCACTTGAAATACTTAAACAGAAGAATGAAATAACGATCAAACAGTCTGATAAAGGAGGGAACGTAGTCATCTTAGATACCCCTAAATATTGTAAAATGGTACGTGCAATTCTAGATGATACTGAAACATACAAAATTATTCCGAATGATCCCACTACTACTTACCTACAGGAGTTGAGGACGATTCTCAGTTCAGCAGTCTCAGAGGGATTAATTTCTGAAAATGAAATGAAATACATTTACAATCCCAAACCAACTATCTCTACTTTTTACGCCCTGCCTAAGACACACAAAGGGACTAGTCCTTTAAAAGGACGACCAATTTTCTCAGGAAATAATAACCTTACCCAAGGGGCAAGCAGTTATTTAAACCAAGTATTAGCACCTTTTGTACCTTCCCTAACCTCATACTTAAAGGACACCAAAGACACTGTCACTAAGATCAATGATCTTCAAGTCACGAGCACAACACTATTAATGAGTCTTGACGTTGAAAGCCTTTACAGTAATATTCAACATCACCTAGGAATCACAGCAGTGAAAACTTATTTAGACACAAGAAGTATATTATTTTTGAATCACAATTCATTTGTCACTCAATTATTATTGTTTGTCCTTACACACAATTATTTTTGGTTTGACGGGGTCTTTTACAATCAAGTAAAAGGCACCGTTATGGGGACCATTTGTGCACCTACTTTTGACAATCTTTTTTTTAGGGTGGTGGGAAAACACGTTGGTTTTTGGTGATGATTTTAGTTGTTTCACAGAGCACATTTCTTTTTGGGGGAGGTATATTGATGATATTTTAATTTTTTGGGATGGGTTACCTTCTTTGTTTTCGGAGTTTGTGAATAAACTAAATGAAAATCAGATAGGCATGAAATTTACCTCTGAAATAGGAGGAAAACAACTGAACTTTTTGGATATAACAATTCACATTGATGAGAATAATAAAATACAGACAAACATCTATAGGAAACCCACAGCTACCAATAATTTACTACAATGGCAAAGTTGGCATCCAACATCATTGAGAAGCAACATCCCCGTGGGACAGTACCTCAGAGCGAAAAGAAACTGCTCTGAGGAGAAGAGCTTCCAGATAGAAAGTCAAAATCTATTTAGGAAATTTAGACAAAGAGGCTACCCCCCTAAATATATGCGAAAAGCATATAACAGAGCCAAAAGAACTGAGAGATCAGAGTTATTGAGAGATAAAAGGAGAGAGAATTCTAATGATATGAAAGGACCGATAAGATGCATTGGCACCTACGATGCCTACTCAGAGAAAGTCTATCAAATAATGAAGAGAGATTGGCACATACTCTTATCAGATGAGGACCTGAAAGAAAGACTAAGTCCAAGACCAGCATTGACTTATCGCAGGGGTAAGAACTTACGAGACCTATTGGTCCATAGCCACTTTTCTAACAGAGTGGAGAACCCCACTAATTGGCTAAGCACGTCATTAAAAGGTTCCTACGCTTGCGGACACTGTGTTAATTGTAAATTCATACCAAAAATTAAGAAGTTTACTAATTCAGTAGATGGGAAACATTATGAGATATGGGACTACATAAACTGTGGAACGAGGAATATTATCTATGTAGCACAATGCCCATGCCATAAGCTATATGTTGGCAAAACAATCCAGGAATTCTGCAAAAGAGTGGGTAAACATATTAGTACGATCAGAACAGAAGCAGATTCCCCCCTTGCGCAACATATGAACACAGTCCATAGGAGTGAGAGATTTACCATAAAATTCTGGGGACTCAGGAAAATGCTAGTTGGTGAAAGGAAAGGAGACATAGACAGAACACTACTCAAAGAAGAGACAAAGTGGATATACCGCCTAAAAAGCAAGAGTCCAAGAGGACTAAATGAGGATTTTACCTATTCAGCATTCATGGAATAAAAATTGAGCAAGGAAAAGGAACAAAACAAACTGTGAACACCAGGGAACAGTGTATACACTGGGTTAGGCAGGGACTAATAATGCCTACTGCAACATCAAGTAGAGAATCAATCTCATATCTACATATCATGCCCAAACCCATATTCATACATTCTAAACGGACAAATATTATAACCAAAGGCAGATTACAATTCTATATATGCCCAAATATTTATTCCTATGAATATACTTACCTTGGTCTGTCGGCTGTGGTTGGTAGGCAGTCCTGGGGACGTCGCCGCCGGAGCCTGGTTACCCCTCTACTGGATGGGAATAATCATATACATTCTAAAAAAAGTAAGACATGAAGGTCACCAATATTATTTTATATATATCAAATCACAACAAAAACAAAGTAAAACATTAGGAAATAAGTTATATATATAGTTTTGGATATTGTGAGTTTACTAAACCATAAGTGTAAGTGTATAATAACAACTAAAACAAGATAACTTGAAAGAGGATAAAAGATCTTAACTTTAGGATAAGTAAAGTATATACACCGACTGCCAATACATAATGTTACCCTTTGATCGTGTTGGGTTCATTAAATTGTAACTGTAACATCAGTCAGGTCATTAAATTGTAATCATAACTTCTAAAGAATACACTGACAGCTAAAGTAAGGCAGTCTGATAGAGCATTGCAAGACTCCAAATCTAGTGATGAGTGAAGAATATACTAACTGTTAAAACACGGCGGTCTGACGATACTCGGGAAGAAATATTCTAAGTCAAGAGACATGCGCAGTATATAAACATATACGAGCATAGCAGAAAAACTAAGTCAACAGAACTGCGCAGCAGAGCGGTCAACTGATGAAAGAGTCTAAGTCAAAAGACATGCGCAGTAAGGTATCGACATGCCGAGAAAACTCTAAGTTACAATACATGCGCAGTATAGATCCCCAGAACGAGCGGCTCAGACGCCGGTAAGATGAAGTCCGATGTCATGCGCAGAGACATCATTACTATTGGGTAATACTGAAACAATATCCGCCAATGAGCGAGACACAAACCTATGATGCGCATGATGTAAGATGAAGTATGATGAATGATTGGCTAATGAGAACCTCAAACAATTAGCGCAATCAGTAGAGAGGGCATAAATAGCAAGAGGCGCCATAACTCAGTGTACCTAACACTCTTGAAAAAGCCAGTCCCTACTGGCGAAACGTTGAGTCAGAGGATAATAAATTTTAGCTCAATCCCGGTCTTTGAAATAGGGTGGACCACGGAGATGCGTGATGCCAAGTCTGTAGACAGCATCAGAGCAGAATACTGCAAACACATCTTTGTGGTCATGACATCCAAGCATAGTATGCTATAGAACTGAAATTTAACAAATAAGGGATTGTAATTTTAATCACACACTGCCACCTGATGGCAAATGAGCACCTTTAATTATTATTTGAAAATATTAAAAGTTAAGTTTTAGACCGGAGGGTCTTTAGTCAGGGTTTCCCTGAGGGGACTGACATCCCCAAGGTTGTTTATATAGCTCTAGTAGCCCATTTTATGTAAAGACCCTTTTTTGAAACCCCTGCTTCCCCCTAAGCCCGGCATCACCTTCAGGAGGGGCCGGACACTCAAGAATATCCTGGCACCTAGTAGATTGAAGATACCTAAGAAAAATTCCCAAACCTTTTTAACTACGGTTGGGTCTTTTAAATGTGGCCATGCGAGATGCAAGTGCTGTGACACAATTTCAAATCGTACTAAAACTTTTTGTTCAAATAATTCTAATGAGACTTTTAATATCAAGACCTTTATCAATTGTTCCACAAGGTTTGTTATATACCTTTTAGAGTGCCCTTGTGGGCTGCAATACGTGGGCCGTACCACACAATGCCTGCGAGACAGGATCAATAAACACCGTAGCAACACTAACCTTGGTTTTACACTGCATAGTGTGTCACGGCATCTAGTTTCTCATCATCATTCGGACTTTGGCTGCATCAAACTTGTAGCCATTGAGAGTATAGCATTGGATAATCCCCAACGGTTTAATCTATTGAGGAGGAGGGAGAATTTTTGGATTTTCAAACTCCAGACCCTGGTACCGTCAGGTCTTAAAGAAATGGTGGAAAGTGCACTGTAAAAATCTGTAAAAATAGGAAGCAATTTATAAAGAAAGAAAAAAAGAAAGAAATCTTCATGCTAAAGTGCATGATGCACCTTTCATATATATATTTTTTTTTATATTTATTACTACTATTATTTTTATAGCATTGTGCTGTGGTACTGACCACTCTCGGTCCTTTTAGTGACCCACCCTCAGATGAAAAGCCAGTATATCTATTTCAATTGTTTTTATATTGGTTTTATGTTTTTTCAGAGCATATTGATATTATTAATTTTTTATATATTTATAGTATCTATTAACTATTAATTTTACATCTATTTATGCTAAATTGGCCTGTTATGCATCTATCTATTTATATTACATTCTAATTATATTGTTTTTATGTATTTGCGATCTGTTTACATTTATGATATGGCATCTATAATTGCTTATTATGCGGTTTATGTACTCTGAGTAAGATGTCCCCATATACTATGACCTATGGTTTATAAAACAAGTTCCCTTATGTTAAACTTGAGGCCACAATACCTAGCATGCATAGTGTATCTATATTGTATTGGGATCACTGTGCTGTTGCCCTTGGCAACACCCCTGGAGCACTAACATCCCCTATAGGTGGCAGCTAAGTAGACTCCTATCATTCTATTCTTCAGTAAATAGTAATTGCTTTCTTTTCCTTTTCCTTTTTGTCTGCTAATACAGCCTTTTTTTTCCTTCCCTTCTTCCTTTAGAGTTGTAAGATCGGAGATACAATATGTGTCCGTACCTCTCGCTCTCCTGACAGCTCTCCGGCGCAGGCCGCGCCTCTGGCAATCCGATTGGCTGCCTCTGTGTCCACAGAGCTGTCAGCCTAGCAACGCGTCCATAGAGATGTTTGTCGGTGAAACGCTGGCGCGCGCTGCGATCGTGCAACCTGCCAGCGCTCTGTGTACATCGGGACTGTTATGTTTACAACTGGCCCCACATGTTACACTGTTTACTATCATGACGGCTCTCTTAATGGAGCCTCGCTCTGATGTAACACTACCGGGACACATTTCCTACTGATTTGGTGATAGATATAAGCTATGCTTATATTAACAGGGAAAAAATAGAAAAGTATAAGGCTCTATTCTGCATGAATATAGCGATACCATCTATGTATGTAAAGTGTATTTCTTTTTGTATTTTTCACTATGTTAATTGTAAATGAACTGGATGTGACATCACATTCTGCCCAACCCTTTTACCTGGATCACCTCCATTATGTCCCTATATAAGGTCTGCTGGTGTCAGTAGTCCTTCAGATCATCTGAGGAAGGGGCAATAGACCCCGAAACACGTCATGATCCTTTTAACTTGTATGCTGTAATACAATAAAAGCTTCTGGTTTACAATACCTCCCTGCATCCTTGCATCTTTGGATTAAGCAGCGCCTGGACTATAGTGGTCCTTTTCTATGAAAATTGCTTCAGATATGAGAGCGAGCCGGATAAGAAAGCGAACCGGACATGACAGCAAGCTAGCGAGCCAGATATGAGAGCGAGCCAGACATGACAGCAAGCGAGCGAGACAGATATGAGAGCTAGCTAGCCAGATATGCGAGCGAGCCAAATAAGAGAGCGAGCCAGAAAAGCGAGCAAGCGAGCGAGCCAGATATGAGAGCAAGCGAACGAGCCAGATATGAGAGCGAGCCAGACAAGAGAGCAAGCGAGCGAGCCAGGTATGAGAGCAAGCGAGCGAGCCAGATGTAAGAGCGAGCCAGTTAAGAGCGAGCCAGACAAGAGAGCAAGCGAGCCAGCCAGATATGAGAGCAAGCGAGCGAGCCAGATGTGAGAGGGAGCGAGCCTGATATGCGAGCGAGACATATAAGAGAGCGAGACAGACAAGAGAGCAAGCGAGCGAGCCAGATATGAGAGCGAGCGAGCCAGATATGCGAGAGAGCCAGGAATGAGAGCGAGCGAATCAGATATGAGAGCGAGCGAGCCAGACATGAAAGCAAGCAAGCGAGCCAGATATGAGAGCAAGCGAGCGAGCCAGATATGAGAGCTTGCAAGACATGAGAGCAAGCGAGCAAGCCAGATATGTGAGCGAGCCATATAAGAGAGCGAGCCAGACAAGAGAGCAAGCGAGAGAGCCAGAAATGAAAACGAGCTAGCCAGATATGCGAGCCAGATAAGAGAGCGAGCCAGACAAGAGAGCAAGCGAGTGAGCAAGATATGACAGCAAGCGAGCCAGATATGAGAGCAAGTGAGCAAGCCAGATATGAGAGCGAACCAGACATGAGAGCCAGCGAGCGAGACAGATATGAGAGCGAGCCAGACATGAGAGCAAGTGAGCGAGACAGATATGAGAGCAAGCGAGCCAGACATGAGAGGAAGCGAGCGAGCCAGATATGAGAGTGAGCTAGCCAGATATGCGAGCGAGCTAGCCAGATATGCAACGAGTGAGCCAGATAAGAGAGCGAGCCAGACAAGAGAGCAAGCGAGCCAGCCAGATAAGAGAGCAAGCGAGCGCGCCAGATGTGAGAGCAAGCGAGCCAGATATGCGAGTGAGCCGGATAAGAGAGCGAGCCAGACAAGAGAGCAAGCGGGCGAGCCAGATATGAGAGCAAGCGAGCAAGCCAGATGTGAGAGAGAGCGTGCCAGATAAGAGAGCGAGCCAGACAAGGAAGCAAGCGAGCGAGCCAGATATTAGAGCAAGCGAGCGATCCAGATATGAGAGCGAGCGAGCAAGACATGAGAGCGAGCGAGCGGGCCAGATATGAGAGAAAGCGAGCGAGCCAGATATAAGAGCGAGCGAGCCAGATATAAGAGCGAGCCAGATATGAGAGCGAGCCAGACAATAGAGCAAGCGAGCGAGCCAGATATGAGAGCAAGCGAGCGAGCCAGATGTGAGAGCGAGCGAGCCAGATATGCAAGCGAGCCTTATAAGAGAGCGAGACAGACCAGAGAGCAGGCGAGCGAGCCAGATGTGAGAGCGAGCAAGCCAGATATGCGAGCGAGACAGAAAAGAGAGCGAGCGAGCCAGATATGAGAGCAAGCGAGCGAGCCAGATATGAGAGCGAGCCAGATATGAGAGCAAGCGAGCAAGCCAGATATGAGAGCGAGCCAGATAAGAAAGCGAACCGGACAAGAGAGCAAGCGAGCGAGACAGATATGAGAGCGAGAAAGCCAGACATGAGAGCAAGCTAGCGAGACAGATATGAGAGCGAGCCAGAAAAGAGAGCGAGCCAGACAAGAGAGTAAGCGAGCAAGCCAGATATGAGAGAAAATGAGCGAGCCAGATATCAGAGCGAGCAAGCCAGATATGCGAGCGAGCCAGGTATGAGAGCGAGCGAGCCAGATATGAGAGCAAGCGAGCGATCCAGATATGAGAGCGAGCCAGATAAGAGAGCGAGAGAGCGTGCCAGACAAGAGAGCAAGCGAGCGAGACAGATATGAGAGCAAGCGAGCCAGTCACGAGAGCAAGCTAGCGAGCCAGATATGAGAGCGAGCAAGCCAGATATGAGAGCGAGCCAGACAAGCGAGCAAGCGAGTGAGCCAGACATTAGAGCAAGCGATTGAGCCAGATATGAGAGCAAGCGAGCAAGCCAGATATGAGAGCGAGCCAGATGAGAGAGCGAACCAGACAAGAGAGCAAGCGAGCGAGACAGATATGAGAGTGAACGAGCCAGACATGAGAGCAAGCGAGCGAGACAGATATGAGAGCGAGTGAGCCAGACATGAGAGCAAGCGAGCAAGCCAGATGTGAGAGCGAGCGAGCCAGATATGCGAGCGAGCCAGATAAGAGAGTGAACCAGACAAGAGAGCAAGCGAGCGAGCCAGATATAAGAGCAAGCGAGCAAGCCAGATATGAGAGCAAGCGAGCAAGCCAGATATGAGAGCAAGCCAGATAAGAGAGTGAGTCAGACAAGAGAGTAAGCGAGCGACCCAGATATGAGAGCAAGCGACAGAGCCAGATATGAGAGCAAGCAAGCGAGCCGGATATGAGAGCACGCGAGCGAGCCAGATAAGAGAGCGAGCCAGACAAGAGAGTAAGTGAGCGAGCCAGATATGAGAGCTAGCGAGCGAGCCAAATATGAAAGCGAGCGAGCCAGATATGAGAGCAAGCCAGACATGAGAGCAAGCGAGTGAACCAGATATGAGAGCAAGCGACCAAGACATATGAGCAAGCGTGCAAGCCAGATATGCGAGCGAGCCATATAAGAGAGCGAACCAGACAAGAGAGCAAGCGAGCGAGCCAGATATGACAGCGAGCGAGCCAGACATGAGAGCAAGCCAGACAAGAGAGCAAGCGAGCAAGCCAGGTATGAGAGCAAGCGAGCGAGCCAGATGTAAGAGCGAGCCAGTTAAGAGAGCGAGCCAGACAAGAGAGCAAGCGAGCCAGCCAAATATGAGAGCAAGCGAGCGAGCCAGATGTTAGAGCGAGCGAGCCTGATATGCGAGTGAGCCGGATAAGGGAGTGAGCCTGAAAAGAGAGCAAGCGAGCCAGACATGAGAGCTAGCGAGCGAGCCAAATATGAAAGCGAGCGAGCCAGATATAAGAGCAAGCCAGACATGAGAGCAAGCGAGTGAGCCAGATATGAGAGCAAGCGACCAAGACATATGAGCAAGCGTGCGAGCCAGATATGCGAGCGAGCCATATAAGAGAGCGAACCAGACAAGAGAGCAAGCGAGCGAGCCAGATATGACAGCGAGCGAGCCAGACATGAGAGCAAGTGAGCGAGCCAGATATGAGAGTGAGCGAGCCAGATATGCAAGCGAGCAAGCCAGATATGAGAGCAAGCGAGCGAGCCAGATATCAGAGCGAGCAAGCCAGATATGCAAGCGAGCCAGGTATGAGAGCGAGCGAGCGAGCCAGATATGAGAGCAAGCGAGCGATCCAGATATGAGAGCCAGCGAGCAAGACATGAGAGCGAGCGAGCGAGCCAGATATGAGAGCAAGCGAGCGAGCCAGATATAAGAGCGAGCGAGCCAGATATGCGAGCGAGCCAGATATGAGAGCGAGCCAGACAAGAGAGCAAGCGAGCGAGCCAGATATGAGAGCAAGCGAGCGAACCAGATGTGAGAGCGAGCGAGCCAGATATGCGAGCGAGCCATAAAAGAGAGCGAACCAGACCAGAGAGCAAGCGAGCGAGACAGATGTGAGAGCGAGCGAGCCAGATATGCGAGCGAGCCAGATAAGAGAGCGAGCCAGACAAGAGAGCGTGCCAGACAAGAGAGCAAGCGAGCAAGCCAGATATGAGAGCAAGCGAGCGAGCCAGATATGAGAGCAAGCAAGCCAGAAATGCGTGCGAGCCAGATATGAGAGCGGGCGAGGCAGACATGAGAGCAAGCGTGCAAGCCAGATATGAGAGCAAGCGAGCGAGCCAGATATCAGAGCGAGCAAGCCAGACATGCGAGCGAGACAGGTGTGAGAGTGAGCAAACGAGCCAGATATGAGACCAAGCGAGCGATCCAGACATGAGAGCGAGCAAGACATGAGAGCGAGCGAGCGAGCCAGATATGAGAGCAAGCGAGCAAGCCAGATATAAGAGCGAGCGAGCCAGATATGCGAGCGAGCGAGCCAGATATGAGAGCAAGCCAGACAAGAGAGCAAGCGAGCGAGCCAGATATGAGAGCAAGCGAGCGAACCAGATGTGAGAGCGAGCGAGCCAGATATGCGAGCGAGCCATAAAAGAGAGCGAGACAGACCAGAGAGCAAGCGAGCGAGACAGATGTGAGAGCGAGCGAGCCAGATATGCGAGCGAGGCAGATAAGAGAGCGAGCCAGACAAGAGAGCGTGCCAGACAAAAGAGCAAGCGAGCGAGACAGATATGAGAGCAAGCGAGCGAGCCAGATATCAGAGCAAGCGAGCCAGAAATGCGAGCGAGCGAGCCAGATATGAGAGCGAGCGAGGCAGACATGAGAGCAAGCAAGCAAGCAAGATATGAGAGCAAGCGAGCGAGCCAGATATCAGAGCGAGCAAGCCAGACATGCGAGCGAGCCAGGTATGAGAGCGAGCAAACGAGCCAGATATGAGAGCAAGCGAGCAATCCAGATATGAGAGCAAGCCAGACATGAGAGCAAGCGAGTGAGCCAGATATGAGAGCAAGCGACCAAGACATATGAGCAAGCGTGCGAGCCAGATATGCGAGCGAGCCATATAAGAGAGCGAACCAGACAAGAGAGCAAGCGAGCGAGCCAGATATGACAGCGAGCGAGCCAGACATGAGAGCAAGTGAGCGAGCCAGATATGAGAGTGAGCGAGCCAGATATGCAAGCGAGCAAGCCAGATATGAGAGCAAGCGAGCGAGCCAGATATCAGAGCGAGCAAGCCAGATATGCAAGCGAGCCAGGTATGAGAGCGAGCGAGCGAGCCAGATATGAGAGCAAGCGAGCGATCCAGATATGAGAGCCAGCGAGCAAGACATGAGAGCGAGCGAGCCAGATATGAGAGCAAGCGAGCGAGCCAGATATAAGAGCGAGCGAGCCAGATATGCGAGCGAGCCAGATATGAGAGCGAGCCAGACAAGAGAGCAAGCGAGCGAGCCAGATATGAGAGCAAGCGAGCGAACCAGATGTGAGAGCGAGCGAGCCAGATATGCGAGCGAGCCATAAAAGAGAGAGAACCAGACCAGAGAGCAAGCGAGCGAGACAGATGTGAGAGCGAGCGAGCCAGATATGCGAGCGAGCCAGATAAGAGAGCGAGCCAGACAAGAGAGCGTGCCAGACAAGAGAGCAAGCGAGCAAGCCAGATATGAGAGCAAGCAAGCCAGAAATACGAGCGAGCCAGATATGAGAGCGGGCGAGGCAGACATGAGAGCAAGCGTGCAAGCCAGATATGAGAGCAAGCGAGCGAGCCAGATATCAGAGCGAGCAAGCCAGACATGCGAGCGAGACAGGTGTGAGAGTGAGCAAACGAGCCAGATATGAGACCAAGCGAGCGATCCAGATATGAGAGCGAGCAAGACATGAGAGCGAGCGGGCGAGCCAGATATGAGAGCAAGCGAGCAAGCCAGATATAAGAGCGAGCGAGCCAGATATGGGAGCGAGCGAGCCAGATATGAGAGCAAGCCAGACAAGAGAGCAAGCGAGCGAGCCAGATATGAGAGCAAGCGAGCGAACCAGATGTGAGAGCGAGCGAGCCAGATATGCGAGCGAGCCATAAAAGAGAGCGAGACAGACCAGAGAGCAAGCGAGCGAGACAGATGTGAGAGCGAGCGAGCCAGATATGCGAGCGAGACAGATAAGAGAGCGAGCCAGACAAGAGAGCGTGCCAGACAAAAGAGCAAGCGAGCGAGACAGATATGAGAGCAAGCGAGCGAGCCAGATATGAGAGCAAGCGAGCCAGAAATGCGAGCGAGCGAGCCAGATATGAGAGCGAGCGAGGCAGACATGAGAGCAAGCAAGCAAGCAAGATATGAGAGCAAGCGAGCGAGCCAGATATCAGAGCGAGCAAGCCAGACATGCGAGCGAGCCAGGTATGAGAGCGAGCAAACGAGCCAGATATGAGAGCAAGCGAGCAATCCAGATATGAGAGCAAGCCAGACATGAGAGCAAGCGAGTGAGCCAGATATGAGAGCAAGCGACCAAGACATATGAGCAAGCGTGCGAGCCAGATATGCGAGCGAGCCATATAAGAGAGCGAACCAGACAAGAGAGCAAGCGAGCGAGCCAGATATGACAGCGAGCGAGCCAGACATGAGAGCAAGTGAGCGAGCCAGATATGAGAGTGAGCGAGCCAGATATGCAAGCGAGCAAGCCAGATATGAGAGCAAGCGAGCGAGCCAGATATCAGAGCGAGCAAGCCAGATATGCAAGCGAGCCAGGTATGAGAGCGAGCGAGTGAGCCAGATATGAGAGCAAGCGAGCGATCCAGATATGAGAGCCAGAGAGCAAGACATGAGAGCGAGCGAGCGAGCCAGATATGAGAGCAAGCGAGCGAGCCAGATATAAGAGCGAGCGAGCCAGATATGCGAGCGAGCCAGATATGAGAGCGAGCCAGACAAGAGAGCAAGCGAGCGAGCCAGATATGAGAGCAAGCGAGCGAACCAGATGTGAGAGCGAGCGAGCCAGATATGCGAGCGAGCCATAAAAGAGAGCGAACCAGACCAGAGAGCAAGCGAGCGAGACAGATGTGAGAGCGACCGAGCCAGATATGCGAGCGAGCCAGATAAGAGAGCGAGCCAGACAAGAGAGCGTGCCAGACAAGAGAGGAGCAAGCGAGCGAGCCAGATATGAGAGCAAGCGAGCGAGCCAGATATGAGAGCAAGCAAGCCAGAAATGCGAGAGAGCCAGATATGAGAGCGGGCGAGGCAGACATGAGAGCAAGCGTGCAAGCCAGATATGAGAGCAAGCGAGCCAGCCAGATATCAGAGCGAGCAAGCCAGACATGCGAGGGAGACAGGTGTGAGAGCGAGCAAACGAGCCAGATATGAGACCAAGCGAGCGATCCAGATATGAGAGCGAGGAAGACATGAGAGCGAGCGAGCGAGCCAGATATGAGAGCAAGCGAGCAAGCCAGATATAAGAGCGAGCGAGCCAGATATGCGAGCGAGCAAGCCAGATATGAGAGCAAGCCAGACAAGAGAGCAAGCGAGCGAGCCAGATATGAGAGCAAGCGAGCGAACCAGAAGTGAGAGCGAGCGAGCCAGATATGCGAGCGAGCCATAAAAGAGAGCGAGACAGACCAGAGAGCAAGCGAGCGAGACAGATGTGAGAGCGAGCGAGCCAGATATGCGAGCGAGACCGATAAGAGAGCGAGCCAGACAAGAGAGCGTGCCAGACAAAAGAGCAAGCGAGCGAGACAGATATGAGAGCAAGCGAGCAAGCCAGATATGAGAGCAAGCGAGCCAGAAATGCGAGCGAGCGAGCCAGATATGAGAGCGAGCGAGGCAGACATGAGAGCAAGCAAGCAAGCAAGATATGAGAGCAAGCGAGCGAGCCAGATATCAGAGCGAGCAAGCCAGACATGCGAGCGAGCCAGGTATGAGAGCGAGCAAACGAGCCAGATATGAGAGCAAGCGAGCAATCCAGATATGAGAGCGAGCAAGACATGAGAGCGAGCGAGCGAGCCAGATATGAGAGCAAGCGAGCGAGCCAGATATAAGAACGAGCGAGCCAGATATGTGAGCGAGCCAGATATGCGAGCGAGCCAGATATGAGAGTGAGCCAGACAAGACAGCAAGCGAGCGAGCCACATATGAGAGCAAGCGAGTGAACCAAATGTGAAAGCAAGCGAGCCAGATATGCGAGCGAGCCATAAAAGAGAGCGAGACAGACCAGAGAGCAAGCGAGCGAGACAGATGTGAGAGCGAGCGAGCCAGATATGCGAGTGAGGCAGATATGCGAGCGAGCCAGATAAGAGAGCAAGCCAGACAAGAGAGCGTGCCAGACAAGAGAGCAAGCGAGCGAGACAGATATGAGAGCAAGCGAGCCAGTCACAAGAGCAAGCTAGCGAGCCACATATGAGAGCGAGCCAGACATGAGAGCAAGCGAGCGAGCCAGATATGAGAGCGAACTAGCCAGATATGCAAGCGAGCGAGCCAAATAAGAGAGCGAGCCAGACAAGCGAGCAAGCGAGCGATCCAGATATGAGAGCAAGCGAGCGAGCCAGATATGAGAGCAAGCGAGCAAGCCAGATATGAGAGCGAGCCAGATGAGAGAGCGAACCAGACAAGAGAGCAAGCGAGCGAGACAGATATGAGAGTGAGCGAGCCAGACATGAGAGCAAGCGAGCGAGCCAGATATGAGAGCGAGTGAGCCAGACATGAGAGCAAGCGAGCGAGCCAGATGTGAGAGCGAGCGAGCCAGATATGCGAGCAAGCCAGATAAGAGAGCGAACCAGACAAGAGAGCAAGCGAGCGAGCCAGATATAAGAGCAAGCGAGCGAGCCAGATATGAGAGTGAGCCAGATAAGAGAGTGAGCCAGACAAGAGAGTAAGCGAGCGAGCCAGATATGAGAGCAAGCGAGCGAGCCAGATATGAGAGCAAGTGAGCCACAAATGCGAGCGAGCGAGACAAATATGAGAGCGAGCGAGCCAGACATGAGAGCAAGCAAGCAAGCCAGATATGAGAGCAAGCGAGTGAGCCAGATATCAGAGCGAGCAAGCCAGATATGCCAGCGAGCGAGCCAGATAAGAGAGCGAGCCAGACAAGAGAGCAAGCGAGCCAGCCAGATAAGAGAGTAAGCGAGCGAGCCAGATGTGAGAGCGAGCGAGCGAGCCAGATATGAGAGCGAGCGAGCAAGACATGAGAGCGAGCCAGATATGAGAGCAAGCGAGCGAGCCAGATATAAGAGCGAGCGAGCCAGATATGCGAACGAGCGAGCCAGATAAGAGAGCGAGCCAGACAAGAGAGCAAGTGAGCCAGCCAGATAAGAGAGTAAGCGAGCGAGCCAGATGTGAGAGCGAGCGAGCCACATATACAAGTGAGCCAGATAAGAGAGCGAGCCAGACAAGAAAGCAAGCGAGCTAGCCAGATATGAGAGCAAGCGAGCAAGCCAGATGTGAGAGAGAGCGTGCCAGATAAGAGAGCAAGCCAGACAAGGAAGCAAGCGAGCGAGCCAGATATTAGAGCAAGCGAGTGATCCAGATATGAGAGCGAGCGAGCCAGACATGAGAGCGAGCTAGCGGGCCAGATATGAGAGCAAACGAGCGAGCCAGATGTAAGAGCGAGCGAGCCAGATATGAGAGCGAGCCAGACAATAGAGCAAGCGAGCGAGCCAGATATGAGAGCAAGCGAGCGAGCCAGATATGAGAGCAAGCAAGCGAGCCAGATATGAGAGCAAGCAAGCGAGCCAGATATGAGAGCAAGCAAGCGAGCCAGATATGAGAGTAAGCGAGCAAGCCAGATATGAGAGCAAGCGAGCGAGCCAGATATGAGAGCAAGCGAGCGAGCCAGTTATCAGAGCGAGCAAGCCAGATATGCGAGCGAGCCAGATATGAGAGCGAGCGAGCAAACCAGATGTGAGAGCGAGCGAGCCAGATATGCGAGCGAGCCATAAAAGAGAGCGAGACAGACCAGAGAGCAAGCGAGCGAGACAGATGTGAGAGCGAGCGAGCCAGATATGCGAGCGAGCCAGATAAGAGAACGAGCCAGATAAGAGAGCGAGCCAGACAAGAGAGCGTGCCAGACAAGAGAGCAAGCGAGCGAGACAGGTATGAGAGCAGCTGAGCCAGTCACGAGAGCAAGCTAGCGAGCCAGATATGAGAGTGAGCGAGCCAGACATGAGAGCTAGCGAGCGAGCCAGATATGAGAGCGAGCTAGCCAGATATGCGAGCGAGCGAGCCAAATAAGAGAGCGAGCCAGACAAGCGAGCAAGCGAGCGAGCCAGATATGAGAGCAAGCTAGCGAGCCAGATATGAGAGCAAGCGAGCAAGCCAGATATGAGAGCGAGCCAGATGAGAGAGCGAACCAGACAAGAGAGCAAGCGAGCGAGACAGATATGAGAGTGAGCGAGCCAGACATGAGAGCAAGCGAGCGAGCCAGATATGAGAGCGAGCGAGCCAGACATGAGAGCAAGCGAGCGAGCCAGATATGAGAGCGAGTGAGCCAGACATGAGAGCAAGCGAGCGAGCCAGATGTGAGAGCGAGCGAGCCAGATATGCGAGCGAGCCAGATAAGAGAGCGAACCAGACAAGAGAGCAAGCGAGCGAGCCAGATATAAGAGCAAGCGAGCGAGCCAGATATGAGAGCAAGCGAGCAAGCCAGATATGAGAGCAAGCGAGCGATCCAGATATGAGAGCGAGCGAGCAAGACATGAGAGCAAGCGAGCCATATATGAGAGCAAGCAAGCGAGCCAGATATAAGAGCGAGCGAGCCAGATATGCGAGCGAGCCAGATATGAGAGCGAGCAAACCAGATGTGAGAGCGAGCGAGCCAGATATGCGAGCGAGCCATAAAAGAGAGCGAGACAGACCAGAGAGCAAGCGAGCGAGACAGATGTGAGAGCGAGCGAGCCAGATATGCGAGCGAGCCAGATAAGAGAGCGAGCCAGATAAGAGAGCGAGCCAGACAAGAGAGCGTGCCAGACAAGAGAGCAAGCGAGCGAGACAGGTATGAGAGCAGCTGAGCCAGTCACGAGAGCAAGCTAGCGAGCCAGATATGAGAGCGAGGGAGCCAGACATGAGAGCTAGCGAGCGAGCCAGATATGAGAGCGAGCTAGCCAGATATGCGAGCGAGCGAGCCAAATAAGAGAGCGAGCCAGACAAGCAAGCAAGCGAGCGAGCCAGATATGAGAGCAAGCTAGCGAGCCAGATATGAGAGCAAGCGAGCAAGCCAGATATGAGAGCGAGCCAGATGAGAGAGCGAACCAGACAAGAGAGCAAGCGAGCGAGACAGATATGAGAGTGAGCGAGCCAGACATGAGAGGAAGCGAGCGAGCCAGATATGAGAGCGAGTGAGCCAGACATGAGAGCAAGCGAGCGAGCCAGATGTGAGAGCGAGCGAGCCAGATATGCGAGCGAGCCAGATAAGAGAGCGAACCAGACAAGAGAGCAAGCGAGCGAGCCAGATATGAGAGCAAGCGAGCAAGCCAGATATGAGAGCGAGCCAGATAAGAGAGTGAGCCAGACAAGAGAGTAAGCGAGCGACCCAGATATGAGAGCAAGCGAGCGAGCCAGATATAAGAGCAAGCAAGCGAGCCAGATATGAGAGCACGCGAGCGAGCCAGATAAGAGAGCGAACCAGACAAGAGAGTAAGCGAGCGAGCCAGATATAAGAGCGAGCGAGCCAGACACGAGAGCAAGCTAGCGACCCAGATATGAGAGCGAGCGAGCGAGCCAGACATGAGAGCAAGCGATCGAGCCAGATATGAGAGCGGGCGAACCAGATATGCGAGCGAGCCAAATAAGAGAGCGAGCCAGACAAGGGAGCGAGCCAGACAAGCGAGCAAGCGAGCGAGCCAGATATGAGAGCAAGCTAGCGAGCCAGATATGAGAGCAAGCGAGCAAGCCAGATATGAGAGCGAGCGAGCCAGACATGAGAGCAAGCGAGCGAGCCAGATATGAGAGCGAGTGAGCCAGACATGAGAGCAAGCGAGCGAGCCAGATATGAGAGTGAGCGAGCCAGACATGAGAGCAAGCGAGCGAGCCAGATATGAGAGCGAGTGAGCCAGACATGAGAGCAAGCGAGCGAGCCAGATATGAGAGCGAGTGAGCCAGACATGAGAGCAAGCGAGCGAGCCAGATGTGAGAGCAAGCGAGCCAGATATGCGAGCGAGCCAGATAAGAGAGCGAACCAGACAAGAGAACAAGCGAGCGAGCCAGATATAAGAGCAAGCGAGCGAGCCAGATATGAGAGCAAGCGAGCAAGCCAGATATGAGAGCAAGCGAGCGATCCAGATATGAGAGCGAGCGAGCAAGACATGAGAGCAAGCGAGCGAGCCAGATATGAGAGCGAGTGAGCCAGACATGAGAGCAAGCGAGCGAGCCAGATGTGAGAGCAAGCGAGCCAGATATGCGAGCGAGCCAGAAAAGAGAGCGAGCCAGACAAGTGAGCGTGCCAGACAAGAGAGCAAGCGAGCGAGCCAGATATGAGAGCAAGCGAGCGAGCCAGATATGAGAGCAAGCGAGCCAGAAATGCGAGCGAGCGAGCCAGATATGAGAGCGAGCGAGGCAGACATGAGAGCAAGCAAGCAAGCCAGATATGAGAGCAAACGAGCGAGCCAGATATCAAAGCGAGCAAGCCAGACATGCAAGCGAGCCAGGTATGAGAGCGAGCGAGCTAGATATGCGAGCGAGCCATAAAAGAGAGCAAGACAGACCAGAGAGCAAGCGAGCGAGACAGATGTGAGAGCGAGCGAGCCAGATATGCGAGCGAGCCAGATGACAGAGCGAGCCAGACAAGAGAGCGTGCCAGACAAGGGAGCAAGCGAGCATGCCAGATATGAGAGCGAGCCAGCCAGTCACGAGAGCAAGCTAGCGACCCAGATATGAGAGCGAGCGAGCGAGCCAGACATGAGAGCAAGCGATCGAGCCAGATATGAGAGCGGGCGAACCAGATATGCGAGCGAGCCAAATAAGAGAGCGAGCCAGACAAGGGAGCGAGCCAGATATGAGAGCGGGCGAACCAGATATGCGAGCGAGCCAAATAAGAGAGCGAGCCAGACAAGCGAGCAAGCGAGCGAGCCAGATATGAGAGCAAGCTAGCGAGCCAGATATGAGAGCAAGCGAGCAAGCCAGATATGAGAGCGAGCCAGATGAGAGAGCGAACCAGACAAGAGAGCAAGCGAGCGAGACAGATATGAGAGTGAGCGAGCCAGACATGAGAGCAAGCGAGCGAGCCAGATATGAGAGCGAGTGAGCCAGACATGAGAGCAAGCGAGCGAGCCAGATATGAGAGCGAGTGAGCCAGACATGAGAGCAAGCGAGCGAGCCAGATGTGAGCGCAAGCGAGCCAGATATGCGAGCGAGCCAGATAAGAGAGCGAACCAGACAAGAGAGCAAGCGAGCGAGCCAGATATAAGAGCAAGCGAGCGAGCCAGATATGAGAGCAAGCGAGCAAGCCAGATATGAGAGCAAGCGAGCGATCCAGATATGAGAGCGAGCGAGCAAGACATGAGAGCAAGCGAGCCATATATGAGAGCAAGCAAGCGAGCCAGATAGAAGAGCGAGCGAGCCAGATATGCGAGCGAGCCAGATATGAGAGCGAGCAAACCAGATGTAAGAGCGAGCGAGCCAGATATGCGAGCGAGCCATAAAAGAGAGCGAGACAGACCAGAGAGCAAGCGAGCGAGACAGATGTGAGAGCGAGCCAGATAAGAGAGCGAGCCAGATAAGAGAGCGAACCAGACAAGAGAGCGTGCCAGACAAGAGAGCAAGCGAGCGAGACAGGTATGAGAGCAGCTGAGCCAGTCACGAGAGCAAGCTAGCGAGCCAGATATGAGAGCGAGCGAGCCAGACATGAGAGCTAGCGAGCGAGCCAGATATGAGAGCGAGCTAGCCAGATATGCGAGCGAGCGAGCCAAATAAGAGAGCGAGCCAGACAAGCGAGCAAGCGAGCGAGCCAGATATGAGAGCAAGCTAGCGAGCCAGATATGAGAGCAAGCGAGCAAGCCAGATATGAGAGCGAGCCAGATGAGAGAGCGAACCAGACAAGAGAGCAAGCGAGCGAGACAGATATGAGAGTGAGCGAGCCAGACATGAGAGCAAGCGAGCGAGCCAGATATGAGAGCGAGTGAGCCAGACATGAGAGCAAGCGAGCGAGCCAGATGTGAGAGCGAGCGAGCCAGATATGCGAGCGAGCCAGATAAGAGAGCGAACCAGACAAGAGAGCAAGCGAGCGAGCCAGATATAAGAGCAAGCGAGCGAGCCAGATATGAGAGCAAGCGAGCAAGCCAGATATGAGAGCGAGCCAGATAAGAGAGTGAGCCAGAGAAGAGAGTAAGCGAGCGACCCAGATATGAGAGCAAGCGAGCGAGCCAGATATAAGAGCAAGCAAGCGAGCCAGATATGAGAGCACGCGAGCGAGCCAGATAAGAGAGCGAACCAGACAAGAGAGTAAGCGAGCGAGCCAGATATAAGAGCGAGCGAGCCAGACACGAGAGCAAGCTAGCGACCCAGATATGAGAGCGAGCGAGCCAGACATGAGAGCAAGCGATCGAGCCAGATATGAGAGCGGGCGAACCAGATATGCGAGCGAGCCAAATAAGAGAGCGAGCCAGACAAGGGAGCGAGCCAGATATGAGAGCAAGCGAGCGAGCCAGATATGAGAGCGAGCAGGCAAGACATGAGAGCGAGCGAGCCAGATATGAGAGCAAGCGAGCGAGCCAGATATGAGAGTAAGCGAGCAAGCCAGATATGAGAGTAAGCGAGCAAGCCAGATATGAGAGCGAGCCAGACAAGAGAGCAAGCGAGCGAGCCAGGTATGAGAGCAAGCGAGCGAGCCAAATGTAAGAGCGAGCCAGTTAAGAGAGCAAGCCAGACAAGAGAGCAAGCGAGCCAGCCAGATATGAGAGCAAGCGAGCGAGCCAGATGTTAGAGCGAGCGAGCCTGATATGCGAGTGAGCCGGATAAGAGAGTGAGTCTGACAAGAGAGAAAGCGAGCCAGACATGAGAGCTAGCGAGCGAGCCAAATATGAAAGCGAGCGAGCCAGATATGAGAGCAAGCCAGACATGAGAGCAAGCGAGTGAGCCAGATATGAGAGCAAGCGACCAAGACATAAGAGCAAGCGTGCGAGCCAGATATGCGAGCGAGCCATATAAGAGAGCGAGCCAGATATGACAGTGAGCGAGCCAGACATGAGAGCAAGTGAGCGAGCCAGATATGAGAGTGACTGAGCCAGATATGCGAGCGAGCTAGCGAGCCAGATAAGAGATCAAGCCAGACAAGAGAGTAAGCGAGCAAGCCAGATATGAGAGCAAGCGAGCAAGCCAGATATCAGAGCGAGCAAGCCAGATATGCGAGCGAGCCAGGTATGAGAGCGAGCGAGCCAGATATGAGAGCAAACGAGCGATCCAGATATGAGAGCGAGCGAGCGAGACATGAGAGCGAGCGAGCAAGACATGAGAGCGAGCGAGCGAGCCAGATATGAGAGCAAGCAAGCGAGCCAGATATAAGAGCGAGCGAGCCAGATATGAGAGCGAGCCAGACAGGAGAGCAAGCGAGCGAGCCAGATATGAGAGCAAGCGAGCGAACCAGATGTGAGAGCGAGCGAGCCAGATATGCGAGCGAGCCATAAAAGAGAGCGACACAGACCAGAGAGCAAGCGAGCGAGACAGATGTGAGAGCGAGCGAGCCAGATATGCGAGCGAGCCAGATAAGAGAGTGAGCCAGATAAGAGAGCGTGCCAGACAAGAGAACAAGAGAGTGAGACAGATATGAGAGCAAGCAAGCGAGCCAGATATGAGAGCAAGCGAGCCAGAAATGCGAGCGAGCGAGCGAGCAAGACATGAGAGCAAGCGAGCAAGCCAGATATGAGAGCAAGCGAGCGAGCCAGATATCAGAGCGAGCAAGCCAGACATGCGAGCGAGCCAGGTATGAGAGCGAGCGAGCGAGCCAGATATGAGAGCAAGCGAGCGATCCAGATATGAGAGCGAGCAAGACATGAGAGCGAGCGAGCCAGATATGAGAGCAAGCGAGCGAGCCAGATATAAGAGCAAGCGAGCAAGCCAGATATGAGAGCGAGCCAAATAAGAGAGTGAGCCAGACAAGAGAGTAAGCGAGCGACCCAGATATGAGAGCAAGCGAGCGAGCCAGATATGAGAGCACGAAAGCGAGCCAGATAAGAGAGCGAGCCAGACAAGAGAGTAAGCGAGCGAGCCAGATATGAGAGCAAGTGAGCTAGCCAGATATGAGAGCAAGCAAGCGAGCCAGATATGAGAGCACGCGAGTGAGCCAGATAAGAGAGCGAGCCAGACAAGAGAGTAAGCGAGCGAGCCAGATATGAGAGCAAGTAAGCGAGCCAGATATGAAAGTGAGCGAGCCAGATATGCGAGCGAGCGAGCCAGATAAGAGAGCAAGCCAGACAAGAGAGTAAGCGAGCAAGCCAGATATGAGAGCAAGCGAGCAAGCCAGATATCAGAGCGAGCAAGCCAGATATGCGAGTGAGCCAGGTATGAGAGCGAGCGAGCGAGCCAGATATGAGAGCAAGCGAGCGATCCAGATATGAGAGCGAGCGAGCAAGACATGAGAGTGAGCGAGCGAGCCAGATATGAGAGCAAGCGAGCGAGCCAGATATAAGAGCGAGCAAGCCAGATATGCGAGCGAGCGAGCCAGATATGAGAGCGAGCCAGACAAGAGAGCAAGCGAGCCAGCCAGATATGAGAGCAAGCGAGCGAGCCAGATATGTGAGCGAGCCATAAAAGAGAGCAAGACAGACCAGAGAGCAAGCGAGCGAGACAGATGTGAGAGCGAGCGAGCCAGATATGCGAGCGAGCCAGAAAAGAGAGCGAGCCAGACAAGTGAGCGTGCCAGACAAGAGAGCAAGCGAGCGAGCCAGATATGAGAGCAAGCGAGCGAGCCAGATATGAGAGCAAGCGAGCCAGAAATGCGAGCGAGCGAGCCAGATATGAGAGCGAGCGAGGCAGACATGAGAGCAAGCAAGCAAGCCAGATATGAGAGCAAACGAGCGAGCCAGATATCAAAGCGAGCAAGCCAGACATGCAAGCGAGCCAGGTATGAGAGCGAGCGAGCCAGATATGCGAGCGAGCCATAAAAGAGAGCAAGACAGACCAGAGAGCAAGCGAGCGAGACAGATGTGAGAGCGAGCGAGCCAGATATGCGAGCGAGCCAGATGACAGAGCGAGCCAGACAAGAGAGCGTGCCAGACAAGGGAGCAAGCGAGCATGCCAGATATGAGAGCGAGCCAGCCAGTCACGAGAGCAAGCTAGCAAGCCAGATATGAGAGCGAGCGAGCCAGACATGAGAGCAAGCGAGCATGCCAGATATGAGAGCGAGCCAGCCAGATATGTGAGCGAGCGAGCCAAATAAGAGAGCGAGCCAGACAAGCGAGCAAGCATGCGAGACAGATATGAGAGCAAGCTAGCGAGCCAGATATGAGAGCAAGCAAGCAAGCCAGATATGAGAGCGAGCCAGATGAGAGAGTGAACCAGACAAGAGAGCAAGCGAGCGAGACAGATATGAGAGTGAGCGAGCCAGACATGAGAGCAAGCGAGCGAGCCAGATATGAGAGCGGGTGAGCCAGACATGAGAGCAAGCAAGCAAGCCAGATGTGAGAGCGAGCCAGATAAGAGAGTGAACCAGATAAGAGAGTGAACCAGACAAGAGAGCAAGCGAGCGAGCCAGATATAAGAGCAAGCGAGCGAGCCAGATATGAGAGCAAGCGAGCAAGCCAGATATGAGAGCGAGCCAGATAAGAGAGTGAGCCAGACAAGAGAGTAAGCGAGCGACCCAGATATGAGAGCAAGCGAGCGAGCCAGATATGAGAGCAAGCAAGCGAGCCAGATATGAGAGCACGCGAGCGAGCCAGATAAGAGAGCGAGCCAGACAAGAGAGTAAGCGAGCGAGCCAGATATGAGAGCGAGCGAGCCAGACAAGAGAGCAAGCTAGCGAGCCAGATATGAGAGCGAGCGAGCCAGACATGAGAGCAAGCGAGCGAACAAGATATGAGAGCGAGCTAGCCAGATATGCGAGCAAGCCAAATAAGAGAGCAAGCCAGACAAGCCAGATATGATAGCGTGCGAGTGAGCCAGATATGAGAGTAAGCGAGCAAGCCAGATATGAGAGTAAGCGAGCAAGCCAGATATGAGAGTGAGCCAGACAAGAGAGCAAGCGAGCGAGCCAGGTATGAGAGCAAGCGAGCGAGCCATATGTAAGAGTGAGCCAGTTAAGAGAGCCAGCCAGACAAGAGAGCAAGCGAGCCAGCCAGATATGAGAGCAAGCGAGCCAGCCAGATGTGAGAGCGAGAGAGCCTGATATGCGAGTGAGCCGATTAAGAGAGTGAGCAAGACAAGAGAGCAAGCGAGCAAGACATGAGAGCTAGCGAGCGAGCCAAATATGAAAGCGAGCGAGCCAGATATGAGAGCAAGCCAGACATGAGAGCAAGCGAGTGAGCCAGATATGAGAGGAAGCGACCAAGACATAAGAGCAAGCGTGCAAGCAAGATATGCGAGCGAGCCAGATAAGAGAGCAAGCCAGACAAGAGAGTAAGCGAGCAAGCCAGATATGAGAGCAAGCGAGCAAGGCAGATGTGAGAGGGAGCGAGCCTGATATGCGAGCGAGACAGACAAAAGAGCAAGCGAGCGAGCCAGATATGCGAGCGAGCCAGGAATGAGAGCGAGCAAACCAGATATGAGAGCGAGCGAGCCAGACATGAAAGCAAGCAAGCGAGCCAGATATGAGAGCAAGCGAGCGAGCCAGATAAGCGAGCGAGCCATATAAGAGAGCGAGCCAGAAAAGAGAGCAAGCGAGCGAGCCAGATATGAGAACGAGCTAGCCAGATATGCGAGCGAGCGAGCCAGATACGAGAGCGAGCCAGACAAGAGAGCAAGCTACTGAGCAAGATATGAGAGCAAGCGAGCAAGCCAGATATGAGAGCAAGCGAGCAAGCCAGATATGAGAGCGAACCAGACATGAGAGCAAGCGAGCAAGACAGATATGAGAGCGAGCCAGACATGAGAGCAAGCGAGCGAGAGAGATATGAGAGCGAGCGAGCCAGACATGAGAGGAAGCGAGCGAGCCAGATGTGAGAGCGAGCTAGCCAGATATGCGAGCGAGCTAGCCAGATATGCGAGCGAGCGAGCCAGATAAGAGAGTGAGCCAGACAAGAGAGCAAGCGAGCCAACCAGATAAGAGAGCAAGCGAGCGAGCCAGATGTGAGAGCGAGCGAGCCAGAAATGCGAGTGAGCCGGATAAGAGAGCGAGAAAGACAAGAGAGCAAGCGAGCGAGCCAGATATGAGAGCAAGCCAGATGTGAGAGAGAGCGTGCCAGATAAGAGAGTGAGACAGACATGGAAGCAAGCGAGCGAGCCAGATATTAGAGCAAGCGAGCGATCCAGGTATGAGAGCGAGCGAGCCAGACATGAAAGCGAGCTAGCCAGATATGCGAGTGAGCCAGACAAGAGAGCAAGCGAGTGAGCCAGATATGAGAGAAAGCAAGCGAGCCGGATGTGAGAGCAAGTGAGACAGATATGATAGCAGGCTAGCAAGCCAGATATGAGAGCGAGCCAGATAAGAGAGCGAACCAGACAAGAGAGCAAGCGAGCAAGACAGATATGAGAGCGAGCGAGCCAGACATGAGAGCATGCGAGCGAGCCAGATATGAGAGCGAGCGAGTGAGCCAGATATGAGAGAAAGCAAGCGAGCCGGATGTGAGAGCGAGCGAGCCAGATATGATAGCAAGCGAGCAAGCCAGATATGAGAGCGAGCCAGATAAGAGAGGGAACCAGACAAGAGAGCAAGCGAGCAAGACAGATATGAGAGCGAGCGAGCCAGACATGAGAGCATGCGAGCGAGCCAGATATGAGAGCGAGCGAGCCAGACATGAGAGCAAGTGAGCGAGCCAAATATGAGAGTGAACGAACCAGACATGAGAGCAAGTGAGCGAGCCTGATATCAGAGCAAGTGAGCCAGATATGCGAGCGAGCCAGACAAGAGAGTAAGCGAGCGAGCCAGATATGAGAGCAAGCGAGCGAGCCAGATATGAGAGCAAGCAAGCGAGCCAGATATGAGAGCAAGCGAGCGAGCCAGATATGACAACAAGCGAGCCAGACATGAGAGCATGCAAGCGAGCCAGAGATGAGAGCAAGCGAGCCAGATATGCGAGCAAGCCAGGTATGAGAACGAGCGAGTGAGCCAGATATGAGAGCGAGCGAGCTAGACATGAGAGCAAGCGAGCAAGCCAGATATGAGAGCAAGCGAGCGAGCCAGATATCAGAGCGAGCGAGCATGACATGACAGCGAGCCAGATATGAGAGTGAGCCAGACAAGAGAGCAAGCGAGCGAGCCAGATATGAGAGCAAGCGAGCGAACCAGATGTGAGAGCGAGCGAGCCAGATATGCGAACGAGCCATATAAGAGAGCAAGCGAGCAAGCCAGACAGACCAGAGAGCAAGCGAGCCAGATGTGAGAGCGAGCGAGCCAGATATGCGAGCGAGCCAGACAAGAGAGCAAGCGAGCAAGCCAGATATGAGAGCAAGCGAGGAAGCCAGATGTGAGAGCGAGCGAGCTAGATATGCGAGCGAGCCAGATAAGACAGAGCGAACCAGACAAGAGAGCAAGCGAGCAAGCCAGATATAAGAGCAAGCGAGCGAGCCAGATATGAGAGCAAGCTAGCAAGCCAGATATGAGAGCAAGCCAGATAAGAGAGCGAGCGAGCCAGGTATGAGAGCAAGCGAGCAAGCCAGATATGAGAGTAAGCGAGCGAGCCAGATATGCGAGCGAGCCAGGTATGAGAACGAGCGAGCCAGATATGAGAGCGAGCGAGCCAGACATGCGAGCTAGCGAGCGAGCCAAATATGAAAGCAAGCGAGCGAGCCAGATATGAGAGCAAGCCAGACATGAGAGCAAACTAGTGAGCCAGATATGAGAGCAAGCGAGCGAGCCAGATATACGAGCGAGCCATATAAGAGAGCAAGCCAGACAAGAGAGCAAGCGAGCGAGCCAGATATGAGAACGAGCTAGCCAGATATGCGAGCGAGCCAGACAAGAGAGCAAGCGAGTGAGCCAGATATGAGAGAAAGCAAGCGAGCCAGATATGAGAGCAAGCAAGCGAGCCAGATATGAGAGCAAGCAAGCGAGCCAGATATGACAACAAGCGAGCCAGACATGAGAGCATGCGAGCGAGCCAGAGATGAGAGCAAGCGAGCCAGATATGCGAGCAAGCCAGGTATGAGAACGAGCGAGTGAGCCAGATATGAGAGCGAGCGAGCTAGACATGAGAGCAAGCGAGCAAGCCAGATATGAGAGCAAGCGAGCGAGCCAGATATCAGAGCGAGCGAGCAAGACATGACAGCGAGCCAGATATGAGAGTGAGCCAGACAAGAGAGCAAGCGAGCGAGCCAGATATGAGAGCGAGCCAGATAAGAGAGCGAGCCAGACAAGAGAGCGTGCCAGACAAAAGAGCAAGCGAGCTAGCCAGATATGCGAGCGAGCGAGCCAGATAAGAGAGCGAGCCAGATGTGAGAGCGAGCGAGCCAGATATGCGAGCGAGCCAGATAAGAGAGCGAGCCAGACAAGAGAGCGTGCCAGACAAAAGAGCAAGCGAGCTAGCCAGATATGCGAGCGAGCGAGCCAGATAAGAGAGCGAGCCAGACAAGAGAGCAAGCGAGCAAGCCAGATATGAGAGCAAGCGAGGAAGCCAGATGTGAGAGCGAGCGAGCTAGATATGCGAGCGAGCCAGATAAGACAGAGCGAACCAGACAAGAGAGCAAGCGAGCAAGCCAGATATAAGAGCAAGCGAGCGAGCCAGATATGAGAGCAAGCTAGCAAGCCAGATATGAGAGCGAGCCAGATAAGAGAGCGAGCGAGCCAGGTATGAGAGCAAGCGAGCAAGCCAGATATGAGAGCAAGCGAGCGAGCCAGATATGCGAGCGAGACAGGTGTGAGAGCGAGCAAACGAGCCAGATATGAGACCAAGCGAGCGATCCAGATATGAGAGCGAGGAAGACATGAGAGCGAGCGAGCGAGCCAGATATGAGAGCAAGCGAGCAAGCCAGATATAAGAGCGAGCGAGCCAGATATGAGAGCAAGCCAGACAAGAGAGCAAGCGAGCGAGCCAGATATGAGAGCAAGCGAGCGAACCAGATGTGAGAGCGAGCGAGCCAGATATGCGAGCGAGCCATAAAAGAGAGTGAGACAGACCAGAGAGCAAGCGAGCGAGACAGATGTGAGAGCGAGCGAGCCAGATATGCGAGCGAGACAGATAAGAGAGCGAGCCAGACAAGAGAGCGTGCCAGACAAAAGAGCAAGCGAGCGAGACAGATATGAGAGCAAGCGAGCAAGCCAGATATGAGAGCAAGCGAGCCAGAAATGCGAGCGAGCGAGCCAGATATGAGAGCGAGCGAGGCAGACATGAGAGCAAGCAAGCAAGCAAGATATGAGAGCAAGCGAGCGAGCCAGATATCAGAGCGAGCAAGCCAGACATGCGAGCGAGCCAGGTATGAGAGCGAGCAAACGAGCCAGATATGAGAGCAAGCGAGCAATCCAGATATGAGAGCGAGCAAGACATGAGAGCGAGCGAGCCAGATATGAGAGCAAGCGAGCGAGCCAGATATAAGAACGAGCGAGCCAGATATGTGAGCGAGCCAGATATGCGAGCGAGCCAGATATGAGAGTGAGCCAGACAAGACAGCAAGCGAGCGAGCCACATATGAGAGCAAGCGAGTGAACCAAATGTGAGAGCAAGCGAGCCAGATATGCGAGCGAGCCATAAAAGAGAGCGAGACAGACCAGAGAGCAAGCGAGCGAGACAGATGTGAGAGCGAGCGAGCCAGATATGCGAGTGAGGCAGATATGCGAGCGAGCCAGATAAGAGAGCAAGCCAGACAAGAGAGCGTGCCAGACAAGAGAGCAAGCGAGCGAGACAGATATGAGAGCAAGCGAGCCAGTCACAAGAGCAAGCTAGCGAGCCACATATGAGAGCGAGCCAGACATGAGAGCAAGCGAGCGAGCCAGATATGAGAGCGAACTAGCCAGATATGCAAGCGAGCGAGCCAAATAAGAGAGCGAGCCAGACAAGCAAGCAAGCGAGCGATCCAGATATGAGAGCAAGCGAGCGAGCCAGATATGAGAGCAAGCGAGCAAGCCAGATATGAGAGCGAGCCAGATGAGAGAGCGAACCAGACAAGAGAGCAAGCGAGCGAGACAGATATGAGAGTGAGCGAGCCAGACATGAGAGCAAGCGAGCGAGCCAGATATGAGAGTGAGTGAGCCAGACATGAGAGCAAGCGAGCGAGCCAGATGTGAGAGCGAGCGAGCCAGATATGCGAGCAAGCCAGATAAGAGAGCGAACCAGACAAGAGAGCAAGCGAGCGAGCCAGATATAAGAGCAAGCGAGCGAGCCAGATATGAGAGTGAGCCAGATAAGAGAGTGAGCCAGACAAGAGAGTAAGCGAGCGAGCCAGATATGAGAGCAAGCGAGCGAGCCAGATATGAGAGCAAGTGAGCCACAAATGCGAGCGAGCGAGACAAATATGAGAGCGAGCGAGCCAGACATGAGAGCAAGCAAGCAAGCCAGATATGAGAGCAAGCGAGTGAGCCAGATATCAGAGCGAGCAAGCCAGATATGCCAGCGAGCGAGCCAGATAAGAGAGCGAGCCAGACAAGAGAGCAAGCGAGCCAGCCAGATAAGAGAGTAAGCGAGCGAGCCAGATGTGAGAGCGAGCGAGCCAGATATGAGAGCGAGCGAGCAAGACATGAGAGCGAGCCAGATATGAGAGCAAGCGAGCGAGCCAGATATAAGAGCGAGCGAGCCAGATATGCGAACGAGCGAGCCAGATAAGAGAGCGAGCCAGACAAGAGAGCAAGTGAGCCAGCCAGATAAGAGAGTAAGCGAGCGAGCCAGATGTGAGAGCGAGCGAGCCAGATATGCAAGTGAGCCAGATAAGAGAGCGAGCCAGACAAGAAAGCAAGCGAGCTAGCCAGATATGAGAGCAAGCGAGCAAGCCAGATGTGAGAGAGAGCGTGCCAGATAAGAGAGCAAGCCAGACAAGGAAGCAAGCGAGCGAGCCAGATATTAGAGCAAGCGAGTGATCCAGATATGAGAGCGAGCGAGCCAGACATGAGAGCGAGCTAGCGGGCCAGATATGAGAGCAAGCGAGCGAGCCAGATGTAAGAGCGAGCGAGCCAGATATGCGAGCGAGCCAGATATGAGAGCGAGCCAGACAATAGAGCAAGCGAGCGAGCCAGATATGAGAGCAAGCGAGCGAGCCAGATATGAGAGCAAGCAAGCGAGCCAGATATGAGAGCAAGCAAGCGAGCCAGATATGAGAGCAAGCGAGCGAGCCAGATGAGATAGAGAGCCAGACAAGAGAGTAAGCGAGCAAGCCAGATATGAGAGCAAGCGAGCGAGCCAGATATGAGTGCAAGCGAGCCAGAAATGAGAGCGAGCGAGCCAGACATGAGAGCAAGCGAGCAAGCCAGATATGAGAGCAAGCGAGCGAGCCAGTTATCAGAGCGAGCAAGCCAGATATGCGAGCGAGCCAGATATGAGAGCGAGCGAGCAAACCAGATGTGAGAGCGAGCGAGCCAGATATGCGAGCGAGCCATAAAAGAGAGCGAGACAGACCAGAGAGCATGCGAGCGAGACAGATGTGAGAGCGAGCGAGCCAGATATGCGAGCGAGCCAGATAAGAGAACGAGCCAGATAAGAGAGCGAGCCAGACAAGAGAGCGTGCCAGACAAGAGAGCAAGCGAGCGAGACAGGTATGAGAGCAGCTGAGCCAGTCACGAGAGCAAGCTAGCGAGCCAGATATGAGAGTGAGCGAGCCAGACATGAGAGCTAGCGAGCGAGCCAGATATGAGAGAGAGCTAGCCAGATATGCGAGCGAGCGAGCCAAATAAGAGAGCGAGCCAGACAAGCGAGCAAGCGAGCGAGCCAGATATGAGAGCAAGCTAGCGAGCCAGATATGAGAGCAAGCGAGCAAGCCAGATATGAGAGCGAGCCAGATGAGAGAGCGAACCAGACAAGAGAGCAAGCGAGCGAGACAGATATGAGAGTGAGCGAGCCAGACATGAGAGCAAGCGAGCGAGCCAGATATGAGAGCGAGTGAGCCAGACATGAGAGCAAGCGAGCGAGCCAGATATGAGAGCGAGTGAGCCAGACATGAGAGCAAGCGAGCGAGCCAGATGTGAGAGCGAGCGAGCCAGATATGCGAGCGAGCCAGATAAGAGAGCGAACCAGACAAGAGAGCAAGCGAGCGAGCCAGATATAAGAGCAAGCGAGCGAGCCAGATATGAGAGCAAGCGAGCAAGCCAGATATGAGAGCAAGCGAGCGATCCAGATATGAGAGCGAGCAAGACATGAGAGCAAGCGAGCCATATATGAGAGCAAGCAAGCGAGCCAGATATAAGAGCGAGCGAGCCAGATATGCGAGCGAGCCAGATATAAGAGCGAGCAAACCAGATGTGAGAGCGAGCGAGCCAGATATGCGAGCGAGCCATAAAAGAGAGCGAGACAGACCAGAGAGCAAGCGAGCGAGACAGATGTGAGAGCGAGCGAGCCAGATATGCGAGCGAGCCAGATAAGAGAGCGAGCCAGATAAGAGAGCGAGCCAGACAAGAGAGCGTGCCAGACAAGAGAGCAAGCGAGCGAGACAGGTATGAGAGCAGCTGAGCCAGTCACGAGAGCAAGCTAGCGAGCCAGATATGAGAGCGAGCGAGCCAGACATGAGAGCTAGCGAGCGAGCCAGATATGAGAGCGAGCTAGCCAGATATGCGAGCGAGCGAGCCAAATAAGAGAGCGAGCCAGACAAGCGAGCAAGCGAGCGAGCCAGATATGAGAGCAAGCTAGCGAGCCAGATATGAGAGCAAGCGAGCAAGCCAGATATGAGAGCGAGCCAGATGAGAGAGCGAACCAGACAAGAGAGCAAGCGAGCGAGACAGATATGAGAGTGAGCGAGCCAGACATGAGAGCAAGCGAGCGAGCCAGATATGAGAGCGAGTGAGCCAGACATGAGAGCAAGCGAGCGAGCCAGATGTGAGAGCGAGCGAGCCAGATATGCGAGCGAGCCAGATAAGAGAGCGAACCAGACAAGAGAGCAAGCGAGCGAGCCAGATATGAGAGCAAGCGAGCAAGCCAGATATGAGAGCGAGCCAGATAAGAGAGTGAGCCAGACAAGAGAGTAAGCGAGCGACCCAGATATGAGAGCAAGCGAGCGAGCCAGATATAAGAGCAAGCAAGCGAGCCAGATATGAGAGCACGCGAGCGAGCCAGATAAGAGAGCGAACCAGACAAGAGAGTAAGCGAGCGAGCCAGATATAAGAGCGAGCGAGCCAGACACGAGAGCAAGCTAGCGACCCAGATATGAGAGCGAGCAAGCCAGACATGAGAGCAAGCGATCGAGCCAGATATGAGAGCGGGCGAACCAGATATGCGAGCGAGCCAAATAAGAGAGCGAGCCAGACAATGGAGCGAGCCAGATATGAGAGCAAGCGAGCGAGCCAGATATGAGAGCGAGCAGGCAAGACATGAGAGCGAGCAAGCCAGATATGAGAGCAAGCGAGCGAGCCAGATATGAGAGTAAGCGAGCAAGCCAGATATGAGAGTAAGCGAGCAAGCCAGATATGAGAGCGAGCCAGACAAGAGAGCAAGCGAGCGAGCCAGGTATGAGAGCAAGCGAGCGAGCCAAATGTAAGAGCGAGCCAGTTAAGAGAGCAAGCCAGACAAGAGAGCAAGCGAGCCAGCCAGATATGAGAGCAAGCGAGCGAGCCAGATGTTAGAGCGAGCGAGCCTGATATGCGAGTGAGCCGGATAAGAGAGTGAGCCTGACAAGAGAGAAAGCGAGCCAGACATGAGAGCTAGCGAGCGAGCCAAATATGAAAGCGAGCGAGCCAGATATGAGAGCAAGCCAGACATGAGAGCAAGCGACCAAGACATAAGAGCAAGCGTGCGAGCCAGATATGCGAGCGAGCCATATAAGAGAGCGAGCCAGATATGACAGTGAGCGAGCCAGACATGAGAGCAAGTGAGCGAGCCAGATATGAGAGTGACTGAGCCAGATATGCGAGCGAGCTAGCGAGCCAGATAAGAGATCAAGCCAGACAAGAGAGTAAGCGAGCAAGCCAGATATGAGAGCAAGCGAGCAAGCCAGATATCAGAGCGAGCAAGCCAGATATGCGAGCGAGCCAGGTATGAGAGCGAGCGAGCCAGATATGAGAGCAAACGAGCGATCCAGATATGAGAGCGAGCGAGCGAGACATGAGAGCGAGCGAGCAAGACATGAGAGCGAGCGAGTGAGCCAGATATGAGAGCAAGCAAGCGAGCCAGATATAAGAGCGAGCGAGCCAGATATGAGAGCGAGCCAGATATGAGAGCGAGCCAGACAAGAGAGCAAGCGAGCGAGCCAGATATGAGAGCAAGCGAGCGAACCAGATGTGAGAGCGAGCGAGCCAGATATGCGAGCGAGCCATAAAAGAGAGCGACACAGACCAGAGAGCAAGCGAGCGAGACAGATGTGAGAGCGAGCGAGCCAGATATGCGAGCGAGCCAGATAAGAGAGTGAGCCAGATAAGAGAGCGTGCCAGACAAGAGAACAAGAGAGTGAGACAGATATGAGAGCAAGCAAGCGAGCCAGATATGAGAGCAAGCGAGCCAGAAATGCGAGCGAGTGAGCCAGATATGAGAGCGAGCGAGCAAGACATGAGAGCAAGCGAGCAAGCCAGATATGAGAGCAAGCGAGCGAGCCAGATATCAGAGCGAGCAAGCCAGACATGCGAGCGAGCCAGGTATGAGAGCGAGCGAGCGAGCCAGATATGAGAGCAAGCGAGCGATCCAGATATGAGAGCGAGCAAGACATGAGAGCGAGCGAGCCAGATATGAGAGCAAGCGAGCGAGCCAGATATAAGAGCAAGCGAGCAAGCCAGATATGAGAGCGAGCCAAATAAGAGAGTGAGCCAGACAAGAGAGTAAGCGAGCGACCCAGATATGAGAGCAAGCGAGCGAGCCAGATATGAGAGCACGAAAGCGAGCCAGATAAGAGAGCGAGCCAGACAAGAGAGTAAGCGAGCGAGCCAGATATGAGAGCAAGTGAGCGAGCCAGATATGAGAGCAAGCAAGCGAGCCAGATATGAGAGCACGCGAGTGAGCCAGATAAGAGAGCGAGCCAGACAAGAGAGTAAGCGAGCGAGCCAGATATGAGAGCAAGTAAGCGAGCCAGATATGAGAGTGAGCGAGCCAGATATGCGAGCGAGCGAGCCAGATAAGAGAGCAAGCCAGACAAGAGAGTAAGCGAGCAAGCCAGATATGAGAGCAAGCGAGCAAGCCAGATATCAGAGCGAGCAAGCCAGATATGCGAGTGAGCCAGGTATGAGAGCGAGCGAGCGAGCCAGATATGAGAGCAAGCGAGCGATCCAGATATGAGAGCGAGCGAGCAAGACATGAGAGTGAGCGAGCGAGCCAGATATGAGAGCAAGCGAGCGAGCCAGATATAAGAGCGAGCGAGCCAGATATGCGAGCGAGCGAGCCAGATATGAGAGCGAGCCAGACAAGAGAGCAAGCGAGCCAGCCAGATATGAGAGCAAGCGAGCGAGCCAGATATGTGAGCGAGCCATAAAAGAGAGCAAGACAGACCAGAGAGCAAGCGAGCGAGACAGATGTGAGAGCGAGCGAGCCAGATATGCAAGCGAGCCAGAAAAGAGAGCGAGCCAGACAAGTGAGCGTGCCAGACAAGAGAGCAAGCGAGCGAGCCAGATATGAGAGCAAGCGAGCGAGCCAGATATGAGAGCGGGCTAGCCAGATATGCGAGCGAGCCAAATAAGAGAGCAAGCCAGACAAGCCAGATATGATAGCGTGCGAGTGAGCCAGATATGAGAGTAAGCGAGCAAGCCAGATATGAGAGTAAGCGAGCAAGCCAGATATGAGAGTGAGCCAGACAAGAGAGCAAGCGAGCGAGCCAGGTATGAGAGCAAGCGAGCGAGCCATATGTAAGAGTGAGCCAGTTAAGAGAGCCAGCCAGACAAGAGAGCAAGCGAGCCAGCCAGATATGAGAGCAAGCGAGCCAGCCAGATGTGAGAGCGAGAGAGCCTGATATGCGAGTGAGCCGATTAAGAGAGTGAGCAAGACAAGAGAGCAAGCGAGCAAGACATGAGAGCTAGCGAGCGAGCCAAATATGAAAGCGAGCGAGCCAGATATGAGAGCAAGCCAGACATGAGAGCAAGCGAGTGAGCCAGATATGAGAGGAAGCGACCAAGACATAAGAGCAAGCGTGCAAGCAAGATATGCGAGCGAGCCAGATAAGAGAGCAAGCCAGACAAGAGAGTAAGCGAGCAAGCCAGATATGAGAGCAAGCAAGCAAGGCAGATGTGAGAGGGAGCGAGCCTGATATGCGAGCGAGACATATAAGAGACCGAGACAGACAAAAGAGCAAGCGAGCGAGCCAGATATGCGAGCGAGCCAGGAATGAGAGCGAGCAAACCAGATATGAGAGCGAGCGAGCCAGACATGAAAGCAAGCAAGCGAGCCAGATATGAGAGCAAGCGAGCGAGCCAGATAAGCGAGCGAGCCATATAAGAGAGCGAGCCAGAAAAGAGAGCAAGCGAGCGAGCCAGATATGAGAACGAGCTAGCCAGATATGCGAGCGAGCGAGCCAGATACGAGAGCGAGCCAGACAAGAGAGCAAGCGACTGAGCATGATATGAGAGCAAGCGAGCAAGCCAGATATGAGAGCAAGCGAGCAAGCCAGATATGAGAGCGAACCAGACATGAGAGCAAGCGAGCGAGACAGATATGAGAGCGAGCGAGCCAGACATGAGAGGAAGCGAGCGAGCCAGATGTGAGAGCGAGCTAGCCAGATATGCGAGCGAGCTAGCCAGATATGCGAGCAAGCGAGCCAGATAAGAGAGTGAGCCAGACAAGAGAGCAAGCGAGCCAACCAGATAAGAGAGCAAGCGAGCGAGCCAGATGTGAGAGCGAGCGAGCCAGAAATGCGAGTGAGCCGGATAAGAGAGCGAGCAAGACAAGAGAGCAAGCGAGCGAGCCAGATATGAGAGCAAGCGAGCAAGCCAGATGTGAGAGAGAGCGTGCCAGATAAGAGAGCGAGACAGACATGGAAGCAAGCGAGCGAGCCAGATATTAGAGCAAGCGAGCGATCCAGGTATGAGAGCGAGCGAGCCAGACATGAAAGCGAGCTAGCCAGATATGCGAGTGAGCCAGACAAGAGAGCAAGCGAGTGAGCCAGATATGAGAGAAAGCAAGCGAGCCGGATGTGAGAGCGAGCGAGACAGATATGATAGCAAGCGAGCAAGCCAGATATGAGAGCGAGCCAGATAAGAGAGCGAACCAGACAAGAGAGCAAGCGAGCAAGACAGATATGAGAACGAGCTAGCCAGATATGCGAGTGAGCCAGACAAGAGAGCAAGCGAGTGAGCCAGATATGAGAGAAAGCAAGCGAGCCAGATGTGAGAGCGAGTGAGACAGATATGATAGCAGGCGAGCAAGCCAGATATGAGAGCGAGCCAGATAAGAGAGCGAACCAGACAAGAGAGCAAGCGAGCAAGACAGATATGAGAGCGAGCGAGCCAGACATGAGAGCATGCGAGCGAGCCAGATATGAGAGCGAGCGAGTGAGCCAGATATGAGAGAAAGCAAGCGAGCCGGATGTGAGAGCGAGCGAGCCAGATATGATAGCAAGCGAGCAAGCCAGATATGAGAGCGAGCCAGATAAGAGAGGGAACCAGACAAGAGAGCAAGCGAGCAAGACAGATATGAGAGCGAGCGAGCCAGACATGAGAGCATGCGAGCGAGCCAGATATGAGAGCGAGCGAGCCAGACATGAGAGCAAGTGAGCGAGCCAAATATAAGAGTGAACGAACCAGACATGAGAGCAAGTGAGCGAGCCTGATATCAGAGCAAGTGAGCCAGATATGCGAGCGAGCCAGATAAGAGAGCGAGCCAGACAAGAGAGTAAGCGAGCGAGCCAGATATGAGAGCAAGCGAGCGAGCCAGATATGAGAGCAAGCAAGCGAGCCAGATATGAGAGCAAGCGAGCGAGCCAGATATGACAACAAGCGAGCCAGACATGAGAGCATGCAAGCGAGCCAGAGATGAGAGCAAGCGAGCCAGATATGCGAGCAAGCCAGGTATGAGAACGAGCGAGTGAGCCAGATATGAGAGCGAGCGAGCTAGACATGAGAGCAAGCGAGCAAGCCAGATATGAGAGCAAGCGAGCGAGCCAGATATCAGAGCGAGCGAGCATGACATGACAGCGAGCCAGATATGAGAGTGAGCCAGACAAGAGAGCAAGCGAGCGAGCCAGATATGAGAGCAAGCGAGCGAACCAGATGTGAGAGCGAGCGAGCCAGATATGCGAACGAGCCATATAAGAGAGCAAGCGAGCAAGCCAGACAGACCAGAGAGCAAGCGAGCCAGATGTGAGAGCGAGCGAGCCAGATATGCGAGCGAGCCAGACAAGAGAGCAAGCGAGCAAGCCAGATATGAGAGCAAGCGAGGAAGCCAGATGTGAGAGCGAGCGAGCTAGATATGCGAGCGAGCCAGATAAGACAGAGCGAACCAGACAAGAGAGCAAGCGAGCAAGCCAGATATAAGAGCAAGCGAGCGAGCCAGATATGAGAGCAAGCTAGCAAGCCAGATATGAGAGCAAGCCAGATAAGAGAGCGAGCGAGCCAGGTATGAGAGCAAGCGAGCAAGCCAGATATGAGAGTAAGCGAGCGAGCCAGATATGCGAGCGAGCCAGGTATGAGAACGAGCGAGCCAGATATGAGAGCGAGCGAGCCAGACATGCGAGCTAGCGAGCGAGCCAAATATGAAAGCAAGCGAGCGAGCCAGATATGAGAGCAAGCCAGACATGAGAGCAAACTAGTGAGCCAGATATGAGAGCAAGCGAGCGAGCCAGATATACGAGCGAGCCATATAAGAGAGCAAGCCAGACAAGAGAGCAAGCGAGCGAGCCAGATATGAGAACGAGCTAGCCAGATATGCGAGCGAGCCAGACAAGAGAGCAAGCGAGTGAGCCAGATATGAGAGAAAGCAAGCGAGCCAGATATGAGAGCAAGCAAGCGAGCCAGATATGAGAGCAAGCAAGCGAGCCAGATATGACAACAAGCGAGCCAGACATGAGAGCATGCGAGCGAGCCAGAGATGAGAGCAAGCGAGCCAGATATGCGAGCAAGCCAGGTATGAGAACGAGCGAGTGAGCCAGATATGAGAGCGAGCGAGCTAGACATGAGAGCAAGCGAGCAAGCCAGATATGAGAGCAAGCGAGCGAGCCAGATATCAGAGCGAGCGAGCAAGACATGACAGCGAGCCAGATATGAGAGTGAGCCAGACAAGAGAGCAAGCGAGCGAGCCAGATATGAGAGCGAGCCAGATAAGAGAGCGAGCCAGACAAGAGAGCGTGCCAGACAAAAGAGCAAGCGAGCTAGCCAGATATGCGAGCGAGCGAGCCAGATAAGAGAGCGAGCCAGATGTGAGAGCGAGCGAGCCAGATATGCGAGCGAGCCAGATAAGAGAGCGAGCCAGACAAGAGAGCGTGCCAGACAAAAGAGCAAGCGAGCTAGCCAGATATGCGAGCGAGCGAGCCAGATAAGAGAGCGAGCCAGACAAGAGAGCAAGCGAGCAAGCCAGATATGAGAGCAAGCGAGGAAGCCAGATGTGAGAGCGAGCGAGCTAGATATGCGAGCGAGCCAGATAAGACAGAGCGAACCAGACAAGAGAGCAAGCGAGCAAGCCAGATATAAGAGCAAGCGAGCGAGCCAGATATGAGAGCAAGCTAGCAAGCCAGATATGAGAGCGAGCCAGATAAGAGAGCGAGCGAGCCAGGTATGAGAGCAAGCGAGCAAGCCAGATATGAGAGCAAGCGAGCGAGCCATATATGCAAGCGAGACAGGTGTGAGAGCAAGCAAACGAGCCAGATATGAGACCAAGCGAGCGATCCAGATATGAGAGCGAGGAAGACATGAGAGCGAGCGAGCGAGCCAGATATGAGAGCAAGCGAGCAAGCCAGATATAAGAGCGAGCGAGCCAGATATGCGAGCGAGCGAGCCAGATATGAGAGCAAGCCAGACAAGAGAGCAAGCGAGCGAGCCAGATATGAGAGCAAGCGAGCGAACCAGATGTGAGAGCGAGCGAGCCAGATATGCGAGCGAGCCATAAAAGAGAGCGAGACAGACCAGAGAGCAAGCGAGCGAGACAGATGTGAGAGCGAGCGAGCCAGATATGCGAGCGAGACAGATAAGAGAGCGAGCCAGACAAGAGAGCGTGCCAGACAAAAGAGCAAGCGAGCGAGACAGATATGAGAGCAAGCGAGCAAGCCAGATATGAGAGCAAGCGAGCCAGAAATGCGAGCGAGCGAGCCAGATATGAGAGCGAGCGAGGCAGACATGAGAGCAAGCAAGCAAGCAAGATATGAGAGCAAGCGAGCGAGCCAGATATCAGAGCGAGCAAGCCAGACATGCGAGCGAGCCAGGTATGAGAGCGAGCAAACGAGCCAGATATGAGAGCAAGCGAGCAATCCAGATATGAGAGCGAGCAAGACATGAGAGCGAGCGAGCGAGCCAGATATGAGAGCAAGCGAGCGAGCCAGATATGCGAGCGAGACAGGTGTGAGAGCGAGCAAACGAGCCAGATATGAGATCAAGCGAGCGATCCAGATATGAGAGCGAGGAAGACATGAGAGCGAGCGAGCGAGCCAGATATGAGAGCAAGCGAGCAAGCCAGATATAAGAGCGAGCGAGCCAGATATGCGAGCGAGCGAGCCAGATATGAGAGCAAGCCAGACAAGAGAGCAAGCGAGCGAGCCAGATATGAGAGCAAGCGAGCGAACCAGATGTGAGAGCGAGCGAGCCAGATATGCGAGCGAGCCATAAAAGAGAGCGAGACAGACCAGAGAGCAAGCGAGCGAGACAGATGTGAGAGCGAGCGAGCCAGATATGCGAGCGAGACAGATAAGAGAGCGAGCCAGACAAGAGAGCGTGCCAGACAAAAGAGCAAGCGAGCGAGACAGATATGAGAGCAAGCGAGCAAGCCAGATATGAGAGCAAGCGAGCCAGAAATGCGAGCGAGCGAGCCAGATATGAGAGCGAGCGAGGCAGACATGAGAGCAAGCAAGCAAGCAAGATATGAGAGCAAGCGAGCGAGCCAGATATCAGAGCGAGCAAGCCAGACATGCGAGCGAGCCAGGTATGAGAGCGAGCAAACGAGCCAGATATGAGAGCAAGCGAGCAATCCAGATATGAGAGCGAGCAAGACATGAGAGCGAGCGAGCGAGCCAGATATGAGAGCAAGCGAGCGAGCCAGATATAAGAACGAGCGAGCCAGATATGTGAGCGAGCCAGATATGCGAGCGAGCCAGATATGAGAGTGAGCCAGACAAGACAGCAAGCGAGCGAGCCACATATGAGAGCAAGCGAGTGAACCAAATGTGAGAGCAAGCGAGCCAGATATGCGAGCGAGCCATAAAAGAGAGCGAGACAGACCAGAGAGCAAGCGAGCGAGACAGATGTGAGAGCGAGCGAGCCAGATATGCGAGTGAGGCAGATATGCGAGCGAGCCAGATAAGAGAGCAAGCCAGACAAGAGAGCGTGCCAGACAAGAGAGCAAGCGAGCGAGACAGATATGAGAGCAAGCGAGCCAGTCACAAGAGCAAGCTAGCGAGCCATATATGAGAGCGAGCCAGACATGAGAGCAAGCGAGCGAGCCAGATATGAGAGCGAACTAGCCAGATATGCAAGCGAGCGAGCCAAATAAGAGAGCGAGCCAGACAAGCGAGCAAGCGAGTGATCCAGATATGAGAGCAAGCGAGCGAGCCAGATATGAGAGCAAGCGAGCAAGCCAGATATGAGAGCGAGCCAGATGAGAGAGCGAACCAGACAAGAGAGCAAGCGAGCGAGACAGATATGAGAGTGAGCGAACCAGACATGAGAGCAAGCGAGCGAGCCAGATATGAGAGTGAGTGAGCCAGACATGAGAGCAAGCGAGCGAGCCAGATGTGAGAGCGAGCGAGCCAGATATGCGAGCAAGCCAGATAAGAGAGCGAACCAGACAAGAGAGCAAGCGAGCGAGCCAGATATAAGAGCAAGCGAGCGAGCCAGATATGAGAGTGAGCCAGATAAGAGAGTGAGCCAGACAAGAGAGTAAGCGAGCGAGCCAGATATGAGAGCAAGCGAGCGAGCCAGATATGAGAGCAAGTGAGCCACAAATGCGAGCGAGCGAGACAAATATGAGAGCGAGCGAGCCAGACATGAGAGCAAGCAAGCAAGCCAGATATGAGAGCAAGCGAGTGAGCCAGATATCAGAGCGAGCAAGCCAGATATGCCAGCGAGCGAGCCAGATAAGAGAGCGAGCCAGACAAGAGAGCAAGCGAGCCAGCCAGATAAGAGAGTAAGCGAGCGAGCCAGATGTGAGAGCGAGCGAGCCAGATATGAGAGCGAGCGAGCAAGACATGAGAGCGAGCCAGATATGAGAGCAAGCGAGCGAGCCAGATATAAGAGCGAGCGAGCCAGATATGCGAACGAGCGAGCCAGATAAGAGAGCGAGCCAGACAAGAGAGCAAGTGAGCCAGCCAGATAAGAGAGTAAGCGAGCGAGCCAGATGTGAGAGCGAGCGAGCCAGATATGCAAGTGAGCCAGAGAAGAGAGCGAGCCAGACAAGAAAGCAAGCGAGCTAGCCAGATATGAGAGCAAGCGAGCAAGCCAGATGTGAGAGAGAGCGTGCCAGATAAGAGAGCAAGCCAGACAAGGAAGCAAGCGAGCGAGCCAGATATTAGAGCAAGCGAGTGATCCAGATATGAGAGCGAGCGAGCCAGACATGAGAGCGAGCTAGCGGGCCAGATATGAGAGCAAGCGAGCGAGCCAGATGTAAGAGCGAGCGAGCCAGATATGCGAGCGAGCCAGATATGAGAGCGAGCCAGACAATAGAGCAAGCGAGCGAGCCAGATATGAGAGCAAGCAAGCGAGCCAGATATGAGAGCAAGCAAGCGAGCCAGATATGAGAGCAAGCAAGCGAGCCAGATATGAGAGCAAGCGAGCGAGCCAGATGAGATAGAGAGCCAGACAAGAGAGTAAGCGAGCAAGCCAGATATGAGAGCAAGCGAGCGAGCCAGATATGAGTGCAAGCGAGCCAGAAATGAGAGCGAGCGAGCCAGACATGAGAGCAAGCGAGCAAGCCAGATATGAGAGCAAGCGAGCGAGCCAGTTATCAGAGCGAGCAAGCCAGATATGCGAGCGAGCCAGATATGAGAGCGAGCGAGCAAACCAGATGTGAGAGCAAGCGAGCCAGATATGCGAGCGAGCCATAAAAGAGAGCGAGACAGACCAGAGAGCATGCGAGCAAGACAGATGTGAGAGCGAGCGAGCCAGATATGCGAGCGAGCCAGATAAGAGAACGAGCCAGATAAGAGAGCGAGCCAGACAAGAGAGCGTGCCAGACAAGAGAGCAAGCGAGCGAGACAGGTATGAGAGCAGCTGAGCCAGTCACGAGAGCAAGCTAGCGAGCCAGATATGAGAGTGAGCGAGCCAGACATGAGAGCTAGCGAGCGAGCCAGATATGAGAGAGAGCTAGCCAGATATGCGAGCGAGCGAGCCAAATAAGAGAGCGAGCCAGACAAGCGAGCAAGCGAGCGAGCCAGATATGAGAGCAAGCTAGCGAGCCAGATATGAGAGCAAGCGAGCAAGCCAGATATGAGAGCGAGCCAGATGAGAGAGCGAACCAGACAAGAGAGCAAGCGAGCGAGACAGATATGAGAGTGAGCGAGCCAGACATGAGAGCAAGCGAGCGAGCCAGATATGAGAGCGAGTGAGCCAGACATGAGAGCAAGCGAGCGAGCCAGATATGAGAGCGAGTGAGCCAGACATGAGAGCAAGCGAGCGAGCCAGATGTGAGAGCGAGCGAGCCAGATATGCGAGCGAGCCAGATAAGAGAGCGAACCAGACAAGAGAGCAAGCGAGCGAGCCAGATATAAGAGCAAGCGAGCGAGCCAGATATGAGAGCAAGCGAGCAAGCCAGATATGAGAGCAAGCGAGCGATCCAGATATGAGAGCGAGCGAGCAAGACATGAGAGCAAGCGAGCCATATATGAGAGCAAGCAAGCGAGCCAGATATAAGAGCGAGCGAGCCAGATATGCGAGCGAGCCAGATATGAGAGCGAGCAAACCAGATGTGAGAGCGAGCGAGCCAGATATGCGAGCGAGCCATAAAAGAGAGCGAGACAGACCAGAGAGCAAGCGAGCGAGACAGATGTGAGAGCGAGCGAGCCAGATATGCGAGCGAGCCAGATAAGAGAGCGAGCCAGATAAGAGAGCGAGCCAGACAAGAGAGCGTGCCAGACAAGAGAGCAAGCGAGCGAGACAGGTATGAGAGCAGCTGAGCCAGTCACGAGAGCAAGCTAGCGAGCCAGATATGAGAGCGAGCGAGCCAGACATGAGAGCTAGCGAGCGAGCCAGATATGAGAGCGAGCTAGCCAGATATGCGAGCGAGCGAGCCAAATAAGAGAGCGAGCCAGACAAGCGAGCAAGCGAGCGAGCCAGATATGAGAGCAAGCTAGCGAGCCAGATATGAGAGCAAGCGAGCAAGCCAGATATGAGAGCGAGCCAGATGAGAGAGCGAACCAGACAAGAGAGCAAGCGAGCGAGACAGATATGAGAGTGAGCGAGCCAGACATGAGAGCAAGCGAGCGAGCCAGATATGAGAGCGAGTGAGCCAGACATGAGAGCAAGCGAGCGAGCCAGATGTGAGAGCGAGCGAGCCAGATATGCGAGCGAGCCAGATAAGAGAGCGAACCAGACAAGAGAGCAAGCGAGCGAGCCAGATATGAGAGCAAGCGAGCAAGCCAGATATGAGAGCGAGCCAGATAAGAGAGTGAGCCAGACAAGAGAGTAAGCGAGCGACCCAGATATGAGAGCAAGCGAGCGAGCCAGATATAAGAGCAAGCAAGCGAGCCAGATATGAGAGCACGCGAGCGAGCCAGATAAGAGAGCGAACCAGACAAGAGAGTAAGCGAGCGAGCCAGATATAAGAGCGAGCGAGCCAGACACGAGAGCAAGCTAGCGACCCAGATATGAGAGCGAGCAAGCCAGACATGAGAGCAAGCGATCGAGCCAGATATGAGAGCGGGCGAACCAGATATGCGAGCGAGCCAAATAAGAGAGCGAGCCAGACAAGGGAGCGAGCCAGATATGAGAGCAAGCGAGCGAGCCAGATATGAGAGCGAGCAGGCAAGACATGAGAGCGAGCGAGCCAGATATGAGAGCAAGCGAGCGAGCCAGATATGAGAGTAAGCGAGCAAGCCAGATATGAGAGTAAGCGAGCAAGCCAGATATGAGAGCGAGCCAGACAAGAGAGCAAGCGAGCGAGCCAGGTATGAGAGCAAGCGAGCGAGCCAAATGTAAGAGCGAGCCAGTTAAGAGAGCAAGCCAGACAAGAGAGCAAGCGAGCCAGCCAGATATGAGAGCAAGCGAGCGAGCCAGATGTTAGAGCGAGCGAGCCTGATATGCGAGTGAGCCGGATAAGAGAGTGAGCCTGACAAGAGAGAAAGCGAGCCAGACATGAGAGCTAGCGAGCGAGCCAAATATGAAAGCGAGCGAGCCAGATATGAGAGCAAGCCAGACATGAGAGCAAGCGACCAAGACATAAGAGCAAGCGTGCGAGCCAGATATGCGAGCGAGCCATATAAGAGAGCGAGCCAGATATGACAGTGAGCGAGCCAGACATGAGAGCAAGTGAGCGAGCCAGATATGAGAGTGACTGAGCCAGATATGCGAGCGAGCTAGCGAGCCAGATAAGAGATCAAGCCAGACAAGAGAGTAAGCGAGCAAGCCAGATATGAGAGCAAGCGAGCAAGCCAGATATCAGAGCGAGCAAGCCAGATATGCGAGCGAGCCAGGTATGAGAGCGAGCGAGCCAGATATGAGAGCAAACGAGCGATCCAGATATGAGAGCGAGCGAGCGAGACATGAGAGCGAGCGAGCAAGACATGAGAGCGAGCGAGCGAGCCAGATATGAGAGCAAGCAAGCGAGCCAGATATAAGAGCGAGCGAGCCAGATATGAGAGCGAGCCAGATATGAGAGCGAGCCAGACAAGAGAGCAAGCGAGCGAGCCAGATATGAGAGCAAGCGAGCGAACCAGATGTGAGAGCGAGCGAGCCATAAAAGAGAGCGACACAGACCAGAGAGCAAGCGAGCGAGACAGATGTGAGAGCGAGCGAGCCAGATATGCGAGCGAGCCAGATAAGAGAGTGAGCCAGATAAGAGAGCGTGCCAGACAAGAGAACAAGAGAGTGAGACAGATATGAGAGCAAGCAAGCGAGCCAGATATGAGAGCAAGCGAGCCAGAAATGCGAGCGAGCGAGCCAGATATGAGAGCGAGCGAGCAAGACATGAGAGCAAGCGAGCAAGCCAGATATGAGAGCAAGCGAGCGAGCCAGATATCAGAGCGAGCAAGCCAGACATGCGAGCGAGCCAGGTATGAGAGCGAGCGAGCGAGCCAGATATGAGAGCAAGCGAGCGATCCAGATATGAGAGCGAGCAAGACATGAGAGCGAGCGAGCCAGATATGAGAGCAAGCGAGCGAGCCAGATATAAGAGCAAGCGAGCAAGCCAGATATGAGAGCGAGCCAAATAAGAGAGTGAGCCAGACAAGAGAGTAAGCGAGCGACCCAGATATGAGAGCAAGCGAGCGAGCCAGATATGAGAGCACGAAAGCGAGCCAGATAAGAGAGCGAGCCAGACAAGAGAGTAAGCGAGCGAGCCAGATATGAGAGCAAGTGAGCGAGCCAGATATGAGAGCAAGCAAGCGAGCCAGATATGAGAGCACGCGAGTGAGCCAGATAAGAGAGCGAGCCAGACAAGAGAGTAAGCGAGCGAGCCAGATATGAGAGCAAGTAAGCGAGCCAGATATGAGAGTGAGCGAGCCAGATATGCGAGCGAGCGAGCCAGATAAGAGAGCAAGCCAGACAAGAGAGTAAGCGAGCAAGCCAGATATGAGAGCAAGCGAGCAAGCCAGATATCAGAGCGAGCAAGCCAGATATGCGAGTGAGCCAGGTATGAGAGCGAGCGAGCGAGCCAGATATGAGAGCAAGCGAGCGATCCAGATATGAGAGCGAGCGAGCAAGACATGAGAGTGAGCGAGCGAGCCAGATATGAGAGCAAGCGAGCGAGCCAGATATGCGAGCGAGCGAGCCAGATATGCGAGCGAGCGAGCCAGATATGAGAGCGAGCCAGACAAGAGAGCAAGCGAGCCAGCCAGATATGAGAGCAAGCGAGCGAGCCAGATATGTGAGCGAGCCATAAAAGAGAGCAAGACAGACCAGAGAGCAAGCGAGCGAGACAGATGTGAGAGCGAGCGAGCCAGATATGCGAGCGAGCCAGAAAAGAGAGCGAGCCAGACAAGTGAGCGTGCCAGACAAGAGAGCAAGCGAGCGAGCCAGATATGAGAGCAAGCGAGCGAGCCAGATATGAGAGCAAGCGAGCCAGAAATGCGAGCGAGCGAGCCAGATATGAGAGCGAGCGAGGCAGACATGAGAGCAAGCAAGCAAGCCAGATATGAGAGCAAACGAGCGAGCCAGATATCAAAGCGAGCAAGCCAGACATGCAAGCGAGCCAGGTATGAGAGCGAGCGAGCCAGATATGCGAGCGAGCCATAAAAGAGAGCAAGACAGACCAGAGAGCAAGCGAGCGAGACAGATGTGAGAGCGAGCGAGCCAGATATGCGAGCGAGCCAGATGACAGAGCGAGCCAGACAAGAGAGCGTGCCAGACAAGGGAGCAAGCGAGCATGCCAGATATGAGAGCGAGCCAGCCAGTCACGAGAGCAAGCTAGCAAGCCAGATATGAGAGCGAGCGAGCCAGACATGAGAGCAAGCGAGCATGCCAGATATGAGAGCGAGCCAGCCAGATATGTGAGCGAGCGAGCCAAATAAGAGAGCGAGCCAGACAAGCGAGCAAGCATGCGAGACAGATATGAGAGCAAGCTAGCGAGCCAGATATGAGAGCAAGCAAGCAAGCCAGATATGAGAGCGAGCCAGATGAGAGAGTGAACCAGACAAGAGAGCAAGCGAGCGAGACAGATATGAGAGTGAGCGAGCCAGACATGAGAGCAAGCGAGCGAGCCAGATATGAGAGCGGGTGAGCCAGACATGAGAGCAAGCAAGCAAGCCAGATGTGAGAGCGAGCCAGATAAGAGAGTGAACCAGATAAGAGAGTGAACCAGACAAGAGAGCAAGCGAGCGAGCCAGATATAAGAGCAAGCGAGCGAGCCAGATATGAGAGCAAGCGAGCAAGCCAGATATGAGAGCGAGCCAGATAAGAGAGTGAGCCAGACAAGAGAGTAAGCGAGCGACCCAGATATGAGAGCAAGCGAGCGAGCCAGATATGAGAGCAAGCAAGCGAGCCAGATATGAGAGCACGCGAGCGAGCCAGATAAGAGAGCGAGCCAGACAAGAGAGTAAGCGAGCGAGCCAGATATGAGAGCGAGCGAGCCAGACAAGAGAGCAAGCTAGCGAGCCAGATATGAGAGCGAGCGAGCCAGACATGAGAGCAAGCGAGCGAACAAGATATGAGAGCGAGCTAGCCAGATATGCGAGCAAGCCAAATAAGAGAGCAAGCCAGACAAGCCAGATATGATAGCGTGCGAGTGAGCCAGATATGAGAGTAAGCGAGCAAGCCAGATATGAGAGTAAGCGAGCAAGCCAGATATGAGAGTGAGCCAGACAAGAGAGCAAGCGAGCGAGCCAGGTATGAGAGCAAGCGAGCGAGCCATATGTAAGAGTGAGCCAGTTAAGAGAGCCAGCCAGACAAGAGAGCAAGCGAGCCAGCCAGATATGAGAGCAAGCGAGCCAGCCAGATGTGAGAGCGAGAGAGCCTGATATGCGAGTGAGCCGATTAAGAGAGTGAGCAAGACAAGAGAGCAAGCGAGCAAGACATGAGAGCTAGCGAGCGAGCCAAATATGAAAGCGAGCGAGCCAGATATGAGAGCAAGCCAGACATGAGAGCAAGCGAGTGAGCCAGATATGAGAGGAAGCGACCAAGACATAAGAGCAAGCGTGCAAGCAAGATATGCGAGCGAGCCAGATAAGAGAGCAAGCCAGACAAGAGAGTAAGCGAGCAAGCCAGATATGAGAGCAAGCGAGCAAGGCAGATGTGAGAGGGAGCGAGCCTGATATGCGAGCGAGACAGACAAAAGAGCAAGCGAGCGAGCCAGATATGCGAGCGAGCCAGGAATGAGAGCGAGCAAACCAGATATGAGAGCGAGCGAGCCAGACATGAAAGCAAGCAAGCGAGCCAGATATGAGAGCAAGCGAGCGAGCCAGATAAGCGAGCGAGCCATATAAGAGAGCGAGCCAGAAAAGAGAGCAAGCGAGCGAGCCAGATATGAGAACGAGCTAGCCAGATATGCGAGCGAGCGAGCCAGATACGAGAGCGAGCCAGACAAGAGAGCAAGCTACTGAGCAAGATATGAGAGCAAGCGAGCAAGCCAGATATGAGAGCAAGCGAGCAAGCCAGATATGAGAGCGAACCAGACATGAGAGCAAGCGAGCAAGACAGATATGAGAGCGAGCCAGACATGAGAGCAAGCGAGCGAGACAGATATGAGAGCGAGCGAGCCAGACATGAGAGGAAGCGAGCGAGCCAGATGTGAGAGCGAGCTAGCCAGATATGCGAGCGAGCTAGCCAGATATGCGAGCGAGCGAGCCAGATAAGAGAGTGAGCCAGACAAGAGAGCAAGCGAGCCAACCAGATAAGAGAGCAAGCGAGCGAGCCAGATGTGAGAGCGAGCGAGCCAGAAATGCGAGTGAGCCGGATAAGAGAGCGAGAAAGACAAGAGAGCAAGCGAGCGAGCCAGATATGAGAGCAAGCCAGATGTGAGAGAGAGCGTGCCAGATAAGAGAGTGAGACAGACATGGAAGCAAGCGAGCGAGCCAGATATTAGAGCAAGCGAGCGATCCAGGTATGAGAGCGAGCGAGCCAGACATGAAAGCGAGCTAGCCAGATATGCGAGTGAGCCAGACAAGAGAGCAAGCGAGTGAGCCAGATATGAGAGAAAGCAAGCGAGCCGGATGTGAGAGCAAGTGAGACAGATATGATAGCAGGCTAGCAAGCCAGATATGAGAGCGAGCCAGATAAGAGAGCGAACCAGACAAGAGAGCAAGCGAGCAAGACAGATATGAGAGCGAGCGAGCCAGACATGAGAGCATGCGAGCGAGCCAGATATGAGAGCGAGCGAGTGAGCCAGATATGAGAGAAAGCAAGCGAGCCGGATGTGAGAGCGAGCGAGCCAGATATGATAGCAAGCGAGCAAGCCAGATATGAGAGCGAGCCAGATAAGAGAGGGAACCAGACAAGAGAGCAAGCGAGCAAGACAGATATGAGAGCGAGCGAGCCAGACATGAGAGCATGCGAGCGAGCCAGATATGAGAGCGAGCGAGCCAGACATGAGAGCAAGTGAGCGAGCCAAATATGAGAGTGAACGAACCAGACATGAGAGCAAGTGAGCGAGCCTGATATCAGAGCAAGTGAGCCAGATATGCGAGCGAGCCAGACAAGAGAGTAAGCGAGCGAGCCAGATATGAGAGCAAGCGAGCGAGCCAGATATGAGAGCAAGCAAGCGAGCCAGATATGAGAGCAAGCGAGCGAGCCAGATATGACAACAAGCGAGCCAGACATGAGAGCATGCAAGCGAGCCAGAGATGAGAGCAAGCGAGCCAGATATGCGAGCAAGCCAGGTATGAGAACGAGCGAGTGAGCCAGATATGAGAGCGAGCGAGCTAGACATGAGAGCAAGCGAGCAAGCCAGATATGAGAGCAAGCGAGCGAGCCAGATATCAGAGCGAGCGAGCATGACATGACAGCGAGCCAGATATGAGAGTGAGCCAGACAAGAGAGCAAGCGAGCGAGCCAGATATGAGAGCAAGCGAGCGAACCAGATGTGAGAGCGAGCGAGCCAGATATGCGAACGAGCCATATAAGAGAGCAAGCGAGCAAGCCAGACAGACCAGAGAGCAAGCGAGCCAGATGTGAGAGCGAGCGAGCCAGATATGCGAGCGAGCCAGACAAGAGAGCAAGCGAGCAAGCCAGATATGAGAGCAAGCGAGGAAGCCAGATGTGAGAGCGAGCGAGCTAGATATGCGAGCGAGCCAGATAAGACAGAGCGAACCAGACAAGAGAGCAAGCGAGCAAGCCAGATATAAGAGCAAGCGAGCGAGCCAGATATGAGAGCAAGCTAGCAAGCCAGATATGAGAGCAAGCCAGATAAGAGAGCGAGCGAGCCAGGTATGAGAGCAAGCGAGCAAGCCAGATATGAGAGTAAGCGAGCGAGCCAGATATGCGAGCGAGCCAGGTATGAGAACGAGCGAGCCAGATATGAGAGCGAGCGAGCCAGACATGCGAGCTAGCGAGCGAGCCAAATATGAAAGCAAGCGAGCGAGCCAGATATGAGAGCAAGCCAGACATGAGAGCAAACTAGTGAGCCAGATATGAGAGCAAGCGAGCGAGCCAGATATACGAGCGAGCCATATAAGAGAGCAAGCCAGACAAGAGAGCAAGCGAGCGAGCCAGATATGAGAACGAGCTAGCCAGATATGCGAGCGAGCCAGACAAGAGAGCAAGCGAGTGAGCCAGATATGAGAGAAAGCAAGCGAGCCAGATATGAGAGCAAGCAAGCGAGCCAGATATGAGAGCAAGCAAGCGAGCCAGATATGACAACAAGCGAGCCAGACATGAGAGCATGCGAGCGAGCCAGAGATGAGAGCAAGCGAGCCAGATATGCGAGCAAGCCAGGTATGAGAACGAGCGAGTGAGCCAGATATGAGAGCGAGCGAGCTAGACATGAGAGCAAGCGAGCAAGCCAGATATGAGAGCAAGCGAGCGAGCCAGATATCAGAGCGAGCGAGCAAGACATGACAGCGAGCCAGATATGAGAGTGAGCCAGACAAGAGAGCAAGCGAGCGAGCCAGATATGAGAGCGAGCCAGATAAGAGAGCGAGCCAGACAAGAGAGCGTGCCAGACAAAAGAGCAAGCGAGCTAGCCAGATATGCGAGCGAGCGAGCCAGATAAGAGAGCGAGCCAGATGTGAGAGCGAGCGAGCCAGATATGCGAGCGAGCCAGATAAGAGAGCGAGCCAGACAAGAGAGCGTGCCAGACAAAAGAGCAAGCGAGCTAGCCAGATATGCGAGCGAGCGAGCCAGATAAGAGAGCGAGCCAGACAAGAGAGCAAGCGAGCAAGCCAGATATGAGAGCAAGCGAGGAAGCCAGATGTGAGAGCGAGCGAGCTAGATATGCGAGCGAGCCAGATAAGACAGAGCGAACCAGACAAGAGAGCAAGCGAGCAAGCCAGATATAAGAGCAAGCGAGCGAGCCAGATATGAGAGCAAGCTAGCAAGCCAGATATGAGAGCGAGCCAGATAAGAGAGCGAGCGAGCCAGGTATGAGAGCAAGCGAGCAAGCCAGATATGAGAGCAAGCGAGCGAGCCATATATGCAAGCGAGACAGGTGTGAGAGCAAGCAAACGAGCCAGATATGAGACCAAGCGAGCGATCCAGATATGAGAGCGAGGAAGACATGAGAGCGAGCGAGCGAGCCAGATATGAGAGCAAGCGAGCAAGCCAGATATAAGAGCGAGCGAGCCAGATATGCGAGCGAGCGAGCCAGATATGAGAGCAAGCCAGACAAGAGAGCAAGCGAGCGAGCCAGATATGAGAGCAAGCGAGCGAACCAGATGTGAGAGCGAGCGAGCCAGATATGCGAGCGAGCCATAAAAGAGAGCGAGACAGACCAGAGAGCAAGCGAGCGAGACAGATGTGAGAGCGAGCGAGCCAGATATGCGAGCGAGACAGATAAGAGAGCGAGCCAGACAAGAGAGCGTGCCAGACAAAAGAGCAAGCGAGCGAGACAGATATGAGAGCAAGCGAGCAAGCCAGATATGAGAGCAAGCGAGCCAGAAATGCGAGCGAGCGAGCCAGATATGAGAGCGAGCGAGGCAGACATGAGAGCAAGCAAGCAAGCAAGATATGAGAGCAAGCGAGCGAGCCAGATATCAGAGCGAGCAAGCCAGACATGCGAGCGAGCCAGGTATGAGAGCGAGCAAACGAGCCAGATATGAGAGCAAGCGAGCAATCCAGATATGAGAGCGAGCAAGACATGAGAGCGAGCGAGCGAGCCAGATATGAGAGCAAGCGAGCGAGCCAGATATGCGAGCGAGACAGGTGTGAGAGCGAGCAAACGAGCCAGATATGAGATCAAGCGAGCGATCCAGATATGAGAGCGAGGAAGACATGAGAGCGAGCGAGCGAGCCAGATATGAGAGCAAGCGAGCAAGCCAGATATAAGAGCGAGCGAGCCAGATATGCGAGCGAGCGAGCCAGATATGAGAGCAAGCCAGACAAGAGAGCAAGCGAGCGAGCCAGATATGAGAGCAAGCGAGCGAACCAGATGTGAGAGCGAGCGAGCCAGATATGCGAGCGAGCCATAAAAGAGAGCGAGACAGACCAGAGAGCAAGCGAGCGAGACAGATGTGAGAGCGAGCGAGCCAGATATGCGAGCGAGACAGATAAGAGAGCGAGCCAGACAAGAGAGCGTGCCAGACAAAAGAGCAAGCGAGCGAGACAGATATGAGAGCAAGCGAGCAAGCCAGATATGAGAGCAAGCGAGCCAGAAATGCGAGCGAGCGAGCCAGATATGAGAGCGAGCGAGGCAGACATGAGAGCAAGCAAGCAAGCAAGATATGAGAGCAAGCGAGCGAGCCAGATATCAGAGCGAGCAAGCCAGACATGCGAGCGAGCCAGGTATGAGAGCGAGCAAACGAGCCAGATATGAGAGCAAGCGAGCAATCCAGATATGAGAGCGAGCAAGACATGAGAGCGAGCGAGCGAGCCAGATATGAGAGCAAGCGAGCGAGCCAGATATAAGAACGAGCGAGCCAGATATGTGAGCGAGCCAGATATGCGAGCGAGCCAGATATGAGAGTGAGCCAGACAAGACAGCAAGCGAGCGAGCCACATATGAGAGCAAGCGAGTGAACCAAATGTGAGAGCAAGCGAGCCAGATATGCGAGCGAGCCATAAAAGAGAGCGAGACAGACCAGAGAGCAAGCGAGCGAGACAGATGTGAGAGCGAGCGAGCCAGATATGAGAGCGAACTAGCCAGATATGCAAGCGAGCGAGCCAAATAAGAGAGCGAGCCAGACAAGCGAGCAAGCGAGTGATCCAGATATGAGAGCAAGCGAGCGAGCCAGATATGAGAGCAAGCGAGCAAGCCAGATATGAGAGCGAGCCAGATGAGAGAGCGAACCAGACAAGAGAGCAAGCGAGCGAGACAGATATGAGAGTGAGCGAACCAGACATGAGAGCAAGCGAGCGAGCCAGATATGAGAGTGAGTGAGCCAGACATGAGAGCAAGCGAGCGAGCCAGATGTGAGAGCGAGCGAGCCAGATATGCGAGCAAGCCAGATAAGAGAGCGAACCAGACAAGAGAGCAAGCGAGCGAGCCAGATATAAGAGCAAGCGAGCGAGCCAGATATGAGAGTGAGCCAGATAAGAGAGTGAGCCAGACAAGAGAGTAAGCGAGCGAGCCAGATATGAGAGCAAGCGAGCGAGCCAGATATGAGAGCAAGTGAGCCACAAATGCGAGCGAGCGAGACAAATATGAGAGCGAGCGAGCCAGACATGAGAGCAAGCAAGCAAGCCAGATATGAGAGCAAGCGAGTGAGCCAGATATCAGAGCGAGCAAGCCAGATATGCCAGCGAGCGAGCCAGATAAGAGAGCGAGCCAGACAAGAGAGCAAGCGAGCCAGCCAGATAAGAGAGTAAGCGAGCGAGCCAGATGTGAGAGCGAGCGAGCCAGATATGAGAGCGAGCGAGCAAGACATGAGAGCGAGCCAGATATGAGAGCAAGCGAGCGAGCCAGATATAAGAGCGAGCGAGCCAGATATGCGAACGAGCGAGCCAGATAAGAGAGCGAGCCAGACAAGAGAGCAAGTGAGCCAGCCAGATAAGAGAGTAAGCGAGCGAGCCAGATGTGAGAGCGAGCGAGCCAGATATGCAAGTGAGCCAGAGAAGAGAGCGAGCCAGACAAGAAAGCAAGCGAGCTAGCCAGATATGAGAGCAAGCGAGCAAGCCAGATGTGAGAGAGAGCGTGCCAGATAAGAGAGCAAGCCAGACAAGGAAGCAAGCGAGCGAGCCAGATATTAGAGCAAGCGAGTGATCCAGATATGAGAGCGAGCGAGCCAGACATGAGAGCGAGCTAGCGGGCCAGATATGAGAGCAAGCGAGCGAGCCAGATGTAAGAGCGAGCGAGCCAGATATGCGAGCGAGCCAGATATGAGAGCGAGCCAGACAATAGAGCAAGCGAGCGAGCCAGATATGAGAGCAAGCGAGCGAGCCAGATATGAGAGCAAGCAAGCGAGCCAGATATGAGAGCAAGCAAGCGAGCCAGATATGAGAGCAAGCGAGCGAGCCAGATGAGATAGAGAGCCAGACAAGAGAGTAAGCGAGCAAGCCAGATATGAGAGCAAGCGAGCGAGCCAGATATGAGTGCAAGCGAGCCAGAAATGAGAGCGAGCGAGCCAGACATGAGAGCAAGCGAGCAAGCCAGATATGAGAGCAAGCGAGCGAGCCAGTTATCAGAGCGAGCAAGCCAGATATGCGAGCGAGCCAGATATGAGAGCGAGCGAGCAAACCAGATGTGAGAGCAAGCGAGCCAGATATGCGAGCGAGCCATAAAAGAGAGCGAGACAGACCAGAGAGCATGCGAGCAAGACAGATGTGAGAGCGAGCGAGCCAGATATGCGAGCGAGCCAGATAAGAGAACGAGCCAGATAAGAGAGCGAGCCAGACAAGAGAGCGTGCCAGACAAGAGAGCAAGCGAGCGAGACAGGTATGAGAGCAGCTGAGCCAGTCACGAGAGCAAGCTAGCGAGCCAGATATGAGAGTGAGCGAGCCAGACATGAGAGCTAGCGAGCGAGCCAGATATGAGAGAGAGCTAGCCAGATATGCGAGCGAGCGAGCCAAATAAGAGAGCGAGCCAGACAAGCGAGCAAGCGAGCGAGCCAGATATGAGAGCAAGCTAGCGAGCCAGATATGAGAGCAAGCGAGCAAGCCAGATATGAGAGCGAGCCAGATGAGAGAGCGAACCAGACAAGAGAGCAAGCGAGCGAGACAGATATGAGAGTGAGCGAGCCAGACATGAGAGCAAGCGAGCGAGCCAGATATGAGAGCGAGTGAGCCAGACATGAGAGCAAGCGAGCGAGCCAGATATGAGAGCGAGTGAGCCAGACATGAGAGCAAGCGAGCGAGCCAGATGTGAGAGCGAGCGAGCCAGATATGCGAGCGAGCCAGATAAGAGAGCGAACCAGACAAGAGAGCAAGCGAGCGAGCCAGATATAAGAGCAAGCGAGCGAGCCAGATATGAGAGCAAGCGAGCAAGCCAGATATGAGAGCAAGCGAGCGATCCAGATATGAGAGCGAGCGAGCAAGACATGAGAGCAAGCGAGCCATATATGAGAGCAAGCAAGCGAGCCAGATATAAGAGCGAGCGAGCCAGATATGCGAGCGAGCCAGATATGAGAGCGAGCAAACCAGATGTGAGAGCGAGCGAGCCAGATATGCGAGCGAGCCATAAAAGAGAGCGAGACAGACCAGAGAGCAAGCGAGCGAGACAGATGTGAGAGCGAGCGAGCCAGATATGCGAGCGAGCCAGATAAGAGAGCGAGCCAGATAAGAGAGCGAGCCAGACAAGAGAGCGTGCCAGACAAGAGAGCAAGCGAGCGAGACAGGTATGAGAGCAGCTGAGCCAGTCACGAGAGCAAGCTAGCGAGCCAGATATGAGAGCGAGCGAGCCAGACATGAGAGCTAGCGAGCGAGCCAGATATGAGAGCGAGCTAGCCAGATATGCGAGCGAGCGAGCCAAATAAGAGAGCGAGCCAGACAAGCGAGCAAGCGAGCGAGCCAGATATGAGAGCAAGCTAGCGAGCCAGATATGAGAGCAAGCGAGCAAGCCAGATATGAGAGCGAGCCAGATGAGAGAGCGAACCAGACAAGAGAGCAAGCGAGCGAGACAGATATGAGAGTGAGCGAGCCAGACATGAGAGCAAGCGAGCGAGCCAGATATGAGAGCGAGTGAGCCAGACATGAGAGCAAGCGAGCGAGCCAGATGTGAGAGCGAGCGAGCCAGATATGCGAGCGAGCCAGATAAGAGAGCGAACCAGACAAGAGAGCAAGCGAGCGAGCCAGATATGAGAGCAAGCGAGCAAGCCAGATATGAGAGCGAGCCAGATAAGAGAGTGAGCCAGACAAGAGAGTAAGCGAGCGACCCAGATATGAGAGCAAGCGAGCGAGCCAGATATAAGAGCAAGCAAGCGAGCCAGATATGAGAGCACGCGAGCGAGCCAGATAAGAGAGCGAACCAGACAAGAGAGTAAGCGAGCGAGCCAGATATAAGAGCGAGCGAGCCAGACACGAGAGCAAGCTAGCGACCCAGATATGAGAGCGAGCAAGCCAGACATGAGAGCAAGCGATCGAGCCAGATATGAGAGCGGGCGAACCAGATATGCGAGCGAGCCAAATAAGAGAGCGAGCCAGACAAGGGAGCGAGCCAGATATGAGAGCAAGCGAGCGAGCCAGATATGAGAGCGAGCAGGCAAGACATGAGAGCGAGCGAGCCAGATATGAGAGCAAGCGAGCGAGCCAGATATGAGAGTAAGCGAGCAAGCCAGATATGAGAGTAAGCGAGCAAGCCAGATATGAGAGCGAGCCAGACAAGAGAGCAAGCGAGCGAGCCAGGTATGAGAGCAAGCGAGCGAGCCAAATGTAAGAGCGAGCCAGTTAAGAGAGCAAGCCAGACAAGAGAGCAAGCGAGCCAGCCAGATATGAGAGCAAGCGAGCGAGCCAGATGTTAGAGCGAGCGAGCCTGATATGCGAGTGAGCCGGATAAGAGAGTGAGCCTGACAAGAGAGAAAGCGAGCCAGACATGAGAGCTAGCGAGCGAGCCAAATATGAAAGCGAGCGAGCCAGATATGAGAGCAAGCCAGACATGAGAGCAAGCGACCAAGACATAAGAGCAAGCGTGCGAGCCAGATATGCGAGCGAGCCATATAAGAGAGCGAGCCAGATATGACAGTGAGCGAGCCAGACATGAGAGCAAGTGAGCGAGCCAGATATGAGAGTGACTGAGCCAGATATGCGAGCGAGCTAGCGAGCCAGATAAGAGATCAAGCCAGACAAGAGAGTAAGCGAGCAAGCCAGATATGAGAGCAAGCGAGCAAGCCAGATATCAGAGCGAGCAAGCCAGATATGCGAGCGAGCCAGGTATGAGAGCGAGCGAGCCAGATATGAGAGCAAACGAGCGATCCAGATATGAGAGCGAGCGAGCGAGACATGAGAGCGAGCGAGCAAGACATGAGAGCGAGCGAGCGAGCCAGATATGAGAGCAAGCAAGCGAGCCAGATATAAGAGCGAGCGAGCCAGATATGAGAGCGAGCCAGATATGAGAGCGAGCCAGACAAGAGAGCAAGCGAGCGAGCCAGATATGAGAGCAAGCGAGCGAACCAGATGTGAGAGCGAGCGAGCCATAAAAGAGAGCGACACAGACTAGAGAGCAAGCGAGCGAGACAGATGTGAGAGCGAGCGAGCCAGATATGCGAGCGAGCCAGATAAGAGAGTGAGCCAGATAAGAGAGCGTGCCAGACAAGAGAACAAGAGAGTGAGACAGATATGAGAGCAAGCAAGCGAGCCAGATATGAGAGCAAGCGAGCCAGAAATGCGAGCGAGCGAGCCAGATATGAGAGCGAGCGAGCAAGACATGAGAGCAAGCGAGCAAGCCAGATATGAGAGCAAGCGAGCGAGCCAGATATCAGAGCGAGCAAGCCAGACATGCGAGCGAGCCAGGTATGAGAGCGAGCGAGCGAGCCAGATATGAGAGCAAGCGAGCGATCCAGATATGAGAGCGAGCAAGACATGAGAGCGAGCGAGCCAGATATGAGAGCAAGCGAGCGAGCCAGATATAAGAGCAAGCGAGCAAGCCAGATATGAGAGCGAGCCAAATAAGAGAGTGAGCCAGACAAGAGAGTAAGCGAGCGACCCAGATATGAGAGCAAGCGAGCGAGCCAGATATGAGAGCACGAAAGCGAGCCAGATAAGAGAGCGAGCCAGACAAGAGAGTAAGCGAGCGAGCCAGATATGAGAGCAAGTGAGCGAGCCAGATATGAGAGCAAGCAAGCGAGCCAGATATGAGAGCACGCGAGTGAGCCAGATAAGAGAGCGAGCCAGACAAGAGAGTAAGCGAGCGAGCCAGATATGAGAGCAAGTAAGCGAGCCAGATATGAGAGTGAGCGAGCCAGATATGCGAGCGAGCGAGCCAGATAAGAGAGCAAGCCAGACAAGAGAGTAAGCGAGCAAGCCAGATATGAGAGCAAGCGAGCAAGCCAGATATCAGAGCGAGCAAGCCAGATATGCGAGTGAGCCAGGTATGAGAGCGAGCGAGCGAGCCAGATATGAGAGCAAGCGAGCGATCCAGATATGAGAGCGAGCGAGCAAGACATGAGAGTGAGCGAGCGAGCCAGATATGAGAGCAAGCGAGCGAGCCAGATATGCGAGCGAGCGAGCCAGATATGCGAGCGAGCGAGCCAGATATGAGAGCGAGCCAGACAAGAGAGCAAGCGAGCCAGCCAGATATGAGAGCAAGCGAGCGAGCCAGATATGTGAGCGAGCCATAAAAGAGAGCAAGACAGACCAGAGAGCAAGCGAGCGAGACAGATGTGAGAGCGAGCGAGCCAGATATGCGAGCGAGCCAGAAAAGAGAGCGAGCCAGACAAGTGAGCGTGCCAGACAAGAGAGCAAGCGAGCGAGCCAGATATGAGAGCAAGCGAGCGAGCCAGATATGAGAGCGGGCTAGCCAGATATGCGAGCGAGCCAAATAAGAGAGCAAGCCAGACAAGCCAGATATGATAGCGTGCGAGTGAGCCAGATATGAGAGTAAGCGAGCAAGCCAGATATGAGAGTAAGCGAGCAAGCCAGATATGAGAGTGAGCCAGACAAGAGAGCAAGCGAGCGAGCCAGGTATGAGAGCAAGCGAGCGAGCCATATGTAAGAGTGAGCCAGTTAAGAGAGCCAGCCAGACAAGAGAGCAAGCGAGCCAGCCAGATATGAGAGCAAGCGAGCCAGCCAGATGTGAGAGCGAGAGAGCCTGATATGCGAGTGAGCCGATTAAGAGAGTGAGCAAGACAAGAGAGCAAGCGAGCAAGACATGAGAGCTAGCGAGCGAGCCAAATATGAAAGCGAGCGAGCCAGATATGAGAGCAAGCCAGACATGAGAGCAAGCGAGTGAGCCAGATATGAGAGGAAGCGACCAAGACATAAGAGCAAGCGTGCAAGCAAGATATGCGAGCGAGCCAGATAAGAGAGCAAGCCAGACAAGAGAGTAAGCGAGCAAGCCAGATATGAGAGCAAGCGAGCAAGGCAGATGTGAGAGGGAGCGAGCCTGATATGCGAGCGAGACATATAAGAGACCGAGACAGACAAAAGAGCAAGCGAGCGAGCCAGATATGCGAGCGAGCCAGGAATGAGAGCGAGCAAACCAGATATGAGAGCGAGCGAGCCAGACATGAAAGCAAGCAAGCGAGCCAGATATGAGAGCAAGCGAGCGAGCCAGATAAGCGAGCGAGCCATATAAGAGAGCGAGCCAGAAAAGAGAGCAAGCGAGCGAGCCAGATATGAGAACGAGCTAGCCAGATATGCGAGCGAGCGAGCCAGATACGAGAGCGAGCCAGACAAGAGAGCAAGCGACTGAGCATGATATGAGAGCAAGCGAGCAAGCCAGATATGAGAGCAAGCGAGCAAGCCAGATATGAGAGCGAACCAGACATGAGAGCAAGCGAGCGAGACAGATATGAGAGCGAGCGAGCCAGACATGAGAGGAAGCGAGCGAGCCAGATGTGAGAGCGAGCTAGCCAGATATGCGAGCGAGCTAGCCAGATATGCGAGCAAGCGAGCCAGATAAGAGAGTGAGCCAGACAAGAGAGCAAGCGAGCCAACCAGATAAGAGAGCAAGCGAGCGAGCCAGATGTGAGAGCGAGCGAGCCAGAAATGCGAGTGAGCCGGATAAGAGAGCGAGCAAGACAAGAGAGCAAGCGAGCGAGCCAGATATGAGAGCAAGCGAGCAAGCCAGATGTGAGAGAGAGCGTGCCAGATAAGAGAGCGAGACAGACATGGAAGCAAGCGAGCGAGCCAGATATTAGAGCAAGCGAGCGATCCAGGTATGAGAGCGAGCGAGCCAGACATGAAAGCGAGCTAGCCAGATATGCGAGTGAGCCAGACAAGAGAGCAAGCGAGTGAGCCAGATATGAGAGAAAGCAAGCGAGCCGGATGTGAGAGCGAGCGAGACAGATATGATAGCAAGCGAGCAAGCCAGATATGAGAGCGAGCCAGATAAGAGAGCGAACCAGACAAGAGAGCAAGCGAGCAAGACAGATATGAGAACGAGCTAGCCAGATATGCGAGTGAGCCAGACAAGAGAGCAAGCGGGTGAGCCAGATATGAGAGAAAGCAAGCGAGCCAGATGTGAGAGCGAGTGAGACAGATATGATAGCAGGCGAGCAAGCCAGATATGAGAGCGAGCCAGATAAGAGAGCGAACCAGACAAGAGAGCAAGCGAGCAAGACAGATATGAGAGCGAGCGAGCCAGACATGAGAGCATGCGAGCGAGCCAGATATGAGAGCGAGCGAGTGAGCCAGATATGAGAGAAAGCAAGCGAGCCGGATGTGAGAGCGAGCGAGCCAGATATGATAGCAAGCGAGCAAGCCAGATATGAGAGCGAGCCAGATAAGAGAGGGAACCAGACAAGAGAGCAAGCGAGCAAGACAGATATGAGAGCGAGCGAGCCAGACATGAGAGCATGCGAGCGAGCCAGATATGAGAGCGAGCGAGCCAGACATGAGAGCAAGTGAGCGAGCCAAATATAAGAGTGAACGAACCAGACATGAGAGCAAGTGAGCGAGCCTGATATCAGAGCAAGTGAGCCAGATATGCGAGCGAGCCAGATAAGAGAGCGAGCCAGACAAGAGAGTAAGCGAGCGAGCCAGATATGAGAGCAAGCGAGCGAGCCAGATATGAGAGCAAGCAAGCGAGCCAGATATGAGAGCAAGCGAGCGAGCCAGATATGACAACAAGCGAGCCAGACATGAGAGCATGCAAGCGAGCCAGAGATGAGAGCAAGCGAGCCAGATATGCGAGCAAGCCAGGTATGAGAACGAGCGAGTGAGCCAGATATGAGAGCGAGCGAGCTAGACATGAGAGCAAGCGAGCAAGCCAGATATGAGAGCAAGCGAGCGAGCCAGATATCAGAGCGAGCGAGCATGACATGACAGCGAGCCAGATATGAGAGTGAGCCAGACAAGAGAGCAAGCGAGCGAGCCAGATATGAGAGCAAGCGAGCGAACCAGATGTGAGAGCGAGCGAGCCAGATATGCGAACGAGCCATATAAGAGAGCAAGCGAGCAAGCCAGACAGACCAGAGAGCAAGCGAGCCAGATGTGAGAGCGAGCGAGCCAGATATGCGAGCGAGCCAGACAAGAGAGCAAGCGAGCAAGCCAGATATGAGAGCAAGCGAGGAAGCCAGATGTGAGAGCGAGCGAGCTAGATATGCGAGCGAGCCAGATAAGACAGAGCGAACCAGACAAGAGAGCAAGCGAGCAAGCCAGATATAAGAGCAAGCGAGCGAGCCAGATATGAGAGCAAGCTAGCAAGCCAGATATGAGAGCAAGCCAGATAAGAGAGCGAGCGAGCCAGGTATGAGAGCAAGCGAGCAAGCCAGATATGAGAGTAAGCGAGCGAGCCAGATATGCGAGCGAGCCAGGTATGAGAACGAGCGAGCCAGATATGAGAGCGAGCGAGCCAGACATGCGAGCTAGCGAGCGAGCCAAATATGAAAGCAAGCGAGCGAGCCAGATATGAGAGCAAGCCAGACATGAGAGCAAACTAGTGAGCCAGATATGAGAGCAAGCGAGCGAGCCAGATATACGAGCGAGCCATATAAGAGAGCAAGCCAGACAAGAGAGCAAGCGAGCGAGCCAGATATGAGAACGAGCTAGCCAGATATGCGAGCGAGCCAGACAAGAGAGCAAGCGAGTGAGCCAGATATGAGAGAAAGCAAGCGAGCCAGATATGAGAGCAAGCAAGCGAGCCAGATATGAGAGCAAGCAAGCGAGCCAGATATGACAACAAGCGAGCCAGACATGAGAGCATGCGAGCGAGCCAGAGATGAGAGCAAGCGAGCCAGATATGCGAGCAAGCCAGGTATGAGAACGAGCGAGTGAGCCAGATATGAGAGCGAGCGAGCTAGACATGAGAGCAAGCGAGCAAGCCAGATATGAGAGCAAGCGAGCGAGCCAGATATCAGAGCGAGCGAGCAAGACATGACAGCGAGCCAGATATGAGAGTGAGCCAGACAAGAGAGCAAGCGAGCGAGCCAGATATGAGAGCGAGCCAGATAAGAGAGCGAGCCAGACAAGAGAGCGTGCCAGACAAAAGAGCAAGCGAGCTAGCCAGATATGCGAGCGAGCGAGCCAGATAAGAGAGCGAGCCAGATGTGAGAGCGAGCGAGCCAGATATGCGAGCGAGCCAGATAAGAGAGCGAGCCAGACAAGAGAGCGTGCCAGACAAAAGAGCAAGCGAGCTAGCCAGATATGTGAGCGAGCGAGCCAGATAAGAGAGCGAGCCAGACAAGAGAGCAAGCGAGCAAGCCAGATATGAGAGCAAGCGAGGAAGTCAGATGTGAGAGCGAGCGAGCCAGATAAGACAGAGCGAACCAGACAAGAGAGCAAGCGAGCAAGCCAAATATAAGAGCAAGCGAGCGAGCCAGATATGAGAGCAAGCTAGCAAGCCAGATATGAGAGCGAGCCAGATAAGAGAGCGAGCGAGCCAGGTATGAGAGCAAGCGAGCAAGCCAGATATGAGAGCAAGCGAGCGAGCCAGATATGCGAGCGAGCCAGGTATGAGAGCGAGCGAGCCAGATATGAGAGCGAGCGAGCCAGACATGCGAGCTAGCGAGCGAGCCAAATATGAAAGCAAGCGAGCGAGCCAGATATGAGAGCAAGCCAGACATGAGAGCAAGCGAGTGAGCCAGATATGAGAGCAAGCGACCAAGACATAAAAGCAAGAGTGCGAGCCAGATATGCGAGCGAGCCACATAAGAGAGCGAACCAGACAAGGGAGCAAGCGAGCGAGCCAGACATGAGAGCAAGCGAGCGAGCCAGATATGAGAGTGAGTGAGCCAGATATGCGAGCGAGCGAGCCAGATAAGAGAGCAAGCCAGACAAGAGAGTAAGCGAGCAAGCCAGATATGAGAGCAAGCCAGATGTGAGAGGGAGCGAGCCTGATATGCGAGCGAGCCATATAAGAGAGCAAGACAGACAAGAGAGCAAGCGAGCGAGCCAGATATGAGAGCGAGCGAGCCAGATATGCGAGTGAGCCAGGAGTGAGAGCGAGCAAACCAGATATGAGAGCGAGCCAGCCAGACATGAAAGCAACCAAGCGAGCCAGATATGAGAGCAAGCGAGCGAGCCAGATATGAGAGCAGGCAAGACATGAGAGCAAGCGAGCAAGCCAGATATGCGAGCGAGCCATATAAGAGAGCGAGCCAGACAAGAGAGCAAGCAAGCGAGCCAGATATGAGAACGAGCTAGCCAGATATGCGAGCAAGCAAGACAAAAGAGCAAGCGAGTGAGCAAGATATGAGAGCAAGCGAGCGAGCCAGATATGAGAGCAAGCAAGCAAGCCAGATATGAGAGCGAACCAGACAAGAGAGGAAGCGAGCGAGACAGATATGAGAGCGAGCGAGCCAGACATGAGAGCAAGCGAGCGAGACAGATATGAGAGGGAGCGAGCCAGACATGAGAGGAAGTGAGCGAGCCAGATATGAGAGCGAACTAGCCAGATATGCGAGCGAGCTAGCCAGATATGCAAGCGAGCTAGCCAGATATGCGAGCGAGCGAGCCAGATAAGAGAGCGAGCCAGACAAGAGAGCAAGCAAGCGAGCCAGATATGAGAACGAGCTAGCCAGATATGCAAGCGAGCCAGATAAGAGAGCGAGCCAGACAAGAGAGCAAGTGAGCGAGCCAGATATGAGAGCAAGCGAGCGAGCCAGATGTGAGAGAAAGCGAGCCAGATATGTGAGCAAGCCAGATAAGAGAGCGAGCCAGAGAAGAGAGCAAGCGAGCGAGCCAGACATGAGAGCAAGCGAGTGAGCCAGATATGAGAGCGAGCGAGCCAGACATGAGAGCAAGCGAGAGAGCCAGATATGAGAGCGAGCTATCCAGATATGCGAGCGAGCCAGGCAAGAGAGCAAGCGAGCAAGCCAGATATAAGAGCAAGCGAGCAAACCAGATGTGAGAGAGAGAGAGAGACATATAAGAGAGCGAGCCAGACAACGAAGAAAGCGAGCGAGCCAGATATGAGAGCAAGCGAGCGAGCCAGATATGCGAGCGAGCGAGCCAGATAAGAGAGAGAGCCAGACAAGAGAGCAAGTGAGCGAACCAGATATGCGAGCGAGCCAGAAAAGAGAGGGAGCCAGACAAGAGAGCAAGCGAACGAGCCAGATATGAGAGCAAGCGAGCGAGCCAGATGTGAGGGCGAGCGTGCCAGATATGCGAGCGAGCCATATAAGAGAGCGAGAGAGACAAGAGAGCAAGGGAGCGAGCCAGATGTGAGAGTGAGCGAGCCAGATATGCGAGCGAGCCAGATAAGAGAGCGAGCCAGACATTAGAGAAAGCGAGCGAGCCAGATATGAGAGCAAGCGAGCCAGATATGCGAGCGAGCCAGATAAGAGAGCAAGCCAGACAAGAGAGCAAGCGAGTGAGACAGATATGAGAGCGAGCAAGCCAGATATGCGAGCGAGCCAGATAAGAGAGCGAGCCAGACAAGAGAGCAAGCGATCGAGCCAGATATGAGAGCAAGCGAGATAGCCAGATGTGAGAGCGAGCCAGATGTGAGAGAGAGAGAGCCAGATAAGAGAGCGAGCCAGACAAGGAAGCAAGCTAGCGAGCCAGATATGAGAGCAAGCCAGATGTGAGAGAGAGCGAGCCAGATAAGAGAGCGAGCCAGACAAGGAAGCAAGCGAGCGAGCCAGATATGAGAGCAAGCGAGCAAGCCAGATGTGAGAGCGAGCGTGCCAGATATGCGAGCGAGCCATCTAAAAGAGCAAGAGAGACAAGTGAGCAAGCGAGCCAGATGTGAGAGCGAGCGAGCCAGATATGCGAGCGAGCCAGATAAGAGAGCGAGCCAGACAAGAGAGCAAGCGAGAGAGCCAGATATGAGAGCGAGCTAGCCAGATATGCGAGCGAGCCAGACAAGAGTGCAAGCGAGCGAGCCAGATATGAGAGCAAGCGAGTGAGCCAGATATGCGAGCGAGCCATATAAGAGAACGAGCCAGACAAAAGAGCAAGCGAGCGAGCCAGATATGAGAGCGAGTGAGCCAGACATGAGAGCAAGTGAGCGAGCCAGATATGAGAGCAAGCGAGCCAGACATGAGAGCAAGCGAGCCAGATATGCGAGCGAGCGAGCCAGATAAGAGAGCGAGCCAGACAAGAGAGCAAGCGAGCCAGATATGAGAGCAAGCGAGCGAGCCAGATGTGATAGCGAGCCAGATATGAGGGCGAGCGAGCCAGACATGAGAGCAAGCGAGCGAGCCAGATGTGAGAGTGAGCGAGCCAGATAAGAGAGCGAGCCAGACAAGAGAGCAAGCGAGCGAGCCAGATATGTGAGCGAGCGAGCCAGATAAGAGAGCGAGACAGACAAGAGAGAAAGCGAGCTAGCTAGATATGAGAGCAAGCGAGCCAGATGTGAGAGCGAGACAGATAAGAGAGCGAACAAGACAAGAGAGCAAGGGAGCGAGCCAGATATGAGAGCAAGCGAGCGAGCCAGATGTGAGAGCGAGCGAGCCAGATATGCGAGCAAGCCAGATAAGAGAGCGAGCCAGACAAGAAAATAAGCGAGCAAGCCAGATATGAGAGCAAGCAAGCGAGCTAGATGTGAGAGAGAGCGAGCCAGATAAGAGAGCGAGCCAGACAAGGAAGCAAGCGAGCGAGCCAGATATGAGAGCAAGCGAGCGAGACAGATATGCGAGCGAGCGAGCCAGATATGTGAGCTATCCAAATAAGAGAGCGAGACAGATATGAGAGCAAGGGAGATAGCCAGATATGAGAGCAAGTGAGCAATCCAGATGTGAGAGAGAGCGAGCCAGATAAGAGAGCGAGCCAGACAAGGAAGCAAGCGAGCCAGCCAGATATGAGAGTAAGCGAGCGAGCCAGATATGCGAGCGAGCGAGCCAGATAAGAGAGCGAGCCAGACAGGAGAGCAAGCGAGCGACCCAAATATGCGAGCAAGCGAGCCAGATAAGAGAGCGAGCCAGACAAGAGAGCAAGCAAGCCAGATATGAGAGCGAGTGAGCCCGACATGAGAGCAAGCGAGTGAGCCAGATATGAGAGCGAGAAAGCCAGACATGAGAGCAAGCGAGCGAGCCAGATATGAGAGTGAGCGAGCCAGATATTCAAGCGAGTGAGCCAGATAAGAGAGCGAGCCAGACAAAAGAGCAAGTGAGCGAGCCAGATATGAGAGCGAGCCAGACATGAGAGCAAGCGAGCGAGCCAGATATGAGAGCGAGCGAGCCAGACATGAGAGCGAGCGAGCCAGATATGCGAGCGAGCGAGCCAGATAAGAGTGCGAGCGAGCCAGATAAGAGAGCGAGCCAGACAAGAGAGCAAGCGAGCCAGATATGAGAGCAAGCGAGCGAGCCAGATGTGATAGCAAGCCCGATATGAGGGGGAGCGAGCCAGACATTAGAGATATGCGAGCAAGCCAGATAAGAGAGCGAGCCAGACAAGAGAGAAAGCGAGCGAGCCAGATATGAGAGCAAGCGAGATAGCCAGATGTGAGAGCAAGCCAGATATGCGAGCGAGCCAGATAAGAGAGCGATCCAGACAAGAGAGCAAGCTAGCGAGCCAGATATGAGAGCAAGCGAGCGAGCCAGATATGCGAGCGAGCGAGCCAGATAAGAGAGCGAGCCAGACCAGAAATTAAGTGAGCGAGCCAGATATGTGAGCGAGCGAGCCAGATAAGAGAGCGAGCCAGACAAGAGAGCAAGAGAGCGAGCCAGATATGAGAGCAAGCGAGCGAGCCAGATGTGAGAGCGAGCGTGCCAGATATGCGAACGAGCCATATAAAAGAGCGAGAGAGACAAGTGAGCAACCGAGCGAGCCAGATGTGAGAGCGAGCGAGCCAGATATGTGAGTGAGCCACATAAGAGAGCGAGCCAGACAAAAGAGCAAGCGAGAGAGCCAGATATGAGTGCGAGCTAGCCAGATATGTGAGCGAGCCAGACAAGAGTGCAAGCGAGCGAGCCAGATATGAGAGCAAGCGAGTGATCCAGATATGCGAGCGAGCCATATAAGAGAGCGAGCCAGACAAAAGAGCAAGCGAGCGAGCCAGATATGAGAGCGAGCGAGCCAGATAAGAGAGCGAGCCAGATATGAGAGCAAGCGAGCGAGCCAGATGTGATAGCGAGCCAGATATGAGGGCGAGCGAGCCAGACATGAGAGCAAGCGAGCGAGCCAGATATGAGAGTGAGCGAGCCAGATAAGAGAACAAGCCAGACAAGAGAGCAAGCGAGCGAGCAAGATATGTGAGCGAGTGAGCCAGATAAGAGGACGAGACAGACAAGAGAGAAAGCGAGCTAGCTACATATGAGAGCAAGCGAGCCAGATGTGAGAGCGAGACGGATAAGAGAGCGAGCCAGACAAGCGAGCGAGCCAGATATAAGAGCAAGCGAGCGAGCCAGATGTGAGAGCGAGCGAGCCAGATATGCGAGCGAGCCAGATAAGAGAGCGAGCCAGACAAGAGAACAAGCGAGCGAGCCAGATATGAGAGCAAGCAAGCGAGCCAGATGTGAGAGAGCGAGCCAGATAAGATGGCGAGCCAGACAAGGAAGCAAGCGAGCGAGCCAGATATGAGAGCAAGCGAGCGAGACAGATATGCGAGCGAGCGAGCCAGATATGTGAGCTATCCAGATAAGAGAGCGAGCCAGATATGAGAGCAAGGGAGCTAGCCATATATGAGAGCAAGCGAGCAATTCAGATGTGAGAGAGAGAGAGCCAGATAAGAGAGCAAGCCAGACAAGGAAGCAAGCGAGCCAGCCAGATATGAGAGTAAGCGAGCGAGCCAGATATGCGAGCAAGCGAGCCAGATAAGAGAGCGAGCCAGACAAGAGAGCAAGCAAGCAGATATGAGAGCGAGTGAGCCCGACATGAGAGCAAGCGAGTGAGCCAGATATGAGAGCGAGCCAGACATGAGAGCAAGCGAGCAAGCCAGATATGAGAGCGAGCCAGATATGCAAGCGAGCGAGCCAGATAAGAGAGCGAGCCAGACAAAAGAGCAAGTGAGCGAGCCAGATATGAGAGCGAGTGAGCCAGACATGAGAGCAAGCGAGCGAGCCAGATATGAGAGCGAGCGAGCCAGACATGAGAGCGAGTGAGACAGATATGCGAGCGAGCGAGCCAGATAAGAGAGTGAGCGAGCCAGATAAGAGAGCGAGCCAGACAAGAGAGCAAGCGAGCGAGCCAGATATGAGAGCAAGCGAGCAAGCCAGATGTGAGAGAGAGCAAGCCAGATAAGAGAGCGAGCCAGACAAGGAAGCAAGCGAGCGAGCCAGATATGAGAGCAAGCGAGCGAGCCAGATATGCAAGCGAGCGAGCCAGATAAGAGAGCGAGCCAGACCAGAAATTAAGTGAGCGAGCCAGATATGTGAGCGAGCGAGCCAGATAAGAGAGCGAGCCAGACAAGAGAGCAAGAGAGCGAGCCAGATATGAGAGCAAGCGAGCGAGCCAGATGTGAGAGCGAGCGTGCCAGATATGCGAGCGAGCCATATAAAAGAGCGAGAGAGACAAGTGAGCAACCGAGCGAGCCAGATGTGAGAGCGAGCGAGCCAGATATGTGAGTGAGCCACATAAGAGAGCGAGCCAGACAAAAGAGCAAGCGAGAGGGCCAGATATGAGTGCGAGCTAGCCAGATATGTGAGCGAGCCAGACAAGAGTGCAAGCGAGCGAGCCAGATATGAGAGCAAGCGAGTGATCCAGATATGCGAGCGAGCCATATAAGAGAGCGAGCCAGACAAAAGAGCAAGCGAGCGAGCCAGATATGAGAGCGAGCGAGCCAGATAAGAGAGCGAGCCAGACAAGAGAGCAAACGAGCCAGATATGAGAGCAAGCGAGCGAGCCAGATGTGATAGCGAGCCAGATATGAGGGCGAGCGAGCCAGACATGAGAGCAAGCGAGCGAGCCAGATATCAGAGTGAGCGAGCCAGATAAGAGAACAAGCCAGACAAGAGAGCAAGCGAGCGAGCAAGATATGTGAGCGAGTGAGCCAGATAAGAGGGCGAGACAGACAAGAGAGAAAGCGAGCTAGCTACATATGAGAGCAAGCGAGCCAGATGTGAGAGCGAGACGGATAAGAGAGCGAGACAGACAAGCGAGCGAGCCAGATATAAGAGCAAGCGAGCGAGCCAGATGTGAGAGCGAGTGAGCCAGATATGCGAGCGAGCCAGAAAAGAGAGCGAGCCAGACAAGAGAACAAGCGAGCGAGCCAGATATGAGAGCAAGCAAGCGAGCCAGATGTGAGAGAGCGAGCCAGATAAGAGGGCGAGCCAGACAAGGAAGCAAGCGAGCGAGCCAGATATGAGAGCAAGCGAGCGAGACAGATATGCGAGCGAGCGAGCCAGATATGTGAGCTATCCAGATAAGAGAGCGAGCCAGATATGAGAGCAAGGGAGCTAGCCATATATGAGAGCAAGCGAGCAATTCAGATGTGAGAGAGAGCGAGCCAGATAAGAGAGCAAGCCAGACAAGGAAGCAAGCGAGCCAGCAAGATATGAGAGTAAGCGAGCGAGCCAGATATGCGAGCAAGCGAGCCAGATAAGAGAGCGAGCCAGACAAGAGAGCAAGCAAGCAGATATGAGAGCGAGTGAGCCCGACATGAGAGCAAGCGAGTGAGCCAGATATGAGAGCGAGCCAGACATGAGAGCAAGCGAGCAAGCCAGATATGAGAGCGAGCCAGATATGCAAGCGAGCGAGCCAGATAAGAGAGCGAGCCAGACAAAAGAGCAAGTGAGCGAGCCAGATATGAGAGCGAGTGAGCCAGACATGAGAGCAAGCGAGCGAGCCAGATATGAGAGCGAGCGAGCCAGACATGAGAGCGAGTGAGCCAGATATGCGAGCGAGCGAGCCAGATAAGAGAGTGAGCGAGCCAGATAAGAGAGCGAGCCAGACAAGAGAGCAAGCGAGCGAGCCAGATATGAGAGCAAGCGAGCAAGCCAGATGTGATAGCGAGCCAGATATGAGAGTGAGCGAGCCAGATAAGAGAGCGAGCCAGACAAGAGAGCAAGCGAGCGAGCCAGATATGCGAGTGAGCGAGCCAGATAAGAGAGCTAGACAGACAAGAGAGCAAGCGAGCTAGCTAGATATGAGAGCAAGCGAGCCAGATGTGAGAGCGAGACAGATAAGAGAGCGAGCCAGACAAGAAGACAAGTGAGTGAGCCAGATATGAGAGCAAGCAAGCGAGCGAGCCAGACGTGAGAGAGAGCGAGCCAGATAAGAGAGCGAGCCAGACAAGCAAGTAAGCGAGCGAGCCAGATATGAGAGCAAGCGAGCGAGACAGATATGCGAGCGAGCGAGCCAGATATGCGAGCGAGCCAGATATGAGAGCAAGCGAGCTAGCCAGATGTGAGAGCAAGCCAGATGTGAGAGAGAGCGAGCCAGATAAGAGAGCGAGCCAGACAAGGAAGCAAGCGAGCCAGCCAGATATGAGAGTAAGCGAGCGAGCCAGATATGCGAGCGAGCGAGCCAGATAAGAGAGCGAGCCAGACAAGAGAGCGAGCGAGCCAGATATGCGAGCAAGGGAGCCAGATAAGAGAGTGAGCCAGACAAGAGAGCAAGCAAGCCAGATATGAGAGCGAGTGAGCCCGACATGAGAGCAAGCGAGTGAGCCAGATATGAGAGCGAGCGAGCCAGACATGAGAGCAAGCGAGCGAGCCAGATATGCGAGCGAGCCAGATAAGAGAGCAAGCCAGACAAGAGAGCAAGCGAGCGAGCCAGATATGAGAGCAAGCGAGCGAGCCAGATGTGAGAGCGAGCGAGCCAGATATGCGAGTGAGCCAGATAAGAGAGCGAACCAGACAAGAGAGCAAGCGAGTGAGCCAGATATGAGAGCAAGCGAGCAAGCCAGATGTGAGAGAGAGCGAGCCAGATAAGAGCGCGAGCCAGACAAGGAAGAAATCGATCGAGCCAGATATGAGAGCAAGCGAGCGATCCAGATATGAGAGCGAGCGAACCAGACATGAGAGCGAGCGAGCCAGATATGAGAGCAAGCGAGTCAGATATAAGAGCGAGCAAGACATGAGAGTAAGCGAGCAAGCCAAATATTCGAGCGAGCAAGCCAGATATGCGAGCGAGCCAGGTATGAGAGCGAGCGAGCCAGATATGAGAGCGAACGAGCCAGACATGAGAGCTAGCGAGCGAGCCAAATATGAAAGCAAGCGAGCGAGCCAGATATGAGAGCAAGCCAGACATGAGAGCAAGCGAGCGAGCCATATATGAGAGCAAGCAAGCAAGACATAAGAGCAAGCGAGCGAGCCAGATATGAGAGCAAGCCAGACATGAGAGCAAGCGAGCGAGCCATATATGAGAGCAAGCAAGCAAGACATAAGAGCAAGCGTGCGAGCCAGATATGCGAGCGAGCGAGCCATATAAGAGAGCGAACCAGACAAGAGAGCAAGCGAGCGAGACAGATATGAGAGTGAGCGAGCCAGACATGAGAGCAAGCGAGTGAGCCAGATATGGGAGTGAGCGAGCCAGATATGCGAGCGAGCAAGCCAGATAAGAGAACGAGCCAGACAAGAGAGCAAGTTAGCAAGCCAGGTATGAGAGCAAGCAAGCAAGCCAGATGTGAGAGGGAGCGAGCCTGATATGCGAGCGAGCCATATAAGAGAGCGAGACAGACAAAAGAGCAAGCGAGCGAGCCAGATATGAGAGCGAGCGAGCCAGATATGCGAGCGAGCCAGGAATGAGAGCAAGCGAGCCAGACATGAGAGCGAGCGAGCCAGACATGAGAGAAAGCAAGCGAGCCAGATATGAGAACGAGCTAGCCAGATATGCGAGCGAGCCAGACAAGAGAGCAAGCGAGTGAGCCAGATATGAGAGAAAGCAAGCAAGCCGGATGTGAGAGCGAACGAGCCAGATATGATAGCAATCGAGCAAGCCAGATATGAGAGCGAGCCAGATAAGAGAGCGAACCAGACAAGAGAGCAAGTGAGCGAGACAGATATGAGAGTGAGCGAGCCAGACATTAGAGCAAGTGAGCGAGCCAAATATGAGAGTGAACGAGCCAGACATGAGAGCAAGCGAGCGAGCCTGATATCAGAGCAAGCGAGCCAGATATGCGAGAGAGCCAGATAAGAGAGCGAGCCAGACAAGAGAGCAAGCGAGCGAGCCAGATATGAGAGCAAGCGAGCGAGCCAGATATGAGAGCAAGCGAGCGTTCCAGATATGAGAGCGAGCGAGCCAGACATGAGAGAAAGCGAGCGAGCCAGATATGAGAGCGAGTTAGCCAGACATGAGAACACGCGAGCAAGCCTGATATAATAGCGAGCTAGCCAGATATGCGAGCGAACCAGATAAGAGAGCGAGCCAGACAAGAAAGCAAGCGAACGAGCCAGACATGAGAGCAAGATAGCGAGCCAGATAAGAGAGCGAACCAGACAAGAGAGCAAGCGAGCGACCCAGATATGAGAGCAAGCGAGCGAGACAGATGAGAGCAAGCGAGCGATCCAGATATGAGAGCGAGCGAGCCAGACATGAGAGCAAGCGAGCGAGCCAGATATGAGAGCGAGCCAGATATAAGAGCGAGTGAACCAGACATGAGAACAAGCGAGCGAGCCAGATATGAGAGCGAGCGACCCAGACATGAGAGCAAGTGAGCGAGCCAGATATGAGAGCGAGTGAGCCAAATATGCGAGCGAGCCAGATAAGAGAGCGAGCCAGACAAGAGAGCAAGCGAGCGACCCAGATATGAGAGCAAGCGAGCAAGACAGATATGAGAGCAAGCGAGCGATCCAGATATGAGAGCGAACGAGCCAGATATGAGAGCGAGAGAGCACGACATGAAAACAAGCGAGCGAGCCTGATATCAGAGCAAGCGAGCCAGATATGCGAGCGAGCGACCCAGATAAGAGAGCGAGCCAGACAAGAGAGCAAGCAAGCGAGCCAGATATGAGAGCAAGCGAGCGAGCCAGATATGAGAGCGAGCCAGATAAGAGAGCGAACCAGACAAGAGAGCAAGCGAGCGAGACAGATATGAGAGCGAGCGAGCCAGACATGAGAGCAAGCAAGCGAGCCAGATATGAGCGAGCGAGCCAGACATGAGAGCAAGCGAGTGAGCCAGATATGAGAGCGAGCGAGCCAGATAAGCAAGCAAGCCAGATATGAGAGCGAGCGAGACATGAGAGCAAGCGAGCGAGCCAGATATGAGAGTGAGCGAGCCAGACATGAGAGCATGCGAGCAAGACAGATATGAGAGCGAGCGAGCCAGATATGCGTGCGAGTGAGTCAGATATGCGAACGAGCAAGCCAGGTTTGAGAGCGAGCGAGTCTGTGGAGGAGCGTTGCTAGGGGCAACAGATCGAGATTTTTTCCTGGAAAAAGGACATCGGCAGGCCGTTGCTGGGGGCAACCGACGTGGGCCACCACCGGTGGTCGCCAGGATGAAGCCGAGGTCCCGTGAGTTGTTGGTGGGCGCAATCCCACTGTGGGTGGACTTGGATTTTTGCCAGACTGTATCTCGGATTATGCCAGAAATAATTCCATTTGTGAAGACCCGCCCAGAGCCCGATAAGACTGTTCAAATTACCTTTGATACATGTTTTGGGACAGTAAGTCATATGATGGAGGTATGTGCAGAACTTACAGTGGAAATTGTACTGGGCAGAGACTTTCCGTATTTCTGGCAGCTGTGGGATGCTGAGAGTGCACCTCAGAGTTCACGCACAAAGGTTCCGAAAGTAGTGAGGACTGGGGGGTCTCTACTGGACTGTGTGAATGGGGCTGTATATTGTGAACCCATGCAGGCTGATAATGTTTTTTTTGAAACACTTATGTTAATGTGTTCTGATGTAAAGAGTACTGTCGCCACCTCTCACAGGACAAAAGAAAACCTTTGGGAGCTTGAAATAGAAGGTAAAAAGATGATGGTTTTGTTAGATCCAAAATTTGTAATAAGTCTGGTAAAGACCAGCAGCAGAAAGCCAGACCCTGCTGTAGTGTCTATACAAGCCGGTATCTGGGGTTATAAAACAGTTAATGTGTGTATTTCTACTCCCTATCGTACCATAAGTCATAAGGTTGCAATTGAGCCTACCTAAGAGTATGAAGTAGTGCTGGGGAAGGATTTTCCATTTTTTCAGCAGTTGTGGGAAGATAGTCAGGTGACTAGTGCAGGAACACCTGATAAGCTCACAACACTTGATTTACACCACATAGCAGGAGACAGTAACTCTGCAGAGGCCAAGGACGGGGAGTGTCAGCAGACCCTAAGTATATCTCAGGTGGGAGTGGGCCAGACCACTAGGGGAGCTGAAGAACAATCCGCGAGTCAAGATAAAGAGGTGACTGGAAAAGAGTACCGGTGGAGCTGGGGGCTGCACTTACGGTCACAGTTAGAGTCCTAAGTGAAGAAGATGTGGTGTCTGAACTAGAGAGAGGTCGTAACCAGGAAGGTCAAACCGCTGGACCACATATTGTTGCAGACCCAGGAGCCCTAATAGTTTTTTTCCAGGCCATGGAGAGACTGTGACAAGACAAAAGAAAAGTCTGCCAAGGAGCCGAGAGACAGTTCAGAGGAACTGTTTGGGAATCACCCGGATTCGCTGGTGCCCAGAGCCATTGAAGTTGTTGCTAGGGGCAACAAACTTACCGCCAAGGGATTGCCAGTCCGACGGGAGTGTTTAGCAAGAGTCTCCAGAGTTACCAACGTGGTGGGAGAGGAAGAGGGCCAGGTGTCAGTGGCACCTGTTGTTGATGATAATAATGAGGCACAAGTGGCCGCAACCCCGAAAAAGAGGGAGACTTCCTCTAAAGATGGAGAAGAGCTAGGTCGAGTGTCTGACAGAGGACCAGAGGATGTCTCAAGGTCTAACAGCGAGAGTGAGGAGACCGCTGTCAGTAAAAGGTCTCGGAAAAGACGAGCTGGCCTTGAAAAAAAACTGGAGCAGATCCAGAATCTGGAAGAAACCCTGCAGATGGTTTCTGTGAAGTTGATGGAGAAAGAAAAAGAGGTACATCGCTTGACAGAGGAGGAGGACAAATCACTTGCTGACTTTAAGAAAGAGCAAGAAGCAAGGCTTCAGCTGGAAAAAGTCATGGAGCACCACAGAAGTGAGTTTGTGGCTCTGCAAGATGAACTGTCCCTCTCCCAGCGTCTTGTGACCAGCAAGGAGAGTGAAGTGGAGAGTCTGGCCAAGCGGATGTCATTCCAGGAAGAAGAAGTGAGTCTTCTACATGGTGCATATCAGGCTCTGCGGAGTGATCACAAGGCTAGGCTGGTAGCCATAAAAAAAATTTGAAAAAAAGAAGAATGAAATGAAGATGGAAGTTGAGGCTCTTGCCAGCAATCTGGAGAGTGTCTCTAAAGCTAAGAGACAACTTGAGGAGGAAGTCAAGGCGAAGAATGCCCTTGCACATGCTCTTCAATCTGCTCTTCATGACAATGACTTGCTCCGTGAGCAGTATGAGGAGGCCCTGAAACAAGTTGAGACTCTGAAACATGAAAACAAGAACTTGCAACAGGAGATCTTAGATCTATCTGAACAGATTGGTGAGAGTGGAAAATGTATCAATGAATTAAAGAAGACCAAGAAACAGTTGCTGGACAGTGAGAAGATGAACTCCGCTAAGCTCAAGAGTGAGCAGCTGAAATATATAAAGCTGGAAGATGACATGAAGATCTTAAAAGAGAGCCTGGAAGCACAGAACGAAAAGCGCAGAAGGTCCCATGCAGCTGCCTTGGTTTTGCGAGGAGCGCAACTCTACGAGCAGGTGGCTGTGCTGGCGGACAATGAACAGTTGAGGAAACAATTGCTGTCTTCGGAAGATACTGTCAGGGACTTGACAGAGTTACTTAAGACTCAAAATGTGTGACCCATAATCCGGGACACAGAAAATGGGGATTTGTTTCCAAAGCGCTTCTCCTCCAGTTAGTAAGTGGTAAGTCCAGGCAGAAAGATTCTTAAGTATATAAGGAATTTATTGCAATAGATCCCAGAGCTAATCCCCTAGGAGGAATCATCACTATATATATATATATATATATATATATATATATATATATATATATATATATACATATAGAGAGAGAGAGATAGATAAATATATATAGAGATAGATAGATACACATACATACATATGTGTGTATTGATGGAGTTGCAAACATGGGTGCACTTGACAAACTCAGCGTGGCTATTCCCCATTGAAAGATTGTTGCATCCAGGACCCTTAGCACTGTGATATGCTACTCAATACCCCTGGCATGACCAGGTGTAAACAACATCTCACCTTTGTTGTGTATGTAACCATGGAGATTGTGATGTCGCCTAGGCCCACCAAAGAACAGCCTTGTCGGAAGCAGCACTGCCATGAGCAGAAGCAGCAGCACCATAGGTTGTCAAATAAGCTGGATTTAACCAAGACAAGTGAGTCCAATAGGATGCAGGTGTGTCCTCTATCCTTACAGCTTCCCGTGGCTGTTGGTTTTATACCGTTTGGGGACAGCCAAGGAGGCGTCGGCAGGCAACAAAGGTAAGTGTGTGTGTGTTTCCTATGCAGATCCTAAACCCAGTATCACATGCAAGTAGGAGGAGTAAGAAGGGTTCCTGCCAAAGCCAGGTCATGGATTGCATTTAAAAATGCTCCATCAGAATGAAATGGACTCCCATCTTCCTGCTTAGCAATAATGATATGGGTTTAGGGTCTGCTGTGTGTACTGGTGGGTGACTGCCACTCAGCCAGAGTGTGTATGGGAGGCTGCTAGCCAGCCTCCCTTACTACAAGTAGTGATAGTGCATGTGAAGAGGACAGCATTGGTTCCGCCCCTTTCACAGTTATCGTTTCTCATCCTTCCTTTTGGCTGAGATCAAATGTAGTGTCTGTTTTTATCAGTTTAATATCTGATACCATATATTAAGTGCACCACCAGGTTTCAGTGTTTCAATGAAAGATTACCTGTTTATTTGCTGCTGCAGCTGCTTGCTGGCTAGTCCAGTGGGCCCTTACTGCAGGCAAAAGACAATAGGTGGTGCTGATTGTGTCTGGCCCCTGTTGGAGCGACCAGGCACAGGACTGCTGCTGCTGCTGCTGAATGTCCTCTTTTTTTTTTTTGTTAATACTTTATTTTTCTTTCAACAATTGACATCAGTAATATCAAGACAAAATCACACAATAAATAGAGACATTTACAATACCAATATCACACTCCCTTCTCTCCCCCTCCCTTCTCTTAATTATAATTAAATTCCTCGGTGTGTAGAGCCTCCTTCCTGCAGGTGTTGGTCACGTGACGAGAGGATGCGAAAAAAAAGAAAGAAAAAGAGGAAAGAGAGAAAAAAGAAAAAAAGAAACCACCTGGCGGACGGATCTGCTCCCCGCTGTGGTATGGAGATGGAGGTGACCGGTGTGGAAAGGGGTGTGGCGGCTTCGCTGCAGTGGACAGTGGTGGTGGTGAACGGGCTGAGAGGCGCACAGACAGCAGCAGAAAAGAGACCCGGCAGGAAGAAGAGGAGGAGACGGAGCGCAAGCGCGAGTGGTGCAAAGCAGCTGGGGGGACCACGTGAGCGGAACACGCTGGCCGCTCCGGGAGCCCTGCAATCAGCTCGGGTAACAGAGGCCAGGATCAGCGCGGTGAGCTTGAATCTATTCCTTTTAACTGAGGTCCGCTGTAGGAAAGCTTTTCTGAAATGCAGGCTGGCAATGGCAGTCTATGAGAGTCTGGTGGGGTATACTTCCTCACCCTGGTTACAGATGATAGGATAAGCATGTGAGATCAAGAAATCTGGATGAGCTACTGTACTGAAAGTGGTGGAGGGGGGGGCAGAGGTGTGTTGGAGCTGCCACAGTTTTGGAACTATAAAGTGACTTCCCCCCCTCCCTATATCTCTATACCCCTTATAATCCTCCAGCTACCCCTCCTCTATATGGCTGATGTTGTTAAGAGTATATGTGAATATGATTGGCAGTCCGAGGACCGGTTACATAAGCTGATTACCTTATGTGGGGGAATTTTTCAGCTACCCCCAAGGTGAAACAAAAATGTATTAACCGAAGGCATCGGTAGAGAGGAGGAGGTGTATATTGAAAAGTATTGCTCTGTCTGAATTTATAAAATAACTCACTGAAGAAAGATGAGCTGGCGACTCTCTGTTATTAAATGGTGTATGATTTTTTGCAGGATGTATGCATTAAGATTTACAGCTTAGAGCCTGCAGAGTTGAACAACAGAACTGTAAGTCTATTACTTAAAAAAAAAAAAAAAACCTTCACGCCTCAAGGGGGGGGAAAGGTAAGAAAGCACTACGCACCTTTTTTTTGCCTCTTTTCTGTGCAGGTGTTTTCCTTGAGTATAACATAAAAAGCCAAACAAATTAATATGGCTCCCAAGATCCAGTCTAGGAGATCGGGCAAGAATGTTACAGGAGAAGCAGGCAAAATAGATAAATTTCTAAAATCACCTAAAGAAACAATTAAAACCAGAACACAAAGACATGGGGATAGCATGTATGGCTCTAGATATGCAGCCCTTCAGGAGGAAGGAGTAACAGAGGAGGGAGAGAGTGAAGATGTGAATAATTCTATGCTAACTTCCATATTAAGTGGTGTGGAAAAAAGTAACAAAGCATTAGAAGACTTAACAGTTCAAGTGGGCAGTCTCAGCTCAGATGTGAGTTTTATCCGTGAAGATATAAAAAAGGTGAAAGAAAGAGTGGGGAAAATAGAGAACATGGTGCCCCAGATGGACGGTAAACTACAAAGCATTGAGAAAGTGCAGGAAGAACTCACAAAGGAAAATAATTTCTTAAAAAGGAAGATAGAAGATTTAGAGGATAGATCAAGGAGGGCTAATGTAAGAGTTATTGGCCTCCCGGAAGGGGAAGAAGGAGCGGACCCTATTGCCTTCTGCACAAAATGGCTAGCTGACACCTTTGGAGAACGATCGTTTTCAACCTGTTATGTTATAGAAAGAGCCCACAGGATACCATATACTAAACCACCGCCCGGAGCTTTGCCTAGGACTTTACTGCTAAAATTTATGTGTGCTAAAGATAGAGACACCCTATTGAAGTTATTAAGGGAGAGGGGAAAAATTGAAGTTGGGAGCGCGGGTGTTTTTTTTTATCCAGATTTTTCAAAAGAGACTCAAAGGAAAAGAATGGAGTATAGAGACATTAAGAAGAGACTCCATAATTTGAATATTGCTTTTTCACTGTTATTCCCAGCCCGTTTGAGGGTGGTTCATGATGGAAAACACTAATTTTTCTGTCCGCAGTAGAGGCGGGAAGATGGATGGAAAGTCAGGGGTTGTAGAAGCTCTGTAATGATTATTATTAAAATAAATAAATAAAAAAGGGGCGAGGGAGGAACGGAGGAGCCAAGTGAATAGTGAAGGGATCCGTGGATAGAAGCGGATTGATGTGGGGGATAGGGGGGGAGGGAGGGTGGGAGGGGGGTGGGAAGACGGCCTGGAAATCGGTTAGAAGCAGAGATGGGGGAGTAAAAGAGTATGGGGACCCAGGGTAGCCAAGGAGGTAAAATGTTAGTATGGAATATTAGAGGTATTAAGGAGAGGAAGAAAAGAGTAGCTATTATGGATAGGGTTAAAAATTATCTACCTGCAGTGGTATGTTTGCTAGAAACACATTTAACAAAAGAATCTGTCCATCTAATGAAAAAGAAATGGGCTGTTCAGGAATTCCACTCGTTTGGAACAAACTACTCATCGGGGGTCTCGGTGTTGATTCACGGTAAAATGAATATGCAGGTTAAAAATGCTCGCTGTGATGATAGAGGGAGATTTGTTTTTCTCCACGTAGAGTGGAATATGGTACAAGTTATTCTTGCTTTTGTTTATATTCCTCCCCCTTTCAAAACAGAGGTATTGGTTAATCTGGTGAATTTTTTAAGTGATAAAAATTACAAAGATTTATATATTATGGGGGATTTTAACTCAGTAATGGATAACAAAAGGGACCGGAGAGGAGGAGTAATGAGGGAGGGGAGGAATGTCCTGGCAGATTTTTGTAAAGAAGCAGGATGGAGAGATGTATGGAGAAACCTGAATCCTTTGCGAGAAAATTTTTCCTGTTTTAATTTGAGCCATAAAACTGCATCACGTATTGATATGATTCTGGCCAATGATAGTGGAGCAAGGGGTATTAAAAAAATAGTTTATGAGCCCAAGGGCTTGTCTGATCACTCCATGGTGGTCTGTAGTTTTGGTGGTGAAGATCGAGTCCCCCCCCAGAACATGAATAGAAATATTAATCCGCATTGGTTTGAGGTGGAAGACGTGACAAAGGGTATAGAGGAGGAGATTAAATGGTTTTGGGCTACAAATAAAGGTTCGGCCGATATATTTATGGTTTGGGATGCTATGAAAGCATATTTGAGGGGGATTTTGTCCCGAAATATAACCCAGTTTAGGAGGAAAGTAAGGAAGAAAGAAGATAACTTGGTAGATCAGATAAAAAAAATTGTAGGAAGTTTATGCAACTGATGCCAGAGATGAGAACTGGGGAAAACTGGAACAAGTGCAAAAACAATATAAAGAGTTAAAGGATTTTTTTCTGGGGACAAAAACGCTATGCGGAAGGGGGGAAATCCAATAAGTGGCTCTCTGGTATAATTAAAAATCAAAGGGAAAATACGGAAATTACTCATCTAGAAAATAAGCAGGGAAAAATAGTAACGGATCAGGAGGAGATAAGGAAGATAGCGTTGGAGTATTATCAAACATTATATGAATCTGAAGGGGTAAGATCAGAATCGGAGATTAAAACATTCTTACAAAATTTAGTTCTGCCAAGTTTGAATGAGGAGGGGAAGAAGAAAATGAGTGAGGGGATTAGCCTGGGGGAAGTCCAAGAGGCATTGAGAACATGCGCGGGGAATTCCGCCCCAGGGTCTGATGGGTTCTCATTTGATTTTTATAAAAAAATGTCATGGGTCTCTGTTGCCCTGCCTGTTGGAGATTATTAATGAATCCTTGGTAAGAGGGGCTATGACCCCTTCAATGTCTGAAGCAGTGATAATATTGATCCCCAAGAAGGGGGGCAACAGGGAAAAGATGGAGAATTACCGGCCTATATCACTATTGAATACGGATTACAAAATTTTTGCAAAAATATGGGCAGGAAGATTAAAAAAGGTTTTGGGTGAGATGATAGGGCCAGAACAAAGGGGTTTTATGGTAGGTAGGAATATGTTTTCCAATATACACAGGACATTCCTTAACATTCAAACACGTGGAGGGGATCCCGGCTCCATCCTGTCGTTGGACGCCAACAAAGCGTTCGACAGGGTGGAGTGGAGTTTCCTCTTTGGGGTGGTGGAAAGATTTAGTTTGGGCACTTTATTCTTAAAAGCTATAAAAATGGTTTATTCAGCTCCTATAGGAAAAATTTGTATTAATGGGAAATTTACGAATACGTTTTTTTAAAAAAGAGGTTCAAGACAGGGATGTCCGTTATCACCTTTATTATTTGCACTCTTTATAGAGCCACTAGCAGCTATGGTTAGGAACACAGAAGTTTTTCAAGGGTTTGGGGTACAAGGGGATAGAGAAAGAATGTTATTATACGCAGATGATGTGCTTTTGTTTGTTAGGAATCCGGTAGCGAAAGTACAGGAAGTGATTAGGTTAGTGGAAAAATTTGGATATTTCTCAGGAATGAAAATTAATTGGCAGAAGTCCGGTCTCATGCCTTTGGATGAAGAAATTGAGGTCCCTATTGGCCCTGTAAAAGTACTAAGACTTAATGATAGTTTGGAATATCTGGATGTTAAGATCTCTAGTGCTGTCTTGGATTTTGAGAGATTAAATTTGGTACCTCTGCTGGGGAAGGTAAGGGGAAAGGTAAATACATGGAGGAAAATGAGATTGGGAATGGCAGATAGAATAGGACTGCTGAGAATGGTATTACTCCCCATGATAACACATTATTTGAGAGCTTCTCCCATATGGATTAATAAGACTTGGTTTAAAAAATTGGAAAGTATATTAAACAATCTTATATGGGGTGGCAAAAAAAATTGTCAGGATCAAGAGTCAATATTTGTACCATCCCTTAGAGGAAGGAGGGCTGGGTCTCCCTAATTTTCAGCAATACTTCATAGCATCCCAATTAACATTGGTTATTCAAGAGCAACAAACACTGTTGGATTATTTGGGAAGGGGGGTGTAAGAAATATAGGTACATATGGGAGTGGTTGGAGAGTGGGAGTTTGAAGATGGGTGTAGAAGAGGAGAACATAGCTAAAGATTTATTGGTACAAGTATGGGATAGTATGAAGTCAACAACAGGGATAATGAGTAGTGTGTGGTGTACCCCCTTATGGGAAAATGAGAACTTCCCAGAAATAAAGAAAATTGCAGAATATGTGAATTGGGAAGATAAAGTAATTAGGTTGTTAGAGCAGGTTTGCACAAATGGGAAAATAATAGACTGGGAGTGTCTGAGTGAACGCTTTAATCTAAAAAATACTAATTACTTTGGTTATGTACAGTTAAAAGACGCCTTGGGACAGGAAGAACCGAAAGGGAAATTAAAGGTAGGGTGTTATCACATTACAGAATATATTAAAAGTGCACATGGGGGGGGGGGGGAAGAAAATAATGAGTACTTTATATAAAATGTTAGGTCAGAAGAGTTGGGAGGATGTAGTCAAACGGTTAGGACAGGCACTTGACATAGGTGGGATTTCAGAAGAAGAGTGGAAACTGGTGTTAAAGAATATTAGAAGAACAACGATCAATGCAAATAATAGGGTGTCTTTTTTTATGTTAGTATATCGGGCACAGTACTCACCGCAATTTTTGTATAACATTAATGTTAGGGAGAATGCACAATGCCCCAAGTGTGGGTTTGAGGGAAGTAATTGGTTACATATGATATGGAATTGTACAAAGTTGCTAACATTTTGGAGTGTAGTGTTTGAAACTAGTAAAGCTAGAATAGGTGTGGTATTGCTCTTTGAACCTAAGGTTGCAATTTATGGACTAGGAACAATGGGAACTAAGCATACTGATCTCATACTTGGAGTATTAGGAGTGGCAAAGAATTTGATTCTTAGGAAATGGTTGGCCCCAGGGGTTCCATCAAGGGAAGAATGGTTAGGAGGTATAAATAAGGTTAAAATTTATGAGTTGTTGTGGTTCAAGGACAGTGAAAGAAATAAAAAAATCGAGAATAAATGGCTACCCTGGGAGAAAGGAGAGGGCAGATAGTGGAAAGGAGAAAAGTGCAAGAGAGGAGTAGGGAAAGGGTAGGGAAAGGAAGGAAGTCAATTGATTTCGGGCAGGCTGTCTTAAGGGGAGGGGGGAAAAGGGGGGGAGGTGGTTTTTTTTTTCTTTTGTGATAATGATGTAAACTTTAATGGACTCTGTATGTATTAAATTTATAATAAAAATAAAAAAAATTCCTCGGTGTACTAATCCCATATCTTTCCCAATTCACATAACCCTGTAACTTGTATAATTCTGGGAAATTCACATTTCCCTATATCTTGGTGTAAGTTAAACTTCCCTTTATCCTCAATATTTTCCTCATACTTTCCCAAGTTTTATGAAATAATCTCATAATGTGCTTTCTACTGTGGTCTACACATTTTAAACTACCATTTTCAACTAATTCAAATATACTCACCCCCGTGAGTTCCTCCATATTGAAGAATTTTTTTAAAACTTCTACTTCTTAACCCATAAACTCTATTTGTGCAGCTATCGAATACCATTTTAACATAGGAATACTCATTCCTCCTTCCTTTATAGATGGACTTAACATTTCTTATTTCATACGGGTGTGTTTTCGTCCCCATACTAGGTCGTTAATTTCTTTTTGTAGTTTCTTGAAAAATGTATCATTAATCCAAATTGGGGCAGCTCTAATTATATGTAGACATATTGGGAGCAGTATCATTTTTGTGAGTAATATCCTATCTGCCATATTAATGGGTAATTTATTCCAAACTGTAACTTTATCTCTAATTTTATTTTTTAAGGGAATTAGGTTTAAGTGTGTATAGTCTGCGATATTACTAGAAATTTTAACCCCCAGATACTCAATATTTCCACTCTTTTGTACAGTGGGAATTCCTGCTATGTTTACCTGACTCCCCTCTTCTAATAACAGTAATCCAGACTTAACCTTATTTATCCTAAATCCCGAAAACCGCCCAAATTCTTCTATCATATTAATCACCTCCAAGCTCTTTTTTCCATGCGCCTCGGCAGCCTCTTTTTTGGGGAAGACGTGTACTAGAATGTAAGAATGTAAAGAATAAATGTCTGGCAGGAAAGAAAACAGGTTAAAAATGTGGAATGTAACACATTCCATTTTAAGGATAGGCGAAAGCGGGTGGCAGTATTTGATAGGTTGAACAACTATCTTCCGGCAATTGTCGGTATAACCGAGACTCATCTCACAAAGGACACGGTGGGTTTGCTCACTAGAAAATGGGCAAAGGAGACATTTCATTCTGCATTCTCCAACAACTCCTCCGGGGTCTCGGTACTTATACATAAGGGGATTGATATTCAGGTAGTAAGGGCTGCCATTGATGAAAGAGGGAGATATGTTTTTCTACAAACTGTTTGGGAAGGAAAGAAAACAGTTCGGGCATTTGTGTATATCCCCCCCACCATTCGTAGCTGAAGTCTTTGAGAAATTAGTAGAGTTTATTAAAGATCTTGATAAGTTTTACCTTTATATATTGGGAGATTTAAATGGAGTGATGGATAGGGAATTGGATTGGCAGGGAAAGGAAACTTCAAATAGAGAAACAGCACTTAAAAAATTTTGTCAAGAGATAGGCTGGCAGGATGCGTGGCGAATATTACACCCTCAGGAGAAAGTATATTCATGCTTTAATGCATCACACAAAACAGCTGAATGTCCTCTTTAATTGAATAACCTCAGCAATCAGCACACCTGTTCAGGTTGGACATGACATGATAGGTAGCTGTCTTTTAGGTAGTGGATGTTGAATCTTGTTAATTGACATGGGGGTCTCCTTGCTGTTCACCAAGGTGTGTCATTGCTGTTGATTGACCATGCATTGGTTCTGTGGTATTGGAATGATAAAAACAAATGTTGCCAGCCAGCCATCCATTGCAATAATGGATAGGACATCAGCTATGAGGCATTTGTTTGTACAAACTGCTGCTCACAACTAATGTTGCAATATAGTGTCTCCATCTGCTGGTGGTATTGAATAAGCAATAGTGCAATGATAGGGTCTGAAGAAGAAGAAAAAAAAGAAGCAGCAGCATAGGAAAAAAGGAGGAAAGAATAAAAACATGGAAAGAAAAAAAAAAGAAAAAAAGAAGGTAAAAAAAGGTGAAAACATGTTTAAAAACGTATTTCCATCTCTCTCTCTCTCTCTCTCTCTCTCTCTCTCTCTCTCTCTCTCTCTCTCTGTATATATATATATATATATATATATATATATATATATATATTTAAAAGAAAAGAAAAAAATATATATATATATAGAGAGAGAGAGAGATAAATATATATAAAGATATATAGATGCACATACATACATACATACATATGTGTGTATTGATGGAGTTGCAAACATGGGTGCACTTGACAAACTAAGTGCGTCTATTCCCCATTGAAAGATTGTTGCATCCAGGACCCTTAGCACTGTGATATGCTACTCAATACTACTGGCATGGCCAGGTGTAAACAACATCTCACCTTTGTTGTGTATGTAACCATGGAGATTGTGATGTCGCCTAGGCCCACCAAAGAACAGCCTTGTCAGAAGCAGCACTGCCATGAGCAGAAGCAGCAGCACCATAGGTTGTCAAATAAGCTGGATTTAACCAAGACAAGTGAGTCCAATAGGATGCAGGTATGTCCTCTATCCTTACAGCTTCCCGTGGCTGTTGGTTTATACCATTTGGGGACAGCCAAGGAGGCGTCGGCAGGCAATACAGGTAAGTGTGTGCTTGTATGTGTGTGTGTGTTTCCTATGCAGATCCTAAACCCAGTATCACATGCAAGTAGGAGGAGTAAGAAGGGTTCCTGCCAAAGACAGGTTATGGATTGCATTTAAAAACGCTCCATCAGAGTGAAATGGACTCCCATCTTCCTGCTTAGCAATAATGATATGGTTATAAGAGCTTTATTGTCCGTTCAGTCATTACAAGTCATACAATAAATTACAATCACACAAAGCATGACAGTACAATACACAGCAAAGGTTCCCTAAGCTATACATGCACATCATGCTACTCTAACACTCCGCTCAATCCTGTAATAGAAAAGCACAAGACATCAAACAACAAAACAATACAATCTGTGATCGGGGTAGGGGCGTGGGCTGTGTGGCTGTATGGGCAACTATGTGGAGGTGGGGAGGGGGCGTATCACAGGGCCAAACTGCTGGGCTGTATCTTCAAAGGGACATGGGAGAAGGAGAGGGGTCTTCACTCCTCTTCTTCCTCATCAACGGCCGGGCTGTCCAAGATGGAATAGTCTCTAAGCAGGCTCTTGATGAACCTGCGGCAGTCCCGGACGGACATGTTCTCCCTGTTGATCACGAGGCGGTTCCTGGCAAGCCACACTGCGTCCTTAAAACAGTTCATAAGGCGCCAGGCCTCCAGGTGCCATTCCCTGAAGAGCATGGCTTCCGACTTCCCGCAGTTGACTTTTGCCCCAGAAGCTCTGCCAAAGTCCTCGCAGGTCTGGATGAGTGCAGTCACCGAACGCTGGTCAGCACAGAAGACGGTCACGTCGTCCATGTAGAGCGGGCACTTGACCTCGTAGCGATCTGGTCCTGGTGCGGTGATCCCTCTGATCTCTCCATTCTGCCGGATAGTCTCAGCGAAGAGCTCTATAACACAAACAAAAAGAAGAGGTGAAAGAGGGCAGCCTTGTCTAACCCCTGAAAGGATGGAAAAGGGGCTAGTCTTCCAGCCATTCACCAACATCGTGCTGTAAATATCAAAATACATGACATTAACAAAAGAGCAAAACATCTTCCCCAGACCTAGCCTGCGCAAAGCCCTGCCCATGAATGTGTGGGAGACACGGTCGAACGCATTCTCCTGATCTAAGCTGACCAGGGCGGCGCGGCCACCACGGTCCTGGATGTAATGGACCGTGTCTCTCACAAGGGCAAGGCTGTCAGCAATCCTGCGACCAGGAATGCCGCAGGTCTGGTCCTGATGGACGATCTGCCCGATGACAGATTTCAGCCTGTTGGCCAGCACCTTGGCGAGGATCTTGTAGTCCACGTTCAGGAGAGAGGTGGGACGCCAGTTTTTCAGGTCACATCTCTCCCCCTTCCGCTTATACAAGATCGTGATCATCCCTTTCCCTCAACGACGGAGGCATTCTGCCCCCCACCACCATCTCCTCGTACACCTCCAACAGGTCCGGACAGATCAGGTCACCCAGCGCTACATAGAGCTCGATCGGGAGACCGTCACTGCCCGGGGTCCTGCCGCGCTTAAAGGATTTAGCGGCAGAGAGCAGCTCCCCCACCGTCAAGGGATCGTCCATAGCCTCCGCACCTGCGGGATCAACCACGTTAGTGATACCTGACAGGAACCTCTCGGCGGCTTCGGGGTCGGATGACTTGGGGGCCTAGAGGTTGCTGTAGAAGTCGGAGACGACCCCCACCACCTCCTCCTTGTCCCTCCTCATGTGTCCGGTCTCAACTCGTAGCTCAGTCAGGGGCGTGTGGCCAGCATGGAGCTTCCTGAAAAAGAAAGAGTTACACTTCTCACCCTTCTCCAGGTCCTCCACCTTGGAACGAAAGACGATTCGCTTGGATTCCTCCTCAAAGTGCCTTTTCAAGCTCTTTTTGGTCTCCTCCAGCTCCTCCCTGACATCCCAGCCACACTGGAGCAGGTCCTGCCGGGACCGCAGCTCGCGCTGCAATTTCCTGAAGTCCCACTTCTTCGCACACGCCTGTTTTCTGCCTTTTGCCTGAAAGAAACAACGGAACTCGACTTTAACATATTCCCACCAATCGCTGATGCAGTTAAACAGACATTTGTCATTACGCCATACAAGGTACGCATCCCTAAGTTCCTCCATGACCTCCCTCTGCTCCAACAGGGCACAATTCAACTTCCAGGAGCCTGGGCCAGGTGGGAATCCATGGCCCAGAGTCCCCCGAAATCGAATGGCCCTGTGGTCAGAGAATAAGCAGGGGACCATAGAGTATGACACCTTTCTGACTGCTCTCGAAGTGAAGATGAAGTCTATCTGAGAACGGAGCGAGCCATCGGGGCAGCTCCACGTATAGTTTACGGAGCCGTTCCCAATGGACCCAACAACGTCCTGCAAGGATGCCTCTGTCACCATCTCAATCAGCAGCTTAGACGTCCAGGTTGGCGGATGTGCCAGAACTGCGCCCGTCCACCTCAATGGGGCAGTTGAAGTCACCACCCAACACTACTGCCCTAGTGGTGGCGAGCTCAGCCCGCAGGGCCTGGAGAACCTCCAGTCGGACATCCCTCTCAGGGGAGGCATACACGTTGATGAGCCGCACGGGCTCACCCACCCAGGAACCGTCTGCGACGAGAAGTCTGCTACAGACGAGCTCCCGGACGGAATCAAGTGCAAAGTTACCTCCCCTGATCAGGATGGCCACCCCCGCAGACCTACTGTCACCCCCACCAGACCAGTAGGAAGGGCCGTGAGGCCACCGCCTGGCCAGATGGTTGTAAGACCTAGAAGCAGACAAAGCACATTCCTGCAGAATGTAAACATCACACCTCTGAGAATCTAAGAACGTAAGGACAGTCTGAAATCTAAACCTAGCTCTAATACTCCTCACATTAATGCAGAAGATGTTGAGATGAGCCATGGGAATAAAAAGAGAGGTTAGTTCAGATACTAGTTACCACTCTGGTCAGGCGGGTCCTCTTCTCTGGTGCCTGTCAGCTCCTGTGGCTTCTCATAGCGCCCTTCCAAGAACTCGTCGTTGGCCGTAGTGTCTAGGATTTTCTTGACTTCTGGGTCCTGCAGCAGCTCTTCCATAGACTGAGCTTGGACTTGCTCCGCTTGGACCTGCTCCACTTGAGCCTGCTCCATCTCCTACTCTCCATCTGAAGCTTGGAGGCTCTCACAGACCTGCTCCATCTCCTCCTCTTCCTCTGAAGCTTGAGGGGTCTCGCAGGTCTCGATAATCTTTCTCTTGTGGGACTCATCTGATGCATTGTCCCTTCCTTTCCTCTTCCTCTGTATGGTACCTGGGGGAGGAAGCACAGGAAAATCCTCCGAAGAGCGGGCGCCAGCAGCTGGAGGGGGGTTAGGTGCTGCTGGGCCAGGAGAGAAAGGAGGCTGGGTGGGGCAGGGGGCAGGAGAGAGTGCCCGGGCAGGGGAGGACGGGGCAGAGGTGGGCCAGGGTGGGGTACGGGGGGCAGGGGTGGGACGGGATGGGGTGGCAGGGGAAGGGGCGGGAGGGGCAGGGGAGGGGGCGGCAGGGGCGGGACAGGATGGGGCAGGGGTGGTGGCTTTCGCCTTCTTACCATCTGTTACGCCGAGCGCTCCGGGTCCCCGCTCCTCCCCGGAGCGCTCACAGCGTTCTCCTATTCGCAGCGCCCCGGTCAGACCTGCCGACCGGGTGCGCTGCGATAATGTTCCCAGCCGGGATGCGATTCGCAATGCGGGACGCGCCCGCTCGCGATGCGCATCCCGACTCGCTTAACAGACCCGTTCCCCGTCTGTGCTGTCCCGGCGCGCGGCCCCGCTCCTTAGGGCGCGTGGGGTTTTTGCGATTTAAAGGGCTGGTGCGCCACTGATTGGCGCATGAGGTTTTAATCAGTACCTTCACCTGTGCACTTCCCTACTTATACCTCACTTCCCCTGCACTCCCTTGCCGGATCTTGTTGCCATTGTGCCAGTGAAAGCGTTTCCTTGTGTGTTCCTAGCCTGTGTTCCAGACCTCCAGCCGTTGCCCCTGACTACGATCCTTGCTGCCTGCCCTGACCTTCTGCTACGTCCGACCTTGCTCTTGTCTACTCCTTGTACCGCGCTTATCTCAGCAGTCAGAGAGGTTGAGCCGTTGCCGGTGGATACGACCTGGTTGCTACCGCCGCTGCAAGACCATCCCGCTTTGCGTCGGGCTCTGGTGAATACCAGTAGCAACTAAGAACCGGTCCACCGACACGGTCCACGCCAATCCCTCTCTGGCACAGAGGATCCACCTCCAGCCAGCCGAATCGTGACAGTAGATCCGGCCATGGATCCCGCTGAGGTCCCGCTGCCATTTGTCACTGACCTCACCACGGTGGTCACCCAGCAGTCGCAACAGATAGCGCAACAAGGCCACCAGCTGTCTCAACTGACCGTGATGCTACAGCAGCTACTACCACAGCTTCAACAATCATCTCCTCCGCCAGCTCCTGCACCTCCTCCGCAGCGAGTGGCCGCATCCAGCCTCTGTTTATCTTTGCCGGACAAATTTGATGGGGACTCTAAATTTTGCCGTGGTTTTCTTTCACAATGTTCCCTGCATTTGGAGATGATGTCGGACCAGTTTCCAACTGAAAGGTCAAAGGTGGCTTTCGTAGTCAGCCTTCTGTCTGGGAAAGCCCTGTCATGGGCCACACCGCTCTGGGACCGCAATGATCCTGTCACTGCCTCTGTACACTCTTTCTTCACGGAGATTTGAAGTGTCTTCGAGGAACCTGCCCGAGCCTCTTCTGCCGAGACTGCCCTGCTGAACCTGGTCCAGGGTAATTCTTCTGTTGGCGAGTACTCCTGCCTCCGAATTGTCCTGGAATAACGAGGCCCTCTGCGCGACCTTTAAAAAAGGCCTATCCAGTAACATCAAAGATGTGCTGGCCACACGAGAAATCCCTGCTAACCTGCATGAACTTATTCATCTTGCCACCCGCATCGACATGCGTTTTTCCGAAAGGCGTCAGGAGCTCCGCCAGGATATGGACTTTGTTCGCACGAGGCGGTTTCTCTCCCCTGCTCCTCTCTCCTCTGGTCCACTGCAATCCGTTCCTGTGCCTTCCGCCGTGGAGGCTATGCAATTTGACCGGTCTCGCTTGACATCTCAAGAGAGGACACGACGCCGCATGGAGAACCTTTGCCTGTACTGTGCCAGTGTTACGCCGAGCGCTCCGGGTCCCCGCTCCTCCCCGGAGCGCTCGCTTCACTCTCCCCGCTGCAGCGCTCCGGTCAGATCCACTGACCCGGGGCGCTGCGATTCCGCTGCCAGCCGGGATGCGATTCGCGATGCGGGTAGCGCCCGCTCGCGATGCGCACCCCGGCTCCCGTACCTGACTCGCTCTCCCTCGGTCCTGTCCCGGCGCGCGCGGCCCCGCTCCCTAGGGCGCGCGCGCGCCGGGTCTTTGCGATTTAAAGGGCCACTGCGCCGCTGATTGGCGCAGTGATTCCAATTAGTGTCTTCACCTGTGCACTTCCCTATATCACCTCACTTCCCCTGCACTTCCTTGCCGGATCTTGTTGCCATTGTGCCAGTGAAAGCGTTCCTTGTGTGTTCCTAGCCTGTGTTCCAGACCTCCTGCCGTTGCCCCTGACTACGATCCTTGCTGCCTGCCCCGACCTTCTGCTACGTCCGACCTTGCTTCTGTCTACTCCCTTGTACCGCGCCTATCTTCAGCAGCCAGAGAGGTTGAGCCGTTGCTAGTGGATACGACCTGGTCACTACCGCCGCAGCAAGACCATCCCGCTTTGCGGCGGGCTCTGGTGAAAACCAGTAGTGGCTTAGAACCGATCCACTAGCACGGTCCACGCCAATCCCTCTCTGGCACAGAGGATCCACTACCTGCCAGCCGGCATCGTGACAGTAGATCCGGCCATGGATCCCGCTGAAGTTCCTCTGCCAGTTGTCGCTGACCTTACCACGGTGGTCGCCCAGCAGTCACAACAGATAGCGCAACAAGGCCAACAGCTGTCTCAACTGACCGTTATGCTACAGCAGTTACTACCACAGCTTCAGCAGTCATCTCCTCCACCGGCTCCTGCACCTCCTCCGCAGCGAGTGGCCGCTCCTGGTCTACGCCTATCCTTGCCGGATAAATTTGATGGGGACTCTAAGTTTTGCCGTGGCTTTCTTTCCCAATGTTCCCTGCATCTGGAGATGATGTCGGACCTGTTTCCCACTGAAAGGTCTAAGGTGGCTTTCGTAGTCAGCCTTCTGTCTGGAAAAGCCCTGTCTTGGGCCACACCGCTCTGGGACCGCAATGACCCCGTCACTGCCTCTGTACACTCCTTCTTCTCGGAAATCCGAAGTGTCTTTGAGGAACCTGCCCGAGCCTCTTCTGCTGAGACTGCCCTGTTGAACCTGGTCCAGGGTAATTCTTCCGTTGGCGAGTATGCCGTACAATTCCGTACTCTTGCTTCAGAATTATCCTGGAATAATGAGGCCCTCTGCGCGACCTTTAAAAAAGGCCTATCCAGCAACATTAAAGATGTTCTGGCCGCACGAGAAATTCCTGCTAATCTACATGAACTTATTCACCTAGCCACTCGCATTGACATGCGTTTTTCCGAAAGGCGTCAGGAACTCCGCCAAGATATGGACTCTGTTCGCACGAGGCGTTTCTTCTCCTCGGCTCCTCTCTCCTCTGGTCCCCTGCAATCTGTTCCTGTGCCTCCCGCCGTGGAGGCTATGCAGGTCGACCGGTCTCGCCTGACACCTCAAGAGAGGACACGACGCCGTATGGAGAACCTCTGCCTGTACTGTGCTAGTACCGAACACTTCCTGAGGGATTGTCCTATCCGTCCTCCCCGCCTGGAAAGACGTACGCTGACTCCGCACAAAGGTGAGACAGTCCTTGATGTCTACTCTGCTTCTCCACGTCTTACTGTGCCTGTGCGGATGTCTGCCTCTGCCTTCTCCTTCTCTACTGTGGCCTTCTTGGACTCTGGATCTGCAGGAAATTTTATTTTGGCCTCTCTCGTCAACAAGTTCAACATCCCAGTGACCAGTCTCGCCAGACCCCTTTACATCAATTGTGTAAACAATGAAAGATTGGACTGTACCATACGTTTCCGCACGGAGCCCCTTCTTATGAGCATCGGATCTCATCACGAGAGGATTGAACTTTTGGTCCTCCCCAATTGCACCTCGGAAATTCTCCTTGGACTTCCCTGGCTTCAACTTCATTCCCCAACCCTGGATTGGTCCACTGGGGAGATCAAGAGTTGGGGGTCCTCTTGTTCCAAGAACTGTCTAAAACCGGTTCCCAGTAACCCTTGCCGTAACTCTGTGGTTCCTCCAGTAACCGGTCTCCCTAAGGCCTATATGGACTTCGCGGATGTTTTCTGCAAAAAACAAGCTGAGACTCTACCTCCTCACAGGCCTTATGATTGTCCTATCGACCTCCTCCCGGTCTCTGCCCCAGAGACTCTTGCCATGTCTGAATACGTCCAGGAGAATCTAAAAAAGGGCTTTATCCGTAAATCCTCCTCTCCTGCCGGAGCCGGATTTTTCTTTGTGTCCAAAAAAGATGGCTCCCTACGTCCTTGCATTGACTACCGCGGTCTTAATAAAATCACGGTTAAGAACCGCTACCCCTTACCCCTCATCTCTGAACTCTTTGATCGCCTCCAAGGTGCCCACATCTTTACTAAATTGGACTTAAGAGGCGCCTATAACCTCATCCGCATCAGAGAGGGGGATGAGTGGAAAACGGCATTTAACACCAGAGATGGACACTTTGAGTATCTGGTCATGCCCTTTGGCCTGTGCAACGCCCCTGCCGTCTTCCAAGACTTTGTTAATGAAATTTTTCGTGATCTGTTATACTCCTGTGTTGTTGTATATCTGGACGATATCCTAATTTTTTCTGCCAATCTAGAAGAACACCGCCAGCATGTCCGTATGGTTCTTCAGAGACTTCGTGACAATCAACTCTATGCCAAAATTGAGAAATGTCTGTTTGAATGCCAATCTCTTCCTTTTCTAGGATATTTGGTCTCTGGCCAGGGACTACAGATGGATCCAGACAAACTCTCTGCCGTCTTAGATTGGCCACGCCCCTCCGGACTCCGTGCTATCCAACGCTTTTTGGGGTTCGCCAATTATTACAGGCAATTTATTCCACATTTTTCTACCGTTGTGGCTCCTATCGTGGCTTTAACCAAAAAAAATGCTGATCCCAAGTCTTGGCCTCCTCAAGCAGAAGACGCCTTTAAACGACTCAAGTCTGCCTTTTCTTCGGCTCCCGTGCTCTCCAGACCTGACCCTTCCAAACCCTTCCTATTGGAGGTTGATGCCTCCTCAGTGGGAGCTGGAGCTGTTCTTCTACAAAAAAATTCTTCCGGGCATGCTGTCACTTGTGGTTTTTTCTCTAGGACCTTCTCTCCAGCGGAGAGGAACTACTCCATCGGGGATCGAGAGCTTCTAGCCATTAAATTAGCACTTGAGGAATGGAGGCATCTGCTGGAGGGATCAAGTTTTCCTGTTATTATCTACACCGACCACAAGAACCTCTCCTACCTCCAGTCTGCCCAACGGCTGAATCCTCGCCAGGCCCGGTGGTCTCTGTTCTTTGCCCGATTTAATTTTGAGATTCACTTTCGTCCTGCCGATAAGAACATTAGGGCCGATGCTCTCTCTCGTTCCTCGGATGCCTCAGAAGTTGAACTCTCTCCGCAACACATCATTCCACCTGACTGCCTGATCTCCACTTCTCCTGCCTCCATCAGGCAAACTCCTCCAGGAAAGACCTTTGTTTCTCCACGCCGACGCCTCGGAATCCTCAAATGGGGTCACTCCTCCCATCTCGCAGGTCATGCGGGCATCAAGAAATCTGTGCAACTCATCTCCCGCTTCTATTGGTGGCCGACTCTGGAGACGGATGTTGTGGACTTTGTGCGAGCCTGCACTATCTGTGCCCGGGATAAGACTCCTCGCCAGAAGCCCGCTGGTTTTCTTCATCCCCTGCCTGTCCCCGAACAGCCTTGGTCTCTGATTGGTATGGATTTTATTACTGATTTACCCCCTTCCCGTGGCAACACTGTTATTTGGGTGGTCGTTGATCGATTCTCCAAAATGGCACATTTCATCCCTCTTCCTGGTCTTCCTTCTGCGCCTCAGTTGGCTAAACAATTTTTTGTACACATTTTTCGTCTTCACGGGTTGCCTACGCAGATTGTCTCGGATAGAGGCGTCCAATTCGTGTCTAAATTCTGGAGGGCTCTCTGTAAACAACTCAAGATTAAATTAAATTTTTCTTCTGCATATCATCCCCAGTCCAATGGACAAGTAGAAAGAATTAACCAGATCTTGGGTGATTATTTGCGACATTTTGTTTCCTCCCGCCAGGATGACTGGGCAGATCTCCTTCCATGGGCCGAATTCTCGTATAACTTCAGGGTCTCTGAATCTTCCTCCAAATCCCCATTTTTCGTGGTGTACGGCCGTCACCCTCTTCCCCCCCTCCCTACCCCCTTGCCCTCTGGTCTGCCCGCTGTGGATGAAATTTCTCGTGACCTTTCCATCATATGGAGAGAGACCCAAAATTCTCTCTTACAGGCTTCATCACGCATGAAGAAGTTCGCGGATAAGAAAAGAAGAGCTCCTCCCGTTTTTTCCCCTGGAGACAAGGTATGGCTCTCCGCTAAATATGTCCGCTTCCGTGTCCCTAGCTACAAGTTGGGACCACGCTATCTTGGTCCTTTCAAAATTTTGTGTCAAATTAATCCTGTCTCTTATAAACTTCTTCTTCCTCCTTCTCTTCGTATCCCTAATGCCTTTCACGTCTCTCTTCTCAAACCACTCATCCTCAACCGTTTTTCTCCCAAATCTGTTCCTCCCACTCCTGTTTCCGGCTCCTCGGACATCTTCTCTGTCAAAGAGATCTTAGCTTCCAAAAAGGTCAGAGGGAAAACTTTTTTTTTAGTGGACTGGGAGGGTTGTGGTCCTGAAGAGAGATCCTGGGAACCTGAGGACAACATCCTAGACAAAAGTCTGCTCCTCAGGTTCTCAGGCTCTAAGAAGAGGGGGAGACCCAAGGGGGGGGGTACTGTTACGCCGAGCGCTCCGGGTCCCCGCTCCTCCCCGGAGCGCTCGCTTCACTCTCCCCGCTGCAGCGCTCCGGTCAGATCCACTGACCCGGGGCGCTGCGATTCCGCTGCCAGCCGGGATGCGATTCGCGATGCGGGTAGCGCCTGCTCGCGATGCGCACCCCGGCTCCCGTACCTGACTCGCTCTCCCTCGGTCCTGTCCCGGCGCGCGCGGCCCCGCTCCCTAGGGCGCGCGCGCGCCGGGTCTTTGCGATTTAAAGGGCCACTGCGCCGCTGATTGGCGCAGTGATTCCAATTAGTGTCTTCACCTGTGCACTTCCCTATATCACCTCACTTCCCCTGCACTTCCTTGCCGGATCTTGTTGCCATTGTGCCAGTGAAAGCGTTCCTTGTGTGTTCCTAGCCTGTGTTCCAGACCTCCTGCCGTTGCCCCTGACTACGATCCTTGCTGCCTGCCCCGACCTTCTGCTACGTCCGACCTTGCTTCTGTCTACTCCCTTGTACCGCGCCTATCTTCAGCAGCCAGAGAGGTTGAGCCGTTGCTAGTGGATACGACCTGGTCACTACCGCCGCAGCAAGACCATCCCGCTTTGCGGCGGGCTCTGGTGAAAACCAGTAGTGGCTTAGAACCGATCCACTAGCACGGTCCACGCCAATCCCTCTCTGGCACAGAGGATCCACTACCTGCCAGCCGGCATCGTGACAGCCAGTACCGAACATTTCTTGAAGGATTGTCCTATCCGACCTCCACGTCAGGAAAGACGCACGCTGACTCCGCACAAAGGTGAGACAGCTCTTGATGTGAACTCTGCTTCTCCACGTCTTACTATGCCTGTGCGGATTTCTTCTTCTACCTTCTCCTTCTCAGCTATGGCCTTCTTGGATTCCGGATCTGCAGGAAATTTTATTTTGGCCTCTTTCATGAACAGGTTCAACATCCCGGTGACCAGTCTCGCCAGACCCCTCTACATCGTCTCTGTTAATAATGAAAGATTGGACTGTACTGTGCGTTACCGCACGGAACCCCTCTTAATGTGCATCGGACCCCAACACGAAAAAATTGAATTTCTGGTCCTCTCTAACTGCACTTCGGAAATTCTTCTTGGACTACCGTGGCTTCAACGCCATTCCCCAACCCTCGATTGGACCACCGGGGAAATCAAGAACTGGGGTACTTCTTGCCACAAGGACTGTCTTAAGCCTGCTCCCTGTACTGTCAGTCAAGACCCTGTGGTTCCTCCGATATATGGTCTCCCCAAGGCCTATCTGGATTATGCTGATGTTTTTTGCAAAAAACAAGCAGAGACTTTGCCTCCTCACAGGCCTTATGACTGTCCTATTGACCTCCTCCCTGGTACTACTCCACCCCGGGGCAGAATCTATCCTCTGTCTGCTCCGGAAACACAAGCCATGTCGGAGTACATCCAAGAGAATTTAAAAAAGGGGTTTATCCGCACGTCTTCCTCCCCTGCCGGAGCTGGATTTTTTTTCGTTTCCAAAAAGACGGCTCCTTACGCCCTTGTATTGATTACCGCGGACTTAATAAAATCACTGTAAAAAAAACGCTATCCCCTACCTCTTATCTCGGAACTCTTTGATCGCCTACGAGGCGCCCACATCTTTACCAAGCTGGACTTAAGAGGTGCATATAATCTCATCCGCATCAGGGAGGGGGACGAGTGGAAGACCGCATTTAACACCAGAGATGGACACTTTGAATATCTGGTTATGCCCTTTGGGCTTTGCAACGCCCCTGCCGTCTTCCAAGACTTTGTAAATGAAATTTTTCGTGATCTTCTATATACCTGTGTTGTGGTTTACCTAGACAATATTTAGATTTTTTCTGCTAACCTAGAAGAACACCGCCAGCATGTCCGCATGGTTCTTCAGAGACTTCGGGACAATCAATTATATGCCAAAATGGAAAAATGTCTCTTTGAATGTCAATCTCTTCCCTTCCTAGGATACTTAGTCTCTGGCAAGGGACTACAAATGGACCCAGATAAACTATCAGCCGTATTGGATTGGCCACGCCCCTCCGGACTCCGTGCTATCCAACGTTTTTGGGGGTTTGCCAATTATTACAGACAATTTATTCCGCACTTTTCCACTATTGTGGCTCCTATCGTGGCCCTAACCAAGAAAAACGCCAACCCTAAGTCCTGGCCTCCTCAAGCGGAAGACGCATTCAATCATCTAAAGACGGCCTTTTCTTCTGCTCCCGTACTCTCCAGACCTGATCCATCTAAGCCCTTCTCGCTGGAGGTAGACGCCTCCTCGGTGGGAGCTGGAGCAGTTCTCCTACAAAAAAATTCTTTCGGACATGCTGTTACTTGTGGTTTCTTTTCTAGGACCTTCTCTCCGGCGGAGAAAAACTACTCCATTGTTGATCGAGAACTACTGGCCATAAAATTGTCGCTTGAGGAATGGAGGCACCTGCTGGAGGGATCCAAATATCCAGTTATCATATACACTGATCACAAGAATCTCTCTTATCTTCAGTCTGCCCAACGGCTGAACCCTCACCAGGCTAGGTGGTCGTTGCTCTTTGACCGTTTTAACTTTGAAATTCATTTTCGCCCTGCTGACAAGAACATTAGGGCTGATGCCCTCTCTTGTTCATCGGATGCCTCTGAAGTGGAAGCTTCCCCGCAACACATTATTTCTCCGGACTGTCTGATCTCCACTTCTCCAGCTTCCATCAGAGAAACTCCTCCAGGGAAGACCTTCGTCTCTCCACGCCAGCGCCTCAGGATTCTCAAGTGGGGACACTCCTCACACCTCGCAGGCCATGCTGGCATCAAAAAATCCATCCAGCTCATCTCTCGATTTTATTGGTGGCCTACCCTGGAAGTTGATGTTGTTGATTTCGTGCGGGCTTGTACAGTCTGTGCCCGGGACAAGACCCCTCGCCAGAAGCCTGCTGGTCTCCTCCATCCTCTGCCTGTTCCTGAACGACCATGGTCTCAGATTGGTATGGATTTTATTACTGACTTACCTTTATCCCATGGCAACACAGTTATTTGGGTGGTCGTTGATCGATTCTCCAAGATGGCACATTTTATCCCTCTTCCAGGTCTTCCTTCTGCGCCTCAGTTGGCGAAACAATTTTTTATACACATTTTTCGCCTTCACGGGCTGCCTACGCATATCGTCTCGGATAGAGGCGTTCAATTTGTGTCTAAATTCTGGAGGGCCCTCTGTAATCAATTCAAAATCAAATTAAACTTCTAGTCTTCTTATCATCCCCAATCCAATGGGCAAGTAGAAATAATTAATCAGGTTCTGGGTGACTATTTGCGACATTTTGTTTCCTCCCGCCAGGATGACTGGGCAGATCTTCTACCATGGGCCGAATTCTCGTTCAATTTCAGAGTCTCTGAATCTTCCGCTAAATCCCCATTCTTCGTGGTGTACGGCCGTCACCCTCTTCCCCCCCTTCCCACTCCCATGCCCTCTGGTTTGCCCGCTGTTGATGAGGTGACTCGGGACTTCTCCACCATATGGAAAGAGACTCAAAATTCTCTCTTACAGGCCTTATCCCGGATGAAAAAACATGCCGATAGGAAAATAAAAATTCCCCATTTTTTCTCCCGGAGACAAAGTATGGCTCTCCGCCAAGTATGTCCGCTTTCGTGTCCCCAGTTATAAACTGGGACCACGTTATCTTGGTCCTTTCAAAATCAAGTGCCAAATCAACCCTGTCTTTTACAAACTCCTTCTTCCTCCTTCCCTCCGTATTCCCAATGCTTTCCATGTCTCTCTCCTTAAACCACTCATCCTTAACCGCTTCTCTCCCAAAGTTGTTTCTCCCACTCCAGTTTCCGGGTTCTCTGATGTTTTTTCGGTGAAAGAAATTCTGGCATCCAAGACGGTCAGAGGTAAAAAAAATTTTTTGATTGATTGGGACAAGAATCTTATCCTCAAATTCTCAGGTTCCAAAAAGAGGGGGAGACCCAAGGGGGGGGGGTACTGTTATGCCGAGCGCTACGGGTCCCCGCTCCTCCCCGGAGCGCTCACAGCGTTCTCCTATTCGCAGCGCCCCGGTCAGACCTGCCGACCGGGTGCGCTGCGATAATGTTCCCAGCCGGGATGCGATTCGCGATGCGGGACGCGCCCGCTCGCGATGCGCATCCCGACTCGCTTAACAGACCCGTTCCTCGTCTGTGCTGTCCCGGCGCGCGCGGCCCCGCTCCTTAGGGCGCGCGCGCGCCGGGTCTTTGCGATTTAAAGGGCCGGTGTGCCACTGATTGGCGCATGAGGTTTTAATCAGTACCTTCACCTGTGCTCTTCCCTACTTATAACTCACTTCCCCTGCATTCCCTTGCCGGATCTTACATAGTTAGTACGGTCGAAAAAAGACATATGTCCATCAAGTTCAACCAGGGAATTAAGGGGTAGGGATGTGGCGCGATATTGGGGAAGGGATGAGATTTTATATTTCTTCATAAGCATTAATCTTATTTTGTTCCAGGAATGTATCTAATCCTGTTTTAAAGCTGTTAATTGTTCCTGCTGTGACCAGTTCCTGAGGTAGACCGTTCCATAAATTCACAGTCCTCACGGTAAAGAAGGCGTGTCGCCCCTTGAGACTAAACTTTTTCTTCTCCAGACGGAGGGAGTGCCCCCTCGTCCTTTGGGGGGGTTTAACCTGGAACAGTTTTTCTCCATATTTTTTGTATGGGCCATTAATATACTTATATACGTTTATCATATCCCCCCTTAAACGTCTCTTTTCAAGACTAAACAATTGTAACTCCTTTAATCGCTCCTCATAGCTAAGATGTTCCATGCCCCATATTAGTTTAGTCGCGCGTCTCTGCACCCTTTCCAACTCCGCAGTGTCCCTTTTATGGACAGGTGACCAAAACTGAACAGCATATTCCAGGTGAGGCCGTACCAATGCTTTATAAAGGGGGAGTATTATGTCCCTGTCCCTTGAGTCCATACCTCTTTTGATACATGACAATATCCTGCCGGCTTTGGAAGCAGCAGCCTGACATTGCATGCTATTCTGTAGTCTGTGATCTACAAGTACACCCAGATCCTTCTCTACCAGTGACTCTGACAGTTTAATCCCCCCTAAGACATACGATGCATGCAGGTTATTAGTACCCAGATGCATAACTTTACATTTATCCACATTGAACCTCATTTCCCAAGTGGATGCCCAGACACTTAGTCTATCCAAGTCATCTTGTAACTTATGCACATCCTCTATAGACTGTACCGTGCTACAAAGCTTGGTGTCATCTGCAAAGATAGAAACAGAGCTGTTAATACCATCCTCTATATCATTGATAAATAAATTAAACAACAGCGGGCCCAGTACTGAACCTTGGGGTACACCACTAATAACCGGGGACCAATCAGAGTACGAATCATTGACCACCACTCTCTGGGTACGATCCATGAGCCAGTGTTCAATCCAGTTACAAACTAAAATTTCCAAACCCAAAGACCTTAACTTACCTGTCAGACGTCTATGAGGGACAGTATCAAATGCTTTAGCAAAATCCATAAACACTATATCCACAGCCATTCCTCTGTCAAGGCTTCTACTCACCTCTTCATAAAAGCAAATTAGATTGGTTTGACAACTTCTATCCTTAGTAAACCCATGCTGGCTATCACTTATAATACAATTATCCCCTATGTGTTCCTGTATGTAATCCCTTATAAGTCCTTCAAACAATTTACCCACAATGCACGTTAAACTTACCGGTCTATAGTTTCCTGGGGAAGACCTAGAGCCCTTTTTGAAGATTGGCACCACATTCGCCTTGCGCCAGTCCCTTGGCACAATACCAGACACCAGAGAATCTCTAAATATCATGAACAGGGGTACAGATATTACTGAACTTACCTATCTAAGAACTCTTGGGTGTAGTCCATCCGGTCCTGGGGATTTGCTTACATTTATATCACTTAACTTACCTTGTACCATCTCTACATTAAGCCAGTCCAGTACATTACATGATGTGTTACCAGCACTGACCTGGCCAATGTCAGCTCCTTTTTCCATAGTGTATACAGAACTAAAGAACCCATTCAGTAGCTCCGCCTTCTCTTGATCGCCTGTGACAACCTCCCCATTATCATTATTAAGGGGTCCTACATGCTCTGTCCTTGGTTTTTTTGCATTTATATATCTAAAAAAATATTTAGGATTAGTTTTGCTTTCTTTGGCCACCTGTCTCTCATTTTGAATTTTTGCTGTTTTTATTACATTTTTACAGATTTTATTAAGCTCCTTGTACTGTTTAAATGTTATAGCTGACCCATCAGATTTGTATTTTTTGAACGCAATTTTTTTGTTGTTTATTGCTCTTTTAACATCATGTGTCAGCCATGTAGGATTTAGTTTTAATCGTTTATATTTGTTCCCCTTTGGTATATATTTAGCTGTATAGTTATTTAGAGTTATATTTAGCTGTATAGTTATTTAGAGTTGATTTAAAGATGTCCCATTTACCTTCTGTATCAGTATTTGAGAACACCTCCCCCCAGTCTATGTCCTGTAGTGCAGCCCTCAGCCCAGGGAAATTTGCCTTTTTAAAGTTATATGTTTTTGCCTTCCCCGCCTGTCTTTGTTTTCTACATTTTAAGTCAAAAGTAACTATATTGTGGTCGCTATTACCAAGGTTTTCCCGCACAGTTACATTACCAACCAGCTCTGCGATGTTGGAAATGATTAGATCCAACAAGGCATCACTTCTTGTTGGGTCCTCCACAAACTGGCCCATAAAATTATCCTGCAATAAATTTAGGAATTGTCGCCCCTTTGTAGTTTTAGCCAACCCCGGACCCCAATCTATATCTGGATAGTTAAAATCTTGTTGCCATTGTGCCAGTGAAAGCGTTTCCTTGTGTGTTCCTAGCCTGTGTTCCAGACCTTCTGCCGTTGCCCCTGACTACGATCCTTGCTGCCTGCCCTGACCTTCTGCTACGTCCGCCCTTGCTCTTGTCTACTCCCTTGTACCGCGCTTATCTCAGCAGTCAGAAAGGTTGAGCCGTTGCCGGTGGATACCACCTGGTTGCTACCGCCGCTGCAAGACCATCCCGCTTTGCGGCGGGCTCTGGTGAATACCAGTAGCAACTTAGAACCGGACCACCGACACGGTCCACGCCAATCCCTCTCTGGCACAGAGGATCCACCTCCAGCCAGCCGAATCGTGACACCCTCCTTGGTCGGCTTGGCCATCCATGCTGCTGGCTCCGGAGCTGGGGCTGGCTTCGGTGCTCTCGCTGCCACAGATGCCCATGGGGGCAGTCCTTGTAGCTGTGGGCCGACAATCCGCAGAGGTTGCAGGTCTTGCTCTTGGGGCAGTCCTTGGTCGTGTGACCTGTCACACGGCAAAACCTGCAGGCATCCTCCTTACAGTCCTTGCCCTCGTGGCCTATCTTGCCACATCTCCTGCAGGTCTGCGGCATGTCCGGGTAGAAGATAAGCCCTGTGGAGTTGCCCAAGGAGAATGTCGGTGGCAGGTGCTGTAGTCCATCTGGAGAAGCAAGGTTCTTGTTCAGTCTGACGACCACAGACCACTTGCAGGTCCAGTATCCTAGGGAGTTCAGGATGCGGGTGGGCTCCCTCACCACGGTGCAGAAGCGCTTCAAGAAGGTTGAGATGTCCGTGCCTGGGGTGTGTGGGTTCCGCACTGAGACCGTCACCCGCCTCTCCTCTCTTTGAATAGGGCAGTTGCCCACAAAGCGAGAGAAAGGGGATTCGGGATTCAGGTCCCAATGGTGGCAAAGGTGATGTAGAAGATTCCGGACATGAATGTTGCTATTCCAAGCGTATCAGCCGTGGAGAAGCCTTGATCCGCCAGCATCTTCTTGCAGAACACGTCGTGGGACATGTCCGGCACCCGTCCGTCCACAGGCTTCAGCAACAATCTGCCTCATCCAGGGCTCCAGGGTTGGAGCTTCAAGGTTGGGGATTCTGCCGCCCTTCTGCCTTGGCATTGCTGTGGTGGAGGTCGAAGCTTGCTGTGGTTGAGACTGGACCTCCAGGCCTTGCCCTGCAGCCTCTTGGGTGGACTTGCTGGTTGAGGCCATGGCTTCTTCCAGCAGGCTCTTTTCGCTTCCTTGCTTGTGGAGAGGCTTCGCAAAGTCTTCTTTCCCGGGTGCGAGGAGCTATGCAGATCCGTTCCCGGTGGGAGGAGCTATGCAAATCCTTCTCCAGAGGCAGCAAGTTTCTTCGAAAAGATTCTGCGCCACCTTCGTCTTCGCCGAAGTTCCGGAATTCACCGCCGATTCCCTTCTTCCAAGTTCTTCGTCGGCTTCCTCCGGAGCTGCAGTGTTCAAGATCTTCTCCTTCTTCAGATGTTCTGAGGCAGGCAGGAGATGATCTTCAGGTGGTATGCTCTTGAGAATTGCTGTTCTAATAAAAACGAAAAGTACTGCAATCGTACTATGCAAAATCTCTACCACAATGCTAGGAGATCACGCCTCGGTACGACCTCATGGGCTATGATACTGCCACTGCGCAAAGCAACTGCACTTGATCTTAACCAAAAGGCCGAGAAGCAATAACCGTGAAAGGGGCGGGCCCAACAATGTCCCCTTCATGTGCACTATCACTGCTTGCAGGAAGGGAGGCTGCCAGCCAGCCTCCCATACACACTCTGGCTGGGTGGCAGTCAACCACCAGTACACACAGCAGACCCTAAACCCATAACATTATTGCTAAGCAGCAAGACAGGAGCCCATTGCACTCTGATGGAGCATTTTTAAATGCAATCCATAACCCGGATTTGCCAGGAACCCTTCTTACTCCTCCTACTTGCATGTGCCACTGGGCTTAGGATCTGCATAGGAAACACACACACAAGCACACACCTACCTTTGTTGCCTGCAGATGCCTCCTTGGCTGTCCCCAAACGGTATCAAACCAACAGCCACGGGAAGCTGTAAGGATAGAGGACATGCCTGCACCCTATTGGACTCACATGTTTGGGTTAAATCCGGGTTATTTGACAACCTATAGTGGTGATGGTTCTGCTCAGGGGAGTGCTGATTCTCATAAAGCTGTCGGTTCTGTGAAGGTTCTAGGCGACATCACAATCTCCATGGTTACATATAGAGATGAGCGAACCCGAATTCGTTACGAATTTCATGAAAAATTCGATTCGCTACGAATATCGCCGCGATTCTATCGCACGAATCGCTTCATTAAACTCCATTTTACAGCGTTCCAGGCTATTGTAGAGCTAAGATGGCGGATCCACATGTGAGTACATGGGGCAGGGGATTATGGGAGGGCGGGAAACAGCGGCGGGAATGAAGGTAGGCGGGCTGACCCAGAACCACATGTGAGATGCAGCCTATCAGTGTTCACTGACCCCTGTGATGTCACAGCCCGTGTGTGTGTGTGTGTGTGTGTGTATAGCTCATACCACTAGTCACATCAGCATTAGGGAAAGGCAGGAGTGCAGAGTGCTGTGCTGTTACTCTGAGAAGGATCATTGATAGCTAAACCTCCTATTCACATTATTGAGCATTGCAGGAGAGAGGGGCAGATAGCTGTCAGCTGCCTCATACAGATCTCCAAGCTGCCTGAACTTTCTGAAGCATCTCATCTCCTCATTTTTCAGCTCTATTGAGTTTTTTTTTTCTCCACAAATCTTCTGCTGCTCAGAATTGTGTGACAGAGTGCAATTTAGATTTTTTTTTTTTGGGGTGGTGCTGCACTGTTGGGTCCTGCTGCTGTTCAGAAATAAGTCATATTAGTGTGGACTTTAGTGCCTTTTTACAATTTTTCACCTGTTACTCTGTCTCTGTGCTAAATTCAGTGTTATACCACACGTTATACACCTGCCAGTGTATTAAAGAAAAAAAAGTTTTTCCTGAGTACAAATACGCTTAACAGTGGCCTTATCATTGCAAAGGGCCTACATACAAGCAAATAGCGTACTATTTAGTACCTGTAGTTCTGTTTTATACCACACGTTATACACCTGCCGGTGTTACATAGTTACATAGTTAGTATGGTTGAAAAAAGACATACGTCCATCAAGTCCAACCAGGGAATTGAAGTGAAGGGTGTAAGGGGATAAGGGGAAGGGATGTAGTTTTATAATTCTGCATAAGCATTAATGTTATTTTGTTCCAGGAATGTATCTAACCCCGTTTTAAAGCTGTTAATTGTTCCTGCTGTGAACAGTTCCTGAGGTAGACCGTTCCATAAATTCACAGTCCTCACGGTAAAGAAGGCTTGTCGCCCCTTTAGACTAAACCTTTTCTTCTCCAGATGGAGGGAGTGCCCCCTCGTCCTTTGGGGGGGTTTAACCTGGAACAGTTTTTCTCCATATTTTTTGTATGGGCCATTTATATACTTATATACCTTTATCATATCCCCCCTTAAACGTCTCTTTCCAAGACTAAACAATTGTAACTCCTTTAATCGCTCCTCATAGCTAAGATGTTCCATGCCACATATTACTTTAGTCACGCGTCTCTGCACCCTTTCCAACTCCGCAGTGTCCCTTTTATGAACAGGCGACCAAAACTGAACAGCATATTCCAGGTGAGGCCGTACCAATGCTTTATAAAGGGGGAGTATTATGTCCCTGTCCCTTGAGTCCATGCCTCTTTTTATACATGACAATATCCTGCTGGCTTTGGAAGCAGCAGCCTGACATTGCATGCTATTCTGTAGTCTGTGATCTACAAGTACACCCAGATCCTTCTCTACCAGTGACTCTGCCAGTTTAATCCTCCCTAAGACATACGACGCATGCAGGTTATAAGTACCCAGATGCATAACTTTACATTTATCCACATTGAACCTCATTTGCCAAGTGGATGCCCAGACACTTAGTCTATCCAAGTCATCTTGTAACCTATACACATGCTCTATAGACTGTACTGTGCTACAAAGCTTGGTGTAATCTGCAAAGATAGAAACAGAGCTGTTAATGCCATCCTCTATATCATTGATAAATAAATTAAACAACAGCTGGCCCAGTACTGAACCTTGGGGTACACCACTAATAACCGGGGACCAATCAGAGTACGAATCATTGACCACCACTCTCTGGGTACGATCCATGAGCCAGTGTTCAATCCAGTTACAAACTAAAGTTTCCAAGCCCAAAGACCTTAATTTACCTGTCAGACGTCTGTGAGGGACAGTATCAAACGCTTTGGAAAAATCCAGAAACACTATATCCACAGCCATTCCTCTGTCAAGGCTTCTACTCACCTCTTCATAAAAGCAAATTAGATTGGTTTGACAACTTCTATCCTTAGTAAACCCATGCTGGCTATCACTTATAATACTATTATCCCCTATGTATTCCTGTATGTAATCCCTTATAAGTCCTTCAAACAATTTACCCACAATGCACGTTAAACTTACCGGTCTATAATTGCCTGGCGAAGACCTAGAGCCCTTCTTGAAGATTGGTACCACATTAGCCTTGCGCCAGTCCCTTGGCACAATACCAGTCACCAGAGAATCTCTAAATATCATGAACAAGGGTACAGATATTACTGAACTTACCTCTCTAAGAACTCTTGGGTGCAGTCCATCCGGCCCTGGAGATTTGCTTACATTTACTTTACTTAACTTACCTTGTACCATCTCTACATTACATAGTTAGTTACATTACATATTAAAGGAAAAAAAGGTTTTCCTGCGTAAAAATAAGCTTTTTCAGTGGCCTTATCCACATTTAGGGCCTAAATTCAAGCAAATAGTGTACCATGTACCTGCCGGTGTATTAAAGAGAAAAAAAAAGGTTTTCCTGCGTACAAATACGCTGAACAGTGCGCTCATCATTGCAAAGGGCATACATACAACCAAGTAGTGTACTATTTAGTACCTGTATTTCTGTCTCTGTGCTAAATTCTGTGCTATTTCACACATTAGCATACACTGGCTGGTGTATACAACAAAAAAAGAGTTTTTTTCTGCGTATAAATACGCTTAACAGTGCGCTCATCATTGCAAAGGGCATACATACAACAAAGGAGTGTACTATTTAGTAACTGTTATTCTGTCTAGGGCCTATATACTTTGAAAGGACAGTCGTAAGTAATCGCCTGCTGCTGTTCTATACCCTCATAAACGCACTAAGTATGTCAGGCAGGAAAGTGCCAGGACGTGCACAGAGAAGGGGCAGAGGCCTACATACGTCAGGCAGAGTTGGCAGCAGACTTGGGGCGAGTGGCAGCAGGAGTCGCAGCAATAGGCCTGAGCTCTCGTTAACACCCAGCGGTCGTGTCGTCAACCCATCTCTCCTCGTCAATTGGTTTGCACACTCATCCCCATCATCACAAGCGACATCTGACAACCCCAATCAAGAGTCGGTGGGTTCCTCAAACACAACTCTCAGTTGGCATGGCCCGGGAGCAGTCCCTGCAATCCCATTGCCTTTGTTCTATGCTGTTCCCTCTCCCAAAGAAGTATCTCATGCTTTGGGTTCAGCTCCACTATTTAGCGTGGACGATGTAATAGAGGACAGTCAGCATCTAATGGGCAGCCAAGAATGTGAGGAGACATGCGTCCCTTGCTCCGCAAGGCGGCCAAGTAGTGATGCGGAGAGTGACGTGGGAGGCGGTGTTTCAATTGCTCGGGGTCCTGAGGCAGACACTGTTGTGGAACACGAGGAGGACATCAGTGACGTGCACACATCTTTTGATGATGATGAAGCCGATCGCAATTGGGAGCCGGGTGCAGAAGCCGGGGCTTCATCATCATCAGGAGAAGAGATTTGCTCTTTGTCTATGAGGCAGCAAGGCGGTAGCACGGTTGGCAATCAGCGTGGTGGTGGCAGTAGTGGAAATTCAGGAGCCAAACGTGCCAGGGGGAGACCACCTGCTTCACGGCAAGCTACCATTCAGGGACATAGTGGAACAGGGGTTCCTGGAGGCGGCGCCAATAGCAGTGAAATAGTGCGAACTACGGGTGGGAAAATCAGCTACTCTGCGGTGTGGTTGTTCTTCATAAAGAATCCGGAGGACCTTAGCGTAGGCACATGCAAAATCTGTGGGCAGAAAGTGAAGCGTGGCCAGGGTCCCAATCTCGGCACCACGGCCCTGCGCCAACACATGATTCGCCACCATAAAGCGGACTGGGAAAGCCGTGGCTCCGAGGTAGTGGTCCAGCCTGCCGCATCACCCAGTGGCCATCCGCTCCCTCCGTCATCCAGCCAAGGCTCCACCACCTCAGCCGAAGGGAGCATTGTGTCAAACCATCCTTCTTGCGCTCCTGCTTCATCTGCTCGTAGTCAGCCATTCCGCCAACAATCGATCGGCGAAGCCATGTCCAAGAGACAACAGTATGCGCCCACTCAGCCAACGGCGCAGAAGTTGAATGTGTTCCTGTCCAAGTTGCTTGTGTTGCAGTCCCTCCCTTTCCAACTGGTGGACTCTGCAGCTTTCAGGGAATTGATGGCTTGTGCCGAGCCGAGGTAGAAAGTCCCAAGCCGTCATTTCTTTGCGAAGAAGGCAGTACCAGCCCTGCATAAGTTTGTACAAGAGAAGGTGAGCCAGTCCTTGAGCCTGTCGGTGTGTTCAAAAGTGCACGGCAACGCCGATGTGTGGAGCTGTAACTACGGGCAGGGACAATACATGTCTTTTACGGCCCACTGGGTAAATGTTGTTCCTGCACAGCCACAGCAGCAACTTGGACAGGTCACACCGCTTCCTCCTCCACGCTCTCGCTCCCAGGCAGTTGGTCCTTTTACAGTGTGCGCCTCCTCCTCCTCCCCCGTGTCCTCGGCCTCCACTGCACATCCAAATCTCGGTGGCCCTTCATCATACCACGTGTGTAGGGCACAGCGGTGTCAAGCCGTCCTTCACATGGTTTGCCTTGGCGAACGGAGTCACACAGGGGAGGAACTGCTGAAGTTCATTAGGGAAGAAATCTGAGTATGGCTTACTCCACGAAATCTGGAAATGGGAACCATGGTGACCGACAATGGGAAGAACATTGTGGCCGCGCTGCGACAAGGAAGTGTGAAACATTCGGCCTGCATGGCACACGTGTTGAATCTGGTTGTCAAGAAGTTCATCAAGTCTTCACCCCATTTGCAAGACGTCCTGACAATGGCAAGGAAACTGTGCATGCACTTAAGCCACTCGTACACTGCCAAGCACACTTTGCTTGAGCTGCAGCGTCAGAACGGTATCCCACAACATAGTCTCATTTGTGACGTTGCCACACGTTGGAATTCCACCCTCCATATGTTGGACAGACTATACGAACAAAGAAAAGCCATCACAGATTTTTGATGATACAAGCAGATAGGAGTACTCTCCTGTGTAACTTCAATGTGAACGAGTGGCAGCTCATACGTGACACCTGCCGTTTGCTGAGGCCCTTTGAGGAAGCCACATTTTTTGTTAGTCGCTCGAATTGCGCCATGAACAACGTAATTCCACTCCTACATTTACTCCAAAAAATTATTGAAAACATGGCTGGTCACGGCAATGGAGCGCCTACATCAGAAGGCTACATGAGTCCTGTGGGGGATGAACTGGAGGAGTATGATGAGGGGCAGAGCGGAGCACAGTTTACGGTGGATGAGATGGCCGGTGTTTCTGGTCATTGGACAGGAGGGGAGGAGTAGCCAGAGGAGCTGGAGGGTTATTACGAGAGAGGCGAGACAGAGGACCCAGACACACCATGGCAGTATGCAGTGGAGATGGAGGCAGGTAGTCCCAGTGAGTCACTGTCACAAATGGACGATGCATGCTGAGTTGCTTGTGTAGTGACCCCCGAATTGTCAAAATTCATCAGCGCGATGACTTCTGGATCTCCACCTTATTAGACCCTCGGTACCAGCCCAGAATGGGGGCCTTTTTTACACCCACTGAGAGGGAGGACAAACTGACCTACTTCAGGGAGCTTCTATGTAGTCGGCCCCATGGTCCATCCACTCGCAGGTCTGACTCGGGGGGCCCTCTGCGCTCACCTTCCACTGCCACGGCTGCTGGGGAGGGGAGGGGTGGCAGGAGCAGTACCGGCTCAATCAGCAGCAGCATGAGTCTACAGTCGCTGATGAATAGCTTCCCTCAGCCGCATAGTGAAGCTACTCATCAGCAGCAGGTGGACATGGAGCAGGACCTGAACCAGCAGGTGATGGCTTACCTCGACATGACCCTGCCAACAACCGTTGAAGATCCGCTGGACTTCTGGGCAGCCAAACTCGATTTATGGCCGCAACTAGCGGAGTTTGCCCTGGAAAAGCTGTCCTGCCTGGCCAGTAGTGTGCCATCAGAGCGGGTGTTTAGTGCGGCCGGGGCCATAGTCACCCCAAGGCGAACTCGTCTGTCCACTAAAAATGTGGAGAGACTGACGTTTGTCAAGATGAATCAGGGATGGATCAGCCAGGATTTCCAGCCACCAATGACAGATGGGTCTGAGTAGATTGACCATGCTCCTACAACAAAATTTTCTCTATTGTGGTTGGTTATGAAACCCTCTGGGGCAGACCTGGGGATTGTACGGCCCGTTTGACACATACGGCCCTTTGATTGGCTCTGACCGGCCCGCGCTGATTGGGGGACAACTATGCTGCCTAACTCGGGGGACATCTATGCTGCCTAATCTGAGGGACAAGTATGCTCCTAATCTGGGTGACATCTATGCTGCCTACTCTGGGGGACAACTATGGTCCTAATCTGGGGGACATCTATGCTGCCTAATCTGGGGGACAACTATGCTCCTAATATGGGGAAAACTGAAGCTTCTGGCTTTGGGCCTATAATTTTTTGAAGTTTAGCAGTAGCTAAATACATGCTTAACCCCTTAAGGACCGAGCCCTTTTTCACCTTAAGGACCTGAGCGTTTTTTGCACATCTGACCACTGTCACTTTAAACATTAATAACTCTGGAATGCTTTTAGATATCATTCTGATTCCGAGATTGTTTTTTTGTGACATATTCTACTTTAACATAGTGATAAAATTTTGTCGTAACTTGCATCCTTTCTTGGTGAAAAATCCCCAAATTTGATGAAAAAATTGAAAATTTTGCATTTTTCAAATTTTTAAGCTCTCTGCTTGTAAGGAAAATGGATATTCAAATTAAATTTCTTTTTTGGTCACATATACAATATGTCTACTTCATGTTTGCATCATAAAATTGATGAGTTTTTACTTTTGGAAGACACCAGAGGGCTTCAAAGTTCTGCAGCAAATTTCCAATTTTTCACAAAATTTTGAAATTCAATATTTTTCAGGGACCAGTTCAGTTTTGAAGTGGATTTGAAGGGTCTTCATATTAGAAATACCCCATAAATGACCCCATTATAAAAACTACACCCCCAAAAGTATTCAAAATGACATTCAGTCAGGGTTTTAACCCTTTAGGTGTTTCACAGGAATAGCAGCAAAGTGAAGGAGAAAATTCAAAATTTTCATTTTTTACACTCGCATGTTCATGTAGACCCAATTTTTGAATTTTTGCAAGGGGTAAAAGGAGAAAATTTTTACATATATTTGTAACCCAATTTCTCTCGAGTAAGCACATACCTCATATGTCTATGTAAAGTGTTCGGCGAGCGCAGTAGAGGGCTCAGAAGGGAAGGAGCGACAAGGGGATTTTGGAGAGAACATTTTTCTGAAATGGTTTTTGGGGGGCATGTCACCTTTAGGAAGCCCCTAGGGTGCCAAAACAGCAAAAAAAAAACACACGGCATACCATTTTGGAAACTAGACCCCTTGGGGAACGTAACAAGGGGTAAAGTGAACCTTAATACCCCACAGGTGTTTCATGACTTTTGCAAATGTAAAAAAAAGAAAAATTTACCTAAAATGCTTGTTTTCCCAAAAATTTTACATTTTTAAAAAGGGTAATAAAAGAAAATACCCCCCAAAATTTGAAGCCCAATTTCTCCCGATTCAGAAAACACCCCATATGGGGGTGAAAAGTGCTCTGCTGGCGCACTACAGGTCTCAGAAGAGAAGGAGTCGCATTTGGCTTTTTGGAAGGAAATTTTGCTCTGGGGGCATGCCGCATTTAGGAAGCCCCTATGGTGCCAGGACAGCAAAAAAATCCTCACATGGCATACCATTTTGGAAACTAGACCCCTTGGGGAACGTAACAAGGGGTAAAGTGAACCTTAATACCCCACAGGGGTTTCACGACTTTTGCATAAGTAAAAAATAAATAAAACTTTTTATCTAAAATGCTTGATTTTCAAAAAAAATTACATTTTTACAAAGGGTTAAAGCAGAAAATACCCCCCAAAATTTGAAGCCCAATCTCTCCCAATTCAGAAAACACCCCATATGGGGGTGAAAAGTGCTCCCCTGGCGCACTCCAGGTCTCAGAAGAGAAGGAGTCACATTTGGCTTTTTTGAAGGAAATTTTGCTCTGGAGGCATGCCGCATTTAGGAAGCCCCTATGGTGCCAGGACAGCAAAAAAAAAAACACATGGCATACCATTTTGGAAACTAGACCCCTTGGGGAACGTAACAAGGGGTAAAGTGAACCTTAATACCCCACAGGGGTTTCACGACTTTTGCATAAGTAAAAAATAAATAAAAAATTTTAACTAAAATGCTTGATTTTCCCCAAAAATTTAATTTTTACAAAGGGTTAAAGCAGAAAATACCCCCCAAAATTTGAAGCCCAGTCTCTCCCGATTCAGAAAACACCCCATATGGGGGTGAAAAATGCTCTGCTGGCGCACTACAGGTCTCAGAAGAGAAGGATTCACATTTGGCTTTTTGGAAGGAAATTTTGCTCTGGGGGCATGCCGCATTTAGGAAGCCCCCTATGGTGCCAGGACAGCAAAAAAAAACACATGGCATACCATTTTGGAAACTAGACCCCTTGGGGAACGTAACAAGGGGTAAAGTGAACCTTAATACCCCACAGGGGTTTCACGACTTTTGCATAAGTAAAAAAAAAAAAAAATTACCTAAAATGCTTGGTTTCCCAAAAAATTTAAATTTTTACAAAGGGTTAAAGCAGGAAATACACCCCCAAATTTGAAGCCCAATTTCTCCCGATTCAGAAAACACCCCATATGGGGGTGAAAAGTGCTCTGCTGGCGCACTACAGGTCTCAGAAGAGAAGTAGTCACATTTGGCTTTTTTGAAGGAAATTTTGCTCTGGGGGCATGCCGCATTTAGGAAGCCCCTATGGTGCCAGGACAGCAAAAAAAAACCACATGGCATCACATTTTGGAATCTAGACCCCTCCGGGAATGTAACAGTTATACAGTCAGTACTTACACCTCACAGGTTTTTTGAACAGTGGGCCGTAGAAGTGAAAAATTTGATTTTTTTTGCACTATATTGATAGTGTTACCCCAAATGTTTCATTTTCACATTGGGTAATAGGGCAAAAGGCCCCCAAAATTTGTAGAACAATTTTGTCTAAGAAAAAAAAATACCCCATATGTGGATGTAAATTGCTCTGTGGACGCACTGCAATGCTCAGAATAGAAGGAGTGAAAATTTTGTTGAAATTGAAGTTGGGGGTCCTGTGCATTTATAAAGCAAAAATAAACCCACATGTGACACCATTTTAGAAACTACACCCCTCAATGAACGTAACAAGGGGTACAGTGGGAAATAACACCTCACAGGTTTTTTGAAAAGTGGTCCATAAATTGGAAAATTTGATTTTTTTACACTAAAATGCTGGCGTTACCCAATTTTTTACATTTTCACAAGGGTTAATATGAGATATTGGGTTACAAATTTTTGAGGGCTTTTCCCCCTGACTATAAAAATACATTCACATATGGGGTAACATGCTGGGCGGGCGCACAACAAGGCTCAGAAGTCATAGAGGTCACTTTGTATTTGTGGCCTATGGCATATCAGTAGCTGACGGTTACATACATTCCGAGGAAAATACAAAAATGAAACACTCACATGTGACACCATTACAGAAAGTACCCACCCTGAGGAATGGGTATAGGGGTAAAGAGGACATTTTTAACGCACAGGTGTTTCCTAAATTTATTTTCCAGGAATGGATGAAGGGTAGCTTTTGAAAATTGCAATTTTCAACCTATGCTCTGCTTCATCTTTCTGGGAACAACTAACATGTGACTCCGAATTGTCGCCTGGAAATACGACAGAGCTCAGCGAGAACTCTTCGCATTTGAGGTGGATGTTTGTTACGGACCTAACAGTTACATACATTCAGAGGAAAATACAAGAAAGGAACATCCATATGTGAGAATACTACAAACAGTACACCCCCTAGGGAAGGTGTATAGGGTGAAGTGGAGATTTGAAACAGACGGGTGTTCCCTTCATTTATTTTCCAGGAATGGATGAAGAGTACTATGGGGGGAAGAAAATTGCAATTTTACAACTGATATGCCAATTATTTTCCCAGAATGATGACCCAGAGTACAGCCAAAAGTAAAAATGATGCCCGCCTCAAACCGTATACTCTGAATCATCATTCTGGGAAGGGGATGTGTGGGGCCGTCCCTATTCTGTTACCTCAAATGCGCAACCCGCTCAGGTGGGGAGAGAGAGCGTTGCGCATTTGAGGCAACTGCAAACCTCCAATGCCGTTGACTCTGTGTCCCATAACCCAATTTTTGGGGGACAAAGATGTTATGAGGGGCATTGGGAAAGAGGTTTTGGGTTTGATTTTTTGGGGGTAGGGTATTTTGGTATAAAATTTGGAAGTCAATGTACCCTGGACTGGTACATTGGTGCCGAATTCTGGGGAATTAAAATCAGGGAAAAGGATTAAAAATTTAGTACTCCATGGAAGTGTGATACTCCCTGAAGCAGTTTTTAACGCAGAGGCCCGGATGATCGGGGCAAGTGTCACATTGAGTGGTGGTGTCCTTCCGAATCCCCCTCCTGTGACACACTCTGCATTTTTTCTGAGATCGTCCCTTCTTTCCAGTGTGGGGGACCTCACCTGGAAAGTGTTGGCCGGGGACGATCCGGGGCACTGAAGTTCCAGAGGTGCTCTGACCCGCTCTTTGGCGGTCACCAAAGATGAGGGCCCTTAGAACTATCTCTTGAAACTCCAGGTATGTCCCTGTGTTGCCAGCGTTCTGGTACAGTATAAAAGAGTTGTACATGGCAACCTGTACCATGTAGACCGCAACCTTTTTATACCATACACGTGTTTTCCGCATGGCATTATATGGCTTGAGGACTTGATCAGAAAGATCAAATCCCCCCATATACCGATTGTAGTCCAGAATACAATCGGGCTTGAGGACCGGTCCCGCGGTACCTCGCACAGGGACAGGGGTGCTGCCATTCCCATGAATTGTGGTGAGCATAAGGACATCCCTCTTGTCCTTGTTACGCCGAGCGCTCCGGGTCCCCGCTCCTCCCCGGAGCGCTCGCTACACTCTCCCCACTGCAGCGCTCCGGTCAGATCCACTGACCCGGGGCGCTGCGATTCCGCTTCCAGCCGGGATGCGATTCGCGATGCGGGTAGCGCCCGCTCGCGATGCGCACCCCGGCTCCCGTACCTGACTCGCTCTCCCTCGGTCCTGTCCCGGCGCGCGCGGCCCCGCTCCCTAGGGCGCCCCACGCGCCGGGTCTTTGCGATTTAAAGGGCCACTGCGCCGCTGATTGGCGCAGTGATTCCAATTAGTGTGTTCACCTGTGCACTTCCCTATATCACCTCACTTCCCCTGCACTCCCTTGCCGGATCTTGTTGCCATTGTGCCAGTGAAAGCGTTTCCTTGTGTGTTCCTAGCCTGTGTTCCAGACCTCCTGCCGTTGCCCCTGACTACGATCCTTGCTGCCTGCCCCGACCTTCTGCTACGTCCGACCTTGCTTCCGTCTACTCCCTTGTACCGCGCCTATCTTCAGCAGCCAGAGAGGTGAGCCGTTGCTAGTGGATACGACCTGGTCACTACCGCCGCAGCAAGACCATCCCGCTTTGCGGCGGGCTCTGGTGAAAACCAGTAGTGACTTAGAACCGATCCACTAGCACGGTCCACGCCAATCCCTCTCCGGCACAGAGGATCCACTACCTGCCAGCCGGCATCGTGACAGTAGATCCGGCCATGGATCCCGCTGAAGTTCCTCTGCCAGTTGTCGCTGACCTCACCACGGTGGTCGCCCAGCAGTCACAACAGATAGCGCAACAAGGCCAACAGCTGTCTCAACTGACCGTTATGCTACAGCAGTTACTACCACAGCTTCAGCAGTCATCTCCTCCGCCAGCTCCTGCACCTCCTCCGCAGCGAGTGGCCGCTCCTGGTCTACGCCTATCCTTGCCGGATAAATTTGATGGGGACTCTAAGTTTTGCCGTGGCTTTCTTTCCCAATGTTCCCTGCATCTGGAGATGATGTCGGACCAGTTTCCCACTGAAAGGTCTAAGGTGGCTTTCGTAGTCAGCCTTCTGTCTGGAAAAGCCCTGTCTTGGGCCACACCGCTCTGGGACCGCAATGACCCCGTCACTGCCTCTGTACACTCCTTCTTCTCGGAAATCCGAAGTGTCTTTGAGGAACCTGCCCGAGCCTCTTCTGCTGAGACTGCCCTGTTGAACCTGGTCCAGGGTAATTCTTCCGTTGGCGAGTATGCCGTACAATTCCGTACTCTTGCTTCAGAATTATCCTGGAATAATGAGGCCCTCTGCGCGACCTTTAAAAAAGGCCTATCCAGCAACATTAAAGATGTTCTGGCCGCACGAGAAATCCCTGCTAATCTACATGAACTCATTCACCTAGCCACTCGCATTGACATGCGTTTTTCCGAAAGGCGTCAGGAGCTCCGCCAAGATATGGACTCTGTTCGCACGAGGCGTTTCTTCTCCTCGGCTCCTCTCTCCTCTGGTCCCCTGCAATCCGTTTCTGTGCCTCCCGCCGTGGAGGCTATGCAGGTCGACCGGTCTCGCCTGACACCTCAAGAGAGGACACGACGCCGCATGGAGAACCTCTGCCTGTACTGTGCTAGTACCGAACACTTCCTGAGGGATTGTCCTATCCGTCCTCCCCGCCTGGAAAGACGTACGCTGACTCCGCACAAAGGTGAGACAGTCCTTGATGTCTACTCTGCTTCTCCACGTCTTACTGTGCCTGTGCGGATGTCTGCCTCTGCCTTCTCCTTCTCTACTATGGCCTTCTTGGACTCTGGATCTGCAGGAAATTTTATTTTGGCCTCTCTCGTCAACAGGTTCAACATCCCAGTGACCAGTCTCGCCAGACCCCTTTACATTAATTGTGTAAACAATGAAAGATTGGACTGTACCATACGTTCCCGCACGGAGCCCCTTCTAATGAGCATCGGATCTCATCACGAGAGGATTGAACTTTTGGTCCTCCCCAATTGCACTTCTGAAATTCTCCTTGGACTTCCCTGGCTTCAACTTCATTCCCCAACCCTGGATTGGTCCACTGGGGAGATCAAGAGTTGGGGGCCCTCTTGTTCCAAGGACTGTCTAAAACCGGTTCCCAGTAACCCTTGCCGTGACTCTGTGGTTCCTCCAGTAACCGGTCTCCCTAAGGCCTATATGGACTTTGCGGATGTTTTCTGCAAAAAACAAGCTGAGACTCTACCTCCTCACAGGCCTTATGATTGTCCTATCGACCTCCTCCCGGGCACTACTCCACCCCGGGGCAGAATTTATCCTCTCTCTGCCCCAGAGACTCTTGCCATGTCTGAATACGTCCAGGAAAATTTAAAAAAGGGCTTTATCCGTAAATCCTCCTCTCCTGCCGGAGCCGGATTTTTCTTTGTGTCCAAAAAAGATGGCTCCCTACGTCCTTGCATTGACTACCGCGGTCTTAATAAAATCACGGTTAAGAACCGCTACCCCCTACCCCTCATCTCTGAACTCTTTGATCGCCTCCAAGGTGCCCACATCTTTACTAAACTGGACTTAAGAGGTGCTTATAACCTCATCCGCATCAGAGAGGGGGATGAGTGGAAAACGGCATTTAACACCAGAGATGGACACTTTGAGTATCTGGTCATGCCCTTTGGCCTGTGCAACGCCCCTGCTGTCTTCCAAGACTTTGTTAATGAAATTTTTCGTGATCTTTTATACTCTTGTGTTGTGGTATATCTGGACGATATCCTAATTTTTTCTGCCAATCTAGAAGAACACCGCCAGCATGTCCGTATGGTTCTTCAGAGACTTCGTGACAATCAACTCTATGCCAAAATTGAGAAATGTCTGTTTGAATGCCAATCTCTTCCTTTTCTAGGATACTTGGTCTCTGGCCAGGGACTACAAATGGATCCAGACAAACTCTCTGCCGTCTTAGATTGGCCACGCCCCTCCGGACTCCGTGCTATCCAACGCTTTTTGGGGTTCGCCAATTATTACAGGCAATTTATTCCACATTTTTCTACCGTTGTGGCTCCTATAGTGGCTTTAACCAAAAAAAATGCCGATCCCAAGTCTTGGCCTCCTCAAGCGGAAGACGCCTTTAAACGACTCAAGTCTGCCTTTTCTTCGGCTCCCGTGCTCTCCAGACCTGACCCTTCCAAACCCTTCCTATTGGAGGTTGATGCCTCCTCAGTGGGAGCTGGAGCTGTTCTTCTACAAAAAAATTCTTCCGGGCATGCTGTCACTTGTGGTTTTTTTTCTAGGACCTTCTCTCCGGCGGAGAGGAACTACTCCATCGGGGATCGAGAGCTTCTAGCCATCAAATTAGCACTTGAGGAATGGAGGCATCTGCTGGAGGGATCAAGATTTCCAGTTATTATTTACACCGATCACAAGAACCTCTCCTACCTCCAGTCTGCCCAACGGCTGAATCCTCGCCAGGCCCGGTGGTCTCTGTTCTTTGCCCGATTTAATTTTGAAATTCACTTTCGGCCTGCCGATAAGAACATTAGGGCCGATGCTCTCTCTCGTTCCTCGGATGCCTCGGAAGTTGAACTCTCTCCGCAACACATCATTCCTCCTGACTGCCTGATCTCCACTTCTCCAGCCTCCATCAGGCAAACTCCTCCAGGAAAGACCTTTGTTTCTCCACGCCAACGCCTCGGAATCCTCAAATGGGGTCACTCCTCCCATCTCGCAGGTCATGTGGGCATCAAGAAATCTGTGCAACTCATCTCCCGCTTCTATTGGTGGCCGACTCTGGAGACGGATGTTGTGGACTTTGTGCGAGCCTGCACTATCTGTGCCCGGGATAAGACTCCTCGCCAGAAGCCCGCTGGTTTTCTTCATCCCCTGCCTGTCCCCGAACAGCCTTGGTCTCTGATTGGTATGGATTTTATTACTGATTTACCCCCTTCCCGTGGCAACACTGTTATTTGGGTGGTCGTTGATCGATTCTCCAAAATGGCACATTTCATCCCTCTTCCTGGTCTTCCTTCAGCGCCTCAGTTGGCTAAACAATTTTTTGTACACATTTTTCGTCTTCACGGGTTGCCTACGCAGATCGTCTCGGATAGAGGCGTCCAATTCGTGTCTAAATTCTGGAGGGCTCTCTGTAAACAACTCAAGATTAAATTAAATTTTTCTTCTGCATATCATCCCCAATCCAATGGACAAGTAGAAAGAATTAACCAGGTCTTGGGTGATTATTTACGACATTTTGTTTCCTCCCGCCAGGATGACTGGGCAGATCTCCTTCCATGGGCCGAATTCTCGTATAACTTCAGAGTCTCCGAATCTTCCTCCAAATCCCCATTTTTCGTGGTGTACGGCCGTCACCCTCTTCCCCCCCTCCCTACCCCCTTGCCCTCTGGTCTGCCCGCTGTGGATGAAATTTCTCGTGACCTTTCCATCATATGGAGAGAGACCCAAAATTCTCTCTTACAGGCTTCATCACGCATGAAGAAGTTCGCGGATAAGAAAAGAAGAGCTCCTCCCATTTTTTCCCCTGGAGACAAGGTATGGCTCTCCGCTAAATATGTCCGCTTCCGTGTCCCTAGCTACAAGTTGGGACCACGCTATCTTGGTCCTTTCAAAATTTTGTGTCAGATTAATCCTGTCTCTTACAAACTTCTTCTTCCTCCTTCTCTTCGTATCCCTAATGCCTTTCACGTTTCTCTTCTTAAACCACTCATCATCAACCGTTTCTCTCCCAAATCTGTTCCTCCCACTCCTGTTTCCGGCTCCTCGGACATCTTCTCCGTCAAAGAGATCCTAGCATCTAAAAAGGTCAGAGGGAAAACCTTTTTTTTAGTGGATTGGGAGGGTTGTGGTCCAGAAGAGAGATCCTGGGAACCTGAGGACAACATCCTAGACAAAAGTCTGCTCCTCAGGTTCTCAGGCTCTAAGAAGAGGGGGAGACCCAAGGGGGGGGGTACTGTTACGCCGAGCGCTCCGGGTCCCCGCTCCTCCCCGGAGCGCTCGCTACACTCTCCCCACTGCAGCGCTCCGGTCAGATCCACTGACCCGGGGCGCTGCGATTCCGCTTCCAGCCGGGATGCGATTCGCGATGCGGGTAGCGCCCGCTCGCGATGCGCACCCCGGCTCCCGTACCTGACTCGCTCTCCCTCGGTCCTGTCCCGGCGCGCGCGGCCCCGCTCCCTAGGGCGCGCGCGCGCCGGGTCTTTGCGATTTAAAGGGCCACTGCGCCGCTGATTGGCGCAGTGATTCCAATTAGTGTGTTCACCTGTGCACTTCCCTATATCACCTCACTTCCCCTGCACTCCCTTGCCGGATCTTGTTGCCATTGTGCCAGTGAAAGCGTTTCCTTGTGTGTTCCTAGCCTGTGTTCCAGACCTCCTGCCGTTGCCCCTGACTACGATCCTTGCTGCCTGCCCCGACCTTCTGCTACGTCCGACCTTGCTTCCGTCTACTCCCTTGTACCGCGCCTATCTTCAGCAGCCAGAGAGGTGAGCCGTTGCTAGTGGATACGACCTGGTCACTACCGCCGCAGCAAGACCATCCCGCTTTGCGGCGGGCTCTGGTGAAAACCAGTAGTGACTTAGAACCGATCCACTAGCACGGTCCACGCCAATCCCTCTCCGGCACAGAGGATCCACTACCTGCCAGCCGGCATCGTGACAGTCCTTATACTGGACCAACAACAGGTTCTCATGAGAAAAGGCACGGGACTCACCCCGGGGGATAGGAGCATGTAGGGGATGGGGCGGAAGGCCTCTTTGATTCTTCCGGACTGTCCCACAAGCGACCGTGGATCTGGCGGCGAGGGATGTGAAGAGAGGGATACTAGTATAAAAGTTATCCACGTAAAGGTGGTAACCTTTATCTAGCAATGGGTGCAAAAGGCCCCAAACGATTTTCCCGCTAACACCCAGAGTGGGGGGACATTCTGGGGGTTCAAAACGGGAATCTCGTCCCTCATACACTATAAACTTGCAAGTGTACCCGGAGGTACACTCGCAAAGTTTATACATCTTCGCGCCATACCGCGCTCGCTTGGTCGGGATGTATTGCCGGAAGCTGAGTCTCCCCTTGAAGCTGATGAGCGACTCATCAATAGAGACCTCCCGCCCCGGGACATAGGCCTCCCAAAATCTGGCCCCGAAGTGATTGATGACCGGCCTGATTTTATACAGGTGGTCATACGCGGGATCAGTTCGGGGGGACATGCCGCATTATCAGCATAATGCAAACATCTCCGAATGGCCTCGAACCGGGAGCGTGCCATGGCCATACTGTAGAGGGGTGTCTGGTAAAAGACGTCCCCAGTCCAATATTGCCTGACACTGGGTTTTTTAACTATACCCATATGCAGCGCGAGGCCCCAAAAGGTCCTCATTTCGGCTGCATCGACTGGAGTCCAGCCGCCGGGTCTAGCTAAAAGTGAGCCCGGGTTAGCGGCGATGAACTGTTGGGCGTACAGATTCGTCTGTGTAACCATCAAATTAACAAAGTCGTCACTGAAAAAATGACCGAAAAAGTCCTTTTCAGTGAACCCGGCGATGTTAATTTTGATTCCTGAGTCGCCAACAAACTCAGGAATCACAGGCTCGTGGTCCGCTGGCTCAGCCCAGTCAAGTTCTCCGGTACGATGTACCAGTGATCTTGGCAGGGGGGCTTCACTAGTATGAGCGCCAGGGGGACTCATACTAGCATGGGGCACAGGGTCAAGGGCAGAGGAGGTTTGCGACACCGCACGGCGGCGTCTCCGCCGCCTTGGTGGCTCATCATCAGAACTAGATGATGAGGAGGACGATGAAATAAGGAAGGTGGGGTCTTCATCGTCCTCTGAGCCGCTCTCGGTGTCGGAGGCAATTATGTCATATGCCTCCTCCGCCAAAAACACTCTGCGGGCCATTTCCCTACTCTAATGGGGATACGGGTGTGTGTGGGGGGGGGGAAAACTTTATTGGTGTGTGTGCTGCGTGTGGTGTGGTGCGATACTACCTCCCTAACCCGCCCTAACCCGCCCTAGCCTAACCTAACCTAACCCGCCCTAACAAAAAAAATATATAAAATAAAAAGGGGACTTTTTTTTTTTTTAAAAAGGGGACTTCTAGCGCAAAAAAGCCCTGCACCAAAAAAAAGCGTTTATCTAATCAGTGGTGTGCGCACTGATTAGCGCTTGTGGCGGCAGGGGGCGCAGAAGTCAGTGGGGGGTCCGGCCACTCAGCCCAGAACAGTGGCTGGTGGCTTGTTCCCGAAAAATAAAATAAAAAAACGCTTTACCCTGAAAAAAAATGCACCCACCTGAACCCCAAAAAAACGCTGATCAGTGATAAATCACTGACAGCGGTGGTACAGGCTGCACACACAGGTACGGTCCGTCCACACAGTACACTCCTGCTACTGGTGGCACGGACCGCCTATGGGTGCAAAAAAAAAATACGCGTTAACCGAAAAAAGTGCCTTTACCACAAAAAAAAACGCTGATCAGTGATAAATCACTGACAGCGGTGAGGCACGCCGCACACACAGGTACGGTCCGGCCACACAGTACACGCCTTCTACTGGTGGCACGGACCGCCTATGAGTGCAAAAAAAGAGCCGGCACCACAAAAAAAAACGCTGATCAGTACTACGGGACTGATCAGCGGCGGGTGGGCTTTAACAAATGGTGGCGGACCGCTCTTTTATAACTAAGAGGGTCCGCACACACGCTTAGGGAAAAAAAAAAAAGATCTGCGCCAAAAAAAAGGCTGGCGGCAGACCGCAGCGACCCAGCAGGGCCGGGGTCACGCAGCTAAAGGTGCTACGGACCCACGGACACCCACTGAGGTACGCCGAAAAAATAAATAAAAAAAAGGCGCTTTTTTTTAACCCTAACCTGTCCCTACCTAATCTAAATTGATTTAACCCTAACCTGTCCCTACCTAATCTAAATTGTGATTTCTGTGCCAAGGGGCCACAGAAAAGGGGGCAAGGGGCACTTTTTTCAACTGAGGGGATGGTGGGCAGCACGGGGCTCCGTCCTGCACACCAGATCTAAGTGGAATGGGGGGCAGAACGGAGCAACGTGCTCCTAGCCCCCACCATCCCCTCCCATTACTATGTGATTGGTGTGGCCACTTTGGCCACCCAATCACAACTGTACTGAGGGGGGTGCCAGCCCCCAGTACAGTACGGATGGTGATTGGTGGTGTATACTACACCACCAGTCACCATCTATATCCGGGTCACAGGGTCACACGTGACCCTGATGACCCGGAACCGCTGCAGAACGCCGGTAAGTAGTTACCGGCGTCCTGCAGCGATCGCCAATATAGGAGGTCCTCCGGACCTCCTCCGGCACACTGCCGGGATGTCTGCTGATAGAAATCAGCAGACATCCGGCTCCGATCCCCGCCCGGCGAGCGGCGGGGAACGGAATCGCAGCGCATCGCTCATCTGAATTGAATTGTGAATCATCTGAACTGAATTGTGCTGCGATCGCCGACATGGGGGGACATAATGACCCCCATGGGCGATATGCCAGGATGCCTGCTGAATGATTTCAGCAGGCATCTGGCTCCGACGCCCCTCCGGCTAGCGGCGGGGGCCGGAAATGCTCAGGGCGTATCCATACGCCCTCGGTCCTTAAGGACTTGGAAACGGGGGCGTATGGATACGCCCTATGTCCTTAAGGGGTTAAAGGGAACCAATCATCACTTTTTACCCCCTGTAACTATTAAAAACACGTCCTAGAGTGTAACCATTGTTCCTACCATGTTTCTGTAGTGCATGGCAATGAATGAAAAGCTCCGAAAATCTACTTATAAAATGTCCCACGCTGTATGTTAATTTCTGTAAGTAGTCACTTGGGCGGTGCTGCATTCCTATTTATTCACCATGGCCAGAGCTGAAATCACAGGGGCTGTTAATCACGCCCATGTAGGCGTGTTTAGGACGGGAGGGGCGTGTTTTCAGCTCTGGCCACGGTGACTACTTACAGAAATTAACATACAGCGCGGGACATTTTATAAGTTGATTTTCGGAGCTTTTCATTCATTGCCATGCACTACAGAAACATGGTAGGAACAATGGTTACATGCTCTAGGACGTGTTTTTAATAGTTACAGGGGGTAAAAAGTGATGGTTGGTTCCCTTTAATGCAAATGTCAACATTGATCTTTAAATGTAAGGGGTTATGAAACCCTCTTGGGTACTGCGAATGACTGCTCCAGACTCATTCTGTGTCTTTCACAAACTACTTGCCTCCCTAGTGCCTCAGGCCTTGGGCCTATAATTTTTTGAAGTTTAACAGTAGCTAAATACATGCTTAATGCAAATGTAAACATTGATCTTTAAATGTAAGGGGTTATGAAAACCTCTTGGGTACTGCAAATGCATGCTCCAGACTCATTCTGTGTCTTTCAGGAACTACTTGCCTCCCTGGTGCCTCTGGCCTTGGGCCTTAAATTTTTGGATGTTTAGCAGTAGCTAAATACATGCTTAATGCTAATTTCAACAATGATCGTAAAATTCTCGGCGCTCTGCCAGGGCCTTCTCCTACCCCAGCTGGGCCAATCCGAGGACCTCACTAACCAACTCACTAACTAATCCAATCGCTTGTAGTGACGGGCGGTGTGTACAAAGGGCAGGGACTTAATAAACGCCAGTTTATGACCCTCACTTACTGGTAATTCCTCGTTTTAAGATGAAATAATTGCAATCACAGATCCCTATCACGAACTGGTTTCAGCGTGCAACACGCACCTGTCCTTGAAAGATAGAGAGACGCTAATCCGTTCAATGGAGCGCTAGTGCGGCCCAGGACATCTGAGGCCATAACACACCTGTTATTGCTCAATCTCGCAATTGATCGGGCAAGGTAAGGGGTTATTAAAGCCTCTTGGGTACTGCTGAGGCCTACTCCTGAATGCTCCTGGTGCAATGTATGGGGTAATTAAACACTCTTGGGTAGTGTTATTGTTAAATTTACTGGTAATTTTATCAGTAATAAAATAGAATTTTGCAGAATGCTAACCGTTACACAACGGAACGCTTGTTGCGTGTGATTTTTTGATGAAAAAATAAATAAATAGATGGAGAGGGATTAACTCTGCTTAATCATTTTTGGCGAATAGAATCCTTTTGCCATCTGATTTTTTGGAGACAGATGCACTTACACACATGTAATAATTTTTTTAACCAAATTTCAAACATTGTGTGGTTTATTACTTTTGAGAAGAATGTCTTTGGGTGGTCCACCATCCTGCATTATAGAGTCTTCTGAACTGCTGTATATGCGCTTGTTTTAAAAAAAAAGGTATTATGTCCGACAATTTCGATAACATTTTGTGGTTTTTTGGGGTGGATTGTGAAGCCCGGGTGACGGGTGTGTAGTGTGTACTCATGCATCAGTCAACTCCAGTCTGTGTCCGTTAGGCAATATATGGGTTACTGATGCAGCAGAGGTGGGGCCTTGGTCTTGGAATTTCAATTATTAAATTTTTTTTTTACATATTGTGTGGTTTATTATATTATAGAAGAATGTCTTTGGGTGGTCCACCGTCCTGCATTATAGAGTCTTCTGAACTGCTGTATATGCGCTTGTTTTAAAAAAAAAAAAAAAAAGGTATTTTGTCAGACAATTTCGATCAAATTTTGCGGGTTTTTGGGGTGGATTGTGAAGCCCGGGTGACGGGTATGTAGTGTGTACTCGTGCATAAGTCAACTCCAGTCTGTGTCCGTTAGGCAATATATGGGTTACTGATGCAGCAGAGGTGGGGCCTTAGTCTTGGAATTTCAATAATTAAAAAAAATTGAACATATTGTGTGGTTTATTATATTATAGAAGAATGTCTTTGGGTGGTCCACCGTCCTGCATTATAGAGTCTTCTGAACTGCTGTATATGCGCTTGTTTTAACAAAAAGGTATTTTGTCAAACAATTTTAAAAAAAATGTGCGTTTTTTTGGGGTGGATTGTGAAGCCTGGGTGTGTACTCGTGCATCAGCCAACTCCAGGCTGTGTCTTTCAGGCAATCTATGGGTTACTGATGCAGCTGAGGTGGGGCCTGGGTCTAGGAATTTAAATTTAAAAAAAAATAATTCAACAATTATGTGGTTCATTATTTTTGAGAAGAAAGTCTTTGGGTGGTCCACCGTCCTGCCTTATAGAGTCTTCTGAAATGTTGGATATGCGCTTGTGCCTACACAAAGTTGTAAATAAAAAAAAAAACGTATACAATTTTGTTGATTTTGGGGCGGATAGTTAAGCCCTGTGTGTACTGGTGCATCAGCCAACTCCAGGCTTTGTCCTTCAGGTTCCTGATGCCGCAGAGGTGGGGCCTGGGAATTTAAAATTTTTGGATTGTGGGTGCTACAAAAAAAGATGGACACACCCTAATCCGTTCAGTGGAGCGCGCCTGCGGCCCCGGACATCTGAGGGCATAACACACCTGTTATTGCTCGATCTCAGGAGAAGGGGGTTCATCATCGGGAGCAGAGAGTTGCAGATTGCCCTTGAGTCAGCAAAGCGGTAGCACGGTTGGCAGTCAGCGTGGTGTGGCAGTAGTGGAAATTCTGGAGCCAAACGTGCCCGGGGGAGACAACCTACTTTGAAGCCCTGGTGTGTACTGGTGCATCAGCCAACTCCAGGCTGTGTCCTACAGGCAATATATGGGTTCCTGATGCCGCAGAGGTGGGGCTGTCAGCATCCGGGTACTGTGAGGATACTGGTGGTGGATCCTCTGTGTCAGTGGGGTGATGACGTGGGCCGTACCAGGGGAACGGGGTCTAAGGGGTTACTGGTATTCACCAGAGCCCGCCGCAAAGCGGGATGGACTTGCTGCGGCTCAACCCCGACTGACGGCTGAGATAGGCGCGGTACAAGGGATTAGGCAAGAGCAAGGTCGGACGTAGCAGAAGGTCAGGGCAGGCAGCAAGGATCGTAGTCAGGGGCAACGGCAGGAGGTCTGGAACACTGGCTTGGGACATACAAGGAACGCTTTCACTGGCACAATGGCAACAAGATCCGGCAATACAGGGAAGGGGAAGTGAGGTAATATAGACCAAGGCACAGGTGAAATACTAATTTGGGCCAGGCGCCAATCACCGGCGCACTGGCCCTTTAAATCACAGAGAGCCGGCGCTCGCGCGCCCTAGGGGGCGGGGCCGTGCGCGCCGGGACTGGACAAATGGAGGACAGGTCCGGTAAGCAGGCTGGGATGCGAACCACATCGCGGGTAGCATCCCCGCTAGAGACACTATCGCAGCCCTCCCGGTCAGCGGGTCTAACCGTGGCGCTGCGAGCAGGTAAACGCTGCGAGCGCTCCGGGGAGGAGCGGGGACCCGGAGCGCTAGGCGTAACAGTACCCCCCCCCCCCCCTTGGGTCTCCCCCTCTTTTTGGAACCCGAGAACTTGTGAATGAGGTCTTTGTCGAGGATGTTATCCTCGGGTTCCCACGACCTCTCCTCAGGACCGCAATTCTCCCAATCTACGAGAATTTTTTTTTTACCTCTGACCGTCTTAGACGCAAGAATTTCTTTAACAGAGAAGACATCGGAGGAGCCGGAGACAGGAGCTGGAGCGACAACCTTGGGAGAGAAGCGGTTAAGGACAAGCGGTTTAAGGAGAGAAACATGAAAAGTGTTAGGAATACGGAGAGAAGGGGGAAGAAGGAGTTTGTAGGAGACAGGATTGATTTGGCACTTGATTTTAAAGGGTCCAAGATAACGTGGTCCCAGTTTATAACTGGGGACACGGAAGCGGATATACTTGGCGGAGAGCCACACTTTGTCTCCAGGAGGAGTTCTTCTCTTTTTGTCGGCATGCTTCTTCATCCGAGATGAGGCCAGTAGAAGGGATTTTTTAGTTTCCTTCCAGATGGTGGAGAAGTCCCGGGTAACTTCATCAACAGCAGGCAAACCAGAAGGAGTGGGAGTGGGGAGGGGGGCAGCGGGTGATGGCGTACACCACAAAGAACGGGGATTTGGTGGAGGATTCAGAGTCCTTGAAATTGTATGAGAATTCAGCCCAGGGTAGAAGATCAGCCCAATCGTCCTGGCGGGAGGAAACAAAATGTCGCAAATAGTCACCAAGGATCTTATTAACTCTCTCTACTTGCCCATTGGATTGGGGATGATAGGAGGACGAGAAATTTAATTTGATTTTTAGTTGATTACAGAGAGCTTTCCAAAATTTCGATACAAATTGAACGCCTCTATCCGAGACAATATGCGTGGGAAGCCCGTGAAGGCGAAAAATGTGTATTAAAATTGCTTCGCCAACTGTGGCGCAGAAGGAAGGCCTGAAAGTGGAATAAAATGTGCCATCTTGGAGAAACAATCAACGACCACCGAGATGACTGTGTTGCCATGGGATAAAGGCAGGTCCGTTATAAAATCCATGGCAATCTGAGACCATGGTAGCTCAGGAACAGGCAGAGGATGAAGGAGACCGGCAGGCTCCTGGCGAGGAGTCTTGTCCCGGGCACAAACTGTACAGGCCCGAACGTAATCAGCGACATCTGCCTCCAGGGTAGGCCAACAATATGAACGAGAGATGAGTTGGATGGACTTCTTGAGGTGCGAGGAGTGTCCCCACCTGAGGATCTTGAGGCGCTGGCGTGGAGGGACGAAAGTCTTCCCAGGAGGTGTTTGTCTGATAGAAGCTGGAGAAGAGGAGATCAGACACTCAGGAGGAACAATGTGTTGCAGGGGGGCTTCCGATTCTGAAGCATCAGAGGAACGAGAAAGGGCGTCAGCCCTGATGTTTTTGTCAGCAGGGCGAAAATGAATCTCGAAGTTAAAACGGGCAAAAAACAACGACCACCTAGCCTGGCATGGGTTCAGCCGTTGGGCAGACTGGAGATACGAGAGATTCTTGTGATCCGTGTAGATGACAATCGGGTATTTGGAACCCTCCAGCAGGTGCCTCCATTCTTCGAGGGTTAGTTTAATGGCCAGAAGTTCACGATCACCAATGGAGTAATTTTTTTCCGCCAGAGAGAAGGTTTTAGAAAAGAAACCACAAGTAATGTTATGTCCAGTTGAGTTTTTTTTGTAGGAGTACAGCTCCGGCTCCAACCGAGGAGACGTCCACCTCCAGCAAGAAGGGTTTTGATGGATCAGGTCTGGAGAGTACGGGAGCAGAAGCCAAGGCAGTTTTGAGACGATTGAATGCCACATCCGCTTGGGGAGGCCAGGACTTAGGGTTGGCGTTCTTCTTGGTTAGGGCCACAATCGGAGCTACAATGGTGGAAAAATGCGGAATAAACTGTCGGTAGTAATTGGCAAACCCCAAGAAGCGTTGGATAGCTCGGAGTCCAGAGGGGCGTGGCCAATCTAAAACGGCTGACAGTTTGTCTGGGTCCATTTGAAGTCCCTGGCCAGAGACTAAATAACCTAGAAAGGGAAGAGATTGGCATTCAAAGAGACATTTCTCCATCTTGGCAAATAATTGATTGTCACGGAGTCTCTGGAGCACTAGACAGACATGGCGGCGGTGTTCTTTGAGGCTAGAAGAAAAAATCAAAATGTCGTCCAGGTAAACCACAACACAGGTATATAACAGATCCCGAAATATTTCATTCACAAAGTCCTGGAAGACAGCGGGGGCGTTGCAGAGCCCAAAGGGCATAACCATATATTCAAAATGTCCATCTCTGGTATTAAATGCAGTCTTCCACTCATCCCCTTTTCTGATGCGGATGAGATTATATGCCCCTCTTAAGTCCAATTTGGTGAAGATGTTAGCACCACGTAGGCGGTCAAAGAGTTCTGAGATAAGAGGCAGGGGATAGCGGTTTCTATAGTGATCTTATTTAAACCGCGGTAATTGATGCACGGCCGTAAGGAACCGTCTTTTTTGGAGACAAAGAAGAACCCCGCTCCGGCAGGGGATGAAGACTTGCGGATGAATCCCCTCTTTAAATTTTCTTGAATGTAGTCCGACATGGCTTGAGTCTCAGGAGCAGACAGAGGATAGATCCTGCTCCGGGGTGGAGTAGTACCAGGAAGGAGATCAATAGGGCAGTCATAAGGCCTGTGAGGAGGCAAAGTCTCTGCTTGTTTTTTGCAAAAAACATCGGCATAGTCCTGAAAGGCCTTGGGGAGACCTGATATAGGAGGAGCCACAGGGGTTTGACTGACGGGACTGGGAGCAGACGTAAGGCATTTTTTGTGGCAGGAAGCACCCCAGCTCTTGATCTCCCCGGTGGTTCAGTCAAGGGTAGGAGAATGGCGTTGGAGCCAAGGCAAGCCGAGGAGAATTTTAGAAGTGCAGTTAGAGAGGACCAGAAATTCAACTTTTTCGTGATGTGGTCCAATGCACATTACCAGGGGTTCTGTGCGGTAACGCACAGTACAGTCCAATTTTTCTCCATTAACTGAAGCGATATAGAGAGGTCTGGCAAGACTGGTCACTGGGATGTTGAACCTGTTAACGAAAGAGGCCAAGATAAAATTTCCTGCAGAGCCTGAATCCAAGAAGGCCACAGCTGAGAAGGAGGAGTTAGCAGAAGAAGAAATCCGCACAGGCACAGTAAGACGTGGAGAAGCAGAGTTCACACCTAGAGCTTTCTCACCTTTGTGCGGAATCGGAGTGCGTCTTTCCTGACGCGGAGGACGGATAGGACAATCCTTCAGGCATAGGTTCTCATTGCGGCGGCGTGTCCTCTCTTGTAGGGTCAGGCGAGACCGGTCTACTTGCATAGCCTCCACGGCAGAAGGCACAGAAACAGATTGCAGTGGACCTGAGAAGAGAGGAGCCGGGGAGAGAAATCGCCTGGTGTGAACAAAGTCCAAATCCTGACGGAGCTCCTGGCGTCTTTCGGAAAAACACATGTCAATGCAGGTGGCCAAATGGATAAGTTCATGCAGGTTGGCAGGAATTTCTCGTGCGGCCAGCACATCCTTGATGTTACTGGATAGGCCTTTTTTGAAGGTCGCGCAGAGGGCCTCATTGTTCCAAGATAATTCAGAGGCGAGGGTACGAAATTGGATGGCGTATTCGCCCACAGAAGAATTTCCTTGGACAAGGATCAGCAAGGCAGTTTCGGCAGAAGAGGCTCGGGCTGGTTCCTCGAAGACACTACGAACCTCAGCGAAGAAGGACTGAACAGTGGCAGTGACAGGATCATTGCGGTCCCAAAGCGGTGTGGCCCATGACAAGGCCTTCCCAGACAGGAGACTAACCACGAAAGCCACCTTTGACCGTTCAGTGGGAAATTGGTCCGACATCATCTCCAAATGCAGGGAACATTGCGAGAGAAAACCACGGCATAGTTTAGAGTCCCCATCAAATTTGTCCGGCAGGGACAAGAGGAGGCTGGAAGCGGCCACTCACTGCGGAGGAAGTGCAGGAGCTGGCGGAGGAGATGGTTGCTGTAGCTGTGGTAAAAGCTGTTGTAGCATAACAGTCAGTTGAGACAGCTGATGACCTTGTTGCGCTATCTGTTGCGACTGCTGGGCGACCACCGTGGTAAGGTCAGCGACAACTGGCAGCGGGACCTCAGCGGGATCCATGGCCGGATCTACTGTCAGGATCCGGGTACTGTGAGGATACTGGTGGTGGATCCTCTGTGTCAGTGGGGTGATGATGTTGGCCGTACCAGGGGAACGGGGTCTAAGGGGTTAATGGTATTCATCACAGCACGCCTCAAAGAGGGATGGACTTGCTGCGGCAGGTAACCCCCAGGTCGTTCCACCCGATAGCGACTCAACCCCGACTGACGGCTGAGATAGGCGCGGTACAAGGGATTAGGCAAGAGCAAGGTCGGACGTAGCAGAAGGTCAGGGCAGGCAGCAAGGATCGTAGTCAGGGGCAACGGCAGGAGGTCTGGAACACTGGCTTTGGACATACAAGAAACGCTTTCACTGGCACAATGGCAACAAGATCCGGCAATACAGGGAAGGGGAAGTGAGGTAATATAGACCAAGGCACAGGTGAAATACTAATTAGGGCCAGGCGCCAATCAGCGGCACACTGGCCCTGTAAATCGCAGAGAGCTGGCGCGCGCGCGCCCTAGGGAGCGGTAAGCAGGCTGGGATGCGAACCGCGAGCGGGCGCGTCCCGCATTGCGGGTCGCATCCCCGCTAGAGACACTATCGCAGCGCTCCCGGTCAGCGGGTCTCACTGGGGCGCTGTGAGCAGGTAAACGCTGCGAGCGCTCCGGGAAGGAGCAGGGACCCGGAGCGCTCGGCGTAACAGGGGCCTGGGTCTTGAAATTTCACACTTTTGGATAGCGGGTGCTACCAATGAGAAATCTTTGATAAAAATTTCATATATTGTGTTGGGTTTTTTGGGGGGGATTGTGAAGCCCTGGTGTGTACTTTTGCATCAGCCAACTCCAGGCTGTGTCATGCAGGCAATATATGGGTTACTGATGCCGCAGGGGTGGGGCCTGGTTCTGGAAATTTCAAATTTTTGGATAGCCGGTGCTACCAATGAGAGATCTTAGACAAACATTTCTCATTGTGTTGATTTTGGAGGGGGGATTGTGAAGCCCTGGTGTGTACTGGTGTATCAGCCAACTCCAGGCTGTGTCCTACAGGCAATATATGGGTTCCTGATGCCGCAGAGGTGGGGCCTGGGTCTTGAAATTTCAAATTTTTGGATAGTGGGTGCTACCAATGAGAAATCTTTGACAAAAATGTCATATATTGTGTTGGTTTTTGGGGGGGGATTGTGAAGCCCTGGTGTGTACTGGTGTATCAGCCAACTCCAGGCTGTGTCCTACAGGCAATATATGGGTTCCTGATGCTGCAGAGGTGGGGCCTGGGTCTTGAAATTTCAAATTTTTGGATAGCGGGTGCTACCAATGAGAAATCTTTGACAAAAATGTCATATATTGTGTTGGTTTTTGAGGGGGGGATTGTGAAGCCCTGGTGTGTACTCTTGCATCAGCCAACTCCAGGCTGTGTCATGCAGGCAATATATGGGTTACTGATGCCGCAGGGGTGGGGCCTGGTTCTGGAAATTTCTAATTTTTGGATAGCCGGTGCTACCAATGAGAGATCTTTGACAAACAATTCTCATTGTGTTGATTTTAGAGGGGGGATTGTGAAGCCCTGGTGTGTACTGGTGTATCAGTCAACTCCAGGCTGTGTCCTACAGGCAATATATGGGTTCCTGATGCCGCAGAGGTGGGGCCTGGGTCTTGAAATTTCAAATTTTTGGATAGCGGGTGCTACCAATGAGAAATCTTTGACAAAAATGTCATATATTGTGTTGGTTTTTGGGGGGGGATTGTGAAGCCCTGGTGTGTACTCTTGCATCAGCCAACTCCAGGCTGTGTCATGCAGGCAATATATGGGTTACTGATGCCACAGGGGTGGGGCCTGGTTCTGGAAATTTCAAATTTTTGGATAGCCGGTGCTACCAATGAGAGATCTTTGACAAACATTTCTCATTGTGTTGATTTTGGAGGGGGGATTGTGAAGCCCTGGTGTGTACTAGTGTATCAGCCAACTCCAGGCTGTGACCTACAGGCAATATATGGGTTCCTGATGCCACAGAGGTGGGGCATGGGTCTTGAAATTTCAAATTTTTGGATAGCGGGTGCTACCAATGAGAAATCTTTGACAAAAATGTCATATATTGTGTTAGTTTTTGAGGGGGGGATTGTGAAGCCCTGGTGTGTACTCTTGCATCAGCCAACTCCAGGCTGTGTCATGCAGGCAATATATGGGTTACTGATGCCGCAGGGGTGGGGCCTGGTTCTGGAAATTTCTAATTTTTGGATAGCCGGTGCTACCAATGAGAGATCTTTGACAAACATTTCTCATTGTGTTGATTTTAGAGGGGGGATTGTGAAGCCCTGGTGTGTACTGGTGTATCAGTCAACTCCAGGCTGTGTCCTACAGGCAATATATGGGTTCCTGATGCCGCAGAGGTGGGGCCTGGGTCTTGAAATTTCAAATTTTTGGATAGCGGGTGCTACCAATGAGAAATCTTTGACAAAAATGTCATATATTGTGGTTTTTTTTGGGGGGGGGGAGGATTGTGAAGCCCTGGTGTGTACTCTTGCATCAGCCAACTCCAGGCTGTGTCATGCAGGCAATATATGGGTTACTGATGCCACAGGGGTGGGGCCTGGTTCTGGAAATTTCAAATTTTTGGATAGCCGGTGCTACCAATGAGAGATCTTTGACAAACATTTCTCATTGTGTTGATTTTGGAGGGGGGATTGTGAAGCCCTGGTGTGTACTAGTGTATCAGCCAACTCCAGGCTGTGTCCTACAGGCAATATATGGGTTCCTGATGCCGCAGAGGTGGGGCCTGGGTCTTGAAATTTCAAATTTTTGGATAGCGGGTGCTACCAATGAGAAATCTTTGACAAAAATTTCATATAATGTGTTGGTTTTCGAGGGGGGGGGATTGTGAAGCCCTGGTGTGTACTCTTGCATCAGCCAACTCCAGGCTGTGTCATGCAGGCAATATATGGGTTACTGATGCCGCAGGGGTGGGGCCTGGTTCTGGAAATTTTCAAAATTTTTGGATAGCGGATGCTACCAAAGAGAAATCTTTGACAAAAAATGTCATATATTGTGTTGGTTTTTGGGGGGGGATTGTGAAGCCCTGGTGTGTACTCTTGCATCAGCCAACTCCAGGCTGTGTCATGCAGGCAATATATGGGTTACTGATGCCGCAGGGGTGGGGCCTGGTTCTGGAAATTTCAAATTTTTGGATAGCGGGTGCTACCAATGAGATATCTTTGACAAAAATTTCTCATTGTGTTGATTTTGGAGGGGGGATTGTGAAGCCCTGGTGTGTACTTTTGTATCAGCCAACTCCAGGCTGTGTCCTACAGGCAATATATGGGTTCCTGATGCCGCAGAGGTGGGGCCTGGGTCTTGAAATTTCAAATTTTTGGATAGCGGGTGCTACCAATGAGACATCTTTGACAAAAATGTCATATATTGTGTTGGTTTTTGGGGGGGGATTGTGAAGCCCTGGTGTGTACTCTTGCATCAGCCAACTCCAGGCTGTGTCATGCAGGCAATATATGGGTTACTGATGCCGCAGGGGTGGGGCCTGGTTCTGGAAATTTCTACATTTTTGGATAGCGGGTGCTACCAATGAGAAATCTTTGACAAAAATGTCATATATTGTGTTGGGTTTTTTTTTTTTGGGGGGGGGGGGGGATTGTGAAGCCCTGGTGTGTACTCTTGCATCAGCCAACTCCAGGCTGTGTCATGCAGGCAATATATGGGTTACTGATGCCACAGGGGTGGGGCCTGGTTCTGGAAATTTCAAATTTTTGGATAGCCGGTGCTACCAATGAGAGATCTTTGACAAACATTTCTCATTGTGTTGATTTTGGAGGGGGGATTGTGAAGCCCTGGTGTGTACTGGTGCATCAGCCAACTCCAGGCTGTGTCCTACAGGCAATATATGGGTTCCTGATGCCGCAGAGGTGGGGCCTGGGTCTTGAAATTTCAAATTTTTGGATAGCGGGTGCTACCAATGAGAAATCTTTGACAAAAATGTCATATATTGTGTTGGTTTGGGGGGGGGGGGGGATTGTGAAGCCCTGGTGTGTACTCTTGCATCAGCCAACTCCAGGCTGTGTCATGCAGGCAATATATGGGTTACTGATGCCGCAGAGGTGGGGCCTGGTTCTGGAAATTTCAAAATTTTGGATAGCGGGTGCTACCAATGAAAAATCTTTGACAAAAATTTCTCATTGTGTTGATTTTGGAGGGGGGATTGTGAAGCCCTGGTGTGTACTGGTGTATCAGCCAACTCCAGTCTGTGTCCTACAGGCAATATATGGGTTACTGATGCCGCAGAGGTGGGGCCTGGGTCTGGAAATTTCTAACTTTTGGATAGCGGGTGCTACCAATGAGAAATCTTTGTCAAAAATGTCATATATTGTGTTGTTTTTTTGGGGGGGATTGTGGAGCCCTGGTGTGTAGTGCACTTTTGCATCAGCCAACTCCACGCTGTGCCATTCAGCCACTAAATGGTCTCCTCTTGCCACGCTATGTCCACGCTATGTCATTCAGTCACTATATGGTCTCCTGACACTGATGCCACCACCAGGCTCTGTCATTGTGCTGCTGTGCGGCAGTGATTCTAAGAGCGATGCCGGTAATCTGCATGCTATTCTGAATAACAGTATTATTTCACTACCCCAGCACACTCCATATGCGTTTTACAACACAGCAAAGTGTTCTATACCCCTATAGAGGCTGTATGTAGGCTAGAAATAGCCTTTTTCAACATCGATTCGCCGCGAATACATTCGGATCGAAACAAACTTTTCGGGAAAATTCGGCGAATCGGCCGAATCGAATTTTTGAAAAGTTCGCTCATCTCTAGTTACATATACAACAAAGGTGAGTTGTTGTTTACACTTTGCAAGGCCTGTGGAAGTGAGGGACATCATAGCACAGTAGTTCTAAGGGTTCTAGATGGATGCAACAATCTCCTGTTGCTTCTATGAAGGTTCTAGACGACATCACCAACCAGCTACATAGTCACATACACAGCAAAGGTGAGATGTTGTTTACACCTCGTAATGTCAGTGGACACAGCAGCAGCAATATCTCAATGGAGAATACATTTATATATGTATATATATATATATATATATATATATATGTATATATATATTTCTCCGCCAGAAGTAGTAGTTTGGTAGCAGTTTGTTAAGTAGTTTGGTTTGTGTATCTGTGAGTGATTTTTTTACTTAAATTGATAATGTTATCAACTTACAGATACACAAACTGCTTAACAAGGGCTTAAAATTTGCACCCAGTCAATCGTTAAATAAATTTTATACCTATATTGGCGTAGAAAAGTACATAAGAAAACTATGTTTGAAAAAATATTTTATCAAACAGCCCATCACAAACCCCAACTTTTCTACAACCAAATACACTCGCACCAATTGCACTTTAAAATCCACTTTTTACCCCAAACATGAGATAGGCCCTGATATCCTCACTTTAAAAAAAAAAAAAGCCGTAGAAACAGATATTAGAAAATTGAACATCAAATCCAATCAAAAAAACAATAACATTACATTTAAAGAGAAAAAAGCTATCTTAGAGCTACAAAAAGATAACAGTATCACGATCCACCCCGCGGACAAAGGGGGAGGGATCGTGATACTGGATACAGAGAAATATAACAATGAATGTATACGACAATTATCAGATACCCAGACTTACACTAAATTAAAATCAAACCCCACAGTGGAATTTAGTAAAGAGTTGAAAACCATATGCGACAAGGCCTTGGAATCTGACATTTTGTCACCCAAGGAACATGAGTTCATTTTGGGGACACAGGAGAGGCTACCTGTTTTCTATTTTCTCCCCAAAATCCACAGGGATCCCACCAACCCCCCTGGTCGCCCCATAGTGTCTGGAATTAATTCACTTACATCAAACCTTTCCCAACTGATCGATAGTTCAAACAACACAGTATTACCTCAAAGACACTACTCAGGCTATCCAAATATTAGAAAATATAAAATGGGAACCCGAGTATATCCTTGTATCCTTAGACGTGAGTTCCCTTTACACTATCATAAATCACACTGATGGACTACGAGCAGTACAACATTTTTTAACCAAAGCAGACATTTTACCGGAACAGATTGATTTTATCCTTCAAGCTATATATTATATTTTAACCCATAACTATTTTTATTTTGAAAATTAATTTTACCTCCAAACTACAGGTACCGCCATAGGTACGAGATTCGCGCCCAGCTATGCCAATATGTTCATGTCAGCCTGGGAGGAACAAATTATAACCCCCAGAATCGGCGCGGATCTCGTACTATGGCGGCGCTACATCGATTATATAGTTTTTATCTGGAAAGGCCCGAGAGACATGTTGGAAGTTTTTATCCAAGAAATCAATACTAACGATTTTAATTTTAATTTTACTCCACATATAAGTACAGGCACTTTAGAATTTCTTGATCTTTTAATTACCATAGATGTATGCAAACTGATCTGCAGTACATACCACAAACCTGTGGCCAAAAATAGTTTTATTCTATTTAACAGTTGCCACCTCCCTAGGTGGCTTTTAAATGTCCCAATGGGCCAGTACCGCAGACTTAAAAGAAATTGCACATCGCAGATCAAATTCGAAGAGGAGGCCCAAGTTCTTACTGGAAAATTCTTGGATAAAGATTATCCAAAAAGTGTCCTAGATAAATCTTTTAATCAAGTCCGTACTTTGGATAGATCCTCTTTTTTTATCGCTAAAGATCCAAAGACACAAACTCAAAATGACGACCCTAAGATCATCTTACCTTTCAATAAAGATTATAAAAAATTGAAATGATAATCAGAAACAATTGGCATTTTTAAAAAAAAGGATAAAATCATCGGACATAACATACCTTCCCATCCATCCATAGTCTACATAAAAGCCCCTAATTTGGGCATCCAGGTTGCCCCCACAACAAAACAATCCATTATTTCCACGACACCATCTACCTGGCCACAAAGTAAAGGATTCCACAGATGTGGCACCTGTTCAGCTTGAAAAACCACCAATTTCCCTAAAAAAAATCTCTGATGTTTCTTCCACATCGAACAACCATACTCACAGAATTTCCTAATGTCTCACCTGTCACAGTAAGGGGGTCATCTATTTGATCCAGTGCACATGCCAGAAACAATATATAGGCAGCACGAAGAGACAATTCAAGGTACGTATGGCAGAACACATCAACAATATAAAAAGAGGTTTAAAAACACATCCGTTATCAATACATTTTGTAGAACACCACAATCAGAACCCATCAGAACTCTTTTTCTTGGCTATTCAAAGTGTTAAAAAATTTTGGCGTGGAGGTGATTTCATTAAGAAAATGTCAAAGGTGGAATCAAGAAAGATATTCGACTTTGACACAATAAAACCAAAAGGACTCAATGCGGAACTTGAAATCTTTGGGTTCCTTTGATTCCATCTTGTGGTGCGGCCCATCCTCACGACTCGTCACTGGCTGGTCGTTTTATCATTCAAGGGACGGTTCCTGGGGTAGGGCCTCCCCAAGAATATCCTACGGTCAGATGTCTTCGGTAGATCCCCTCATTTTCCCTGCCCTTTTTTACAATCTAAATTTTTATATATTCATTTTTTCTATACTTTTTCCATCAATTTTTTCCATCTATATATTTATTTTTTATAATATTCATATAATATTTTTATAATATTTCTATAACATTTTTATAAATTATTATTATTATTTTTTATATTTTTTATTTATTTATTATTATTTTTTAAAAATATTATGTGATAATTTTTTGTAATAATATTAATAATATTTTACACTCAATTCCATTATATCAATTTTTGCTCACATTTTTGTACTCTTTTCCAGTACACTACATATTCATATTGTACATCACTTATCACTCCTACACTTATATTGACAGATTGACAGATTGTTTAAATTTTTCACAATTGTTTTACTTGTGTATATGTGAAGCATACATACTAAATTTATAATCTATAATTTATATACATTTATCTATCCTCACTTACATCGTTATACCCCTATATTTTCACATACATCTAATTGATTGTATTTGTCACGATGCCGGCTGGCAGGTAGTGGATCCTCTGTGCCAGAGAGGGATTGGCGTGGACCGTGCTAGTGGATCGGTTCTAAGCCACTACTGGTTTTCACCAGAGCCCGCCGCAAAGCGGGATGGTCTTGCTGCGGCGGTAGTGACCAGGTCGTATCCACTAGCAACGGCTCAACCTCTCTGGCTGCTGAAGATAGGCGCGGTACAAGGGAGTAGACAGAAGCAAGGTCGGACGTAGCAGAAGGTCGGGGCAGGCAGCAAGGATCGTAGTCAGGGGCAACGGCAGGAGGTCTGGAACACAGGCTAGGAACACACAAGGAACGCTTTCACTGGCACAATGGCAACAAGATCCGGCAAGGAAGTGCAGGGGAAGTGAGGTGATATAGGGAAGTGCACAGGTGAAGACACTAATTGGAATCACTGCGCCAATCAGCGGCGCAGTGGCCCTTTAAATCGCAAAGACCCGGCGCGCGCGCGCCCTAGGGAGCGGGGCCGCGCGCGCCGGGACAGGACCGAGGGAGAGCGAGTCAGGTACGGGAGCCGGGGTGCGCATCGCGAGCGGGCGCTACCCGCATCGCGAATCGCATCCCGGCTGGCAGCGGAATCGCAGCGCCCCGGGTCAGTGGATCTGACCGGAGCGCTGCAGCGGGGAGAGTGAAGCGAGCGCTCCGGGGAGGAGCGGGGACCCGGAGCGCTCGGCGTAACAGTATTTATATATTTCACACACATTTAATCGGATTGTACATATCCACATTATATATCTTTTCCTCTCTTTCCTTTCTTTTACTTCCTTTTATATATGTGGATCCATCCCATATCTTATACTGAGCTTTCATTAGCCAGTTTCCATGTTTTACTAGCCTTGGTAACCATCATGACATCACTATATGTAGACCATATAAATACAGACCTTTCTTGCCCATCAGACATCCCTTTTGGTCACTGAAGAAAAAGCCTGTGGCTTTGAAACGCGTCTGACCCTGTTTAACCCCTTAACCCCTTAAGGACACAGGGCGTATCCATATGCCCCCATTTCCAAGTTCTTAAGGACACAGGGCGTATGGATACCGCTAGCTGGAGCGGAGCCAGTGCCAGATGCCTGCTGAAATCGCCCAGGGGGTGGCATATCGCCCAGGGGGGTCATTATGTCCCCCCATGTTGGCGATTGCCGCAGATCGCTGGACAATTCAGTCCAGCGATCTGCGGCGGATTCCGGGTCAATCGGGCCTCCAGTGACCCGGTGACCCGGAATTACTGGCTGATCGGGGCCATCAGAGACGGCCCCGAACAGCCATTGCCAGCAGGGGTGAGGTGGCACTGGTGCCACCTCACGATCGCCCTAATTCGTCGGCCGGTTTCCCGGCCGACCAATCAGGGCGCCTGCTGCAGGTGTCACTCCTGCAACCCGCTCCGCCCCTCTTCCGGAGGACGTGAGCGGGTGCGGGCAGAAGACCCCGGGTGCTGGGGACCCCGATCCCCGGCGTCCCTGTTGGGATCGGGGCCCCAGAAGCGTCGGCGGCGGCGGGACTGACCTGCGCGGCGGCGGCGTGGAGCAGCAGCAGGAGGTGAGTGACAGCCTCCTGCTGTTGCTTAGCAACAGCTCCCAGCATGCAAAAAGGGCATGCTGGGAGCTGTAGTTATGCAACAGCAGGAGGCAGACCACCACAACTCCCAGCATTCCCTTATGGGCATGCTGGGACTTGTAGTTTTGCAACAGCTGAAGGCACATTTTTCTATGGAAAAGTGTACCTTCAGCTGTTGTATAACTACAACTCCCAGCTTGCACAATCAGCTAAAGTGCATGCTGGGAGTTGTAGTGGTGCATCTGGTGGTTGCATAACTACAACTCCCAGCATGCCAGTTGGCTGTCGGTGACTGCTGAGAGTTGTAGTTTTGCAACAGCTGAAGGCACACTGAGTTAAGTAGCAAACCAGTGTGTCTCCAGCTGTTGCATAACTACAATCCCCAGCATCCCCAGCCAAAGTAGTATGCCTCCGGCTGTTGCATAACTACAAGACCCAGCATGCCCTTCCGCTGTCCGTACATGCTGGGGGTTGTAGCTTTTGCAAAAGCTGAAGGCACACTGGTTGCAAAACACTGAGTTTGTTACCAAACTCGGTGTTTCACAACCAGTGTGCCTCCAGCTGTTGCAAAACTACAACTCCCAGCATTCACTGATAGACCGTACATGCTGCGAGTTGTAGTTTTGCAACAGCTGGATGTTACCCCCCACCCCCCCAATGTGAACATACAGGGTACACTCACATGGGCGGAGGATTACAGTAAGTATCCGGCTGCAAGTTTGAGCTGCGGCAAATTTTCTGCTGCAGCTCAAACTGCCAGCGAGAAACTACTGTGAACCCTGGCCCGTGCGACTGTACCCTAAAAACACTACACTACACTAACACACAATAAAATAAAAAGTAAAAAACACTACATATGCACATACCCCTACACAGCCCCCCTCCCCAATAAAAATGAAAAACGTCTGGTACGTCACTGTTTCCAAAACGGAGCCTCCAGCGGTTGCAAAACTACAACTCCCAGCATGCACTGATAGACCGTACATGCTGGGAGTTGTAGTTTTGCAACAGCTGGATGTCCCGCCCCCCCCCCCCCCCCCCGATGTGAACGTACAGGGTACACTCACATGGGCGGAGGTTTACATTAAGTATCCGGCTGCAAGTTTGAGCTGCGGCAAATTTTCTGCCGCAGCTCAAGCTGCCAGCGAGAAACTACTGTAATCCCCCGCCCGTGTGACTGTACCCTAAAAACACTACACTACACTAACAAAAAATAAAATAAAAAGTAAAAAACACTACATATACACATACCCCTACACAGCCCCCCTCCCCAATAAAAATGAAAAACGTTTGGTACGCCACTGTTTCCAAAACGGAGCCTCCAGCTGTTGCAAAACAACTACTCCCAGTATTGCCAGATAACCACTGACTGTCCAGGCATGCTGGGAGTTTTACAACAGCTGGAGGCACCCTGTTTGGGAATCACTGGCGTAGAATACCCCTATGTCCACCCCTATGCAAGTCCCTAATTTAGGCCTCAAATGCGCATGGCGCTCTCACTTTGGAGCCCTGTCGTATTTCAAGGCAACAGTTTAGGGTCACATATGGGGTATCGCCGTACTCGGGAGAAATTGGGCTTCACATTTTGGGGGGTATTTTCTGCTATTACCCTTTTTAAAAATGTAAAATTTTTGGGAAAACAAGCATTTTAGGTAAAAAAAAAAATTTTTTTTACATATACAAAAGTCATGAAACACCTGTGGGGTATTAAGGTTCACTTTACCCCTTGTTACGTTCCCCGAGGGGTCTAGTTTCCAAAATGTTATGCCATGTGGGTTTTCTTTTGCAATTCTGGCACCATAGGCCAGAATTGCAAAATGCGGCATGCCCCCAGAGCAAAATTTGCTTTCAAAAAGCCAAATGTGACTCCTTCTCTTCTGAGACCTGTAGTGCGCCAGCAGAGCACTTTTCACCCCCATATGGGGTGTTTTCTGAATCGGGACAAATTGGGCTTCAAATTTGGGCTTCAAATTTTGGGGGGTATTTTCTGCTATTACCCTTTTTAAAAATGTAAAAATTTTGGGAAACCAAGCATATTAGGTAAAATTTTTTTTTATTTTTTTACATATGCAAAAGTCGTGAAACACCTGTAGGGTATTAAGGTTCACATTACCCCTTGTTACGTTCCCCGAGGGGTCTAGTTTCCAAAATGGCATGCCATGTGTTTTTTTTTTTTGCTGTTCTGGCACCATAGGGGCTTCCTAAATGCGGCATGCCCCCAGAGCAAAATTTGCTTTCAAAAAGCCAAATGTGACTCCTTCTCTTCTGAGACCTGTAGTGCGCCAGCAGAGCACTTTTCACCCCCATATGGGGTGTTTTCTGAATCGGGAAAAATTGGGCTTCAAATTTTGGGGGGTATTTTCTGCTATTACCCTTTTTAAAAATGTAAAATTTTTGGGAAACCAAGCATTTTAGGTTAAAAAAAATGTTTTTTTTACATATGCAACAGTCCTGAATCACCTGTGGGGTATTAAGGTTCACTTTACCCCTTGTTACGTTCCCTGAGGGCTTAGTTTCCAAAATGGTATGCCATGTGTTTTTTTTTGCTGTCCTGGCACCATAGGAGCTTCCTAAACATGCCCCCCAAAAACCATTTGTCGCTCCTTCTGAGCCCTCTACTGCGCCCGCTGAACAATTAACATAGACATATGAGGTATGTGCTTACTCGAGAGAAATTGGGTTTCAAATACAAGTAAAAATTTTCTCCTTTTTACCCCTTGCAAAAATTCAAAAATTGGGTCTACAAGAACATGCGAGTGTAAAAAATTAAGATTTTGAATTTTCTCCTTCACTTTGCTGCTGTTCCTGTGAAACACCTAAAGGGTTAATACACTTACTGAATGTCATTTTGAATACTTTGGGGGGTGTAGTTTTTATAATGGGGTCTTTTATGGGGTATTTCTAATATGAAGACCCTTCAAATCCACTTCAAAACTGAACTGGTCCCTGAAAAATAGTGAGTTTGAAAATTTTGTGAAAAATTTCAAAATTGCTGCTGAACTTTGAAGCCCTCTGGTGTCTTCCAAAAGTAAAAACTCATAAATTTTATGATGCAAACATAAAGTAGACATATTGTATATGTGAACCCCAAATTTTTATTATTTGAATATCCATTTTCCTTACAAGCAGAGAGTTTCAAAGTTAGAAAAATGCAAAATTTTCTTTTTTTCCATCAAATTTGGGGATTTTTCACCAAGAAAGGATGCAAGTTACCATAAAATTTTACCACTAAGTTAAAGTAGAATATGTCACGAAAAAACAATCTCGGAATCAGAATGATAACTAAAAGCATTCCAGAGTTATTAATGTTTAAAGTGACAGTGGTCAGATTTGCAAAAAACGCTCTGGTCCTTAAGGTGTAAAATGGCCTGGTCCTTAAGGGGTTAAAGCACAAACAAACAATTGGATCCACATACTATTAACTTATTCTCTCTTTCCTCTATTTGCCTTTTTCTATACCCCTAGTGCTTTAGGGGACTGGTTTCTATATATTTTATATATATTCTTTCCTTAAGTTATTAATGTTGTAAAGATTTTTGCAATATTCATAAAAGTTAAAAATTGGCCTAATTTCTTCTAATATATAAAAAAAAATGTTTAAAGACGTAAAGAGACGCCTTGCCTAAACATGTCTATGTTACCATGCAGGAAGGCTCAGACATAGCCAACACACAGACTTACATTGGCCAACATGAATTGTGCAACACAGCCAATGTTGACAGTCATATAGCATCTTGCATATATTTTTTTTGGATTTGATGTTTAGTGATAATTATTGTTAGTTGTATCATACCACAAAGGGTACATATCTTCAGTGTTACACCCTGAAAAAAAAACACTGGATTTGGTATAAGACTGCTTGCAAAGGAAACCCCCTTTATTGGGCCATGTCATCTAAAATTAATGTATGATATCATATGGGAACTTTAGAAATATGACAGATATTGTGACCGTGCTTGATTTAACTATTTTAAAAAGTAAAAAACAAACTGCTTTCAACGATATAAGATTCTGACGGTATGGGTTACCCTTCTTTCCTTAATACAGTTCTTTGGTCTTTGATGGTCTCTAAATGTCACGCTGCGGTCTGTGGATACACAGACCCAAAGATGTTATGATGTTATGAAGATGTTAAGCACATATATTTTCAAGGCGAATATTGCCAGGAACATGTGAAGGACGTGCAAGACAGAGGGACATAACACAACGATATTTCAACAGATAATCCGGAATCCGCTAGCAGAAATCAATAGAAGTCAATGGTAAAAAAAAATTCCGCCCAACATTTTTTTCGTGCGGAATTTGCACGGAATTCATGCTGAAATGGCTGAAAAAACCTTCACTTATTTCTCCCCCATTTCCGCGTGCAATTCCGTGCAAATTTTGCACAAATTTTTCGCAAATTTCACGCAAATTTTGCTCGGAAATAAAATTATTTTTTCTGCCCGTAAATTTTTCGGCGTGAATTCCTCTTGAATTACTCCCTCTGAACGCACCCTAAAAGTGATTCAGTGGTTTATTCTCTCATTTTAAATACAACAATGTTACGTTGTAAAACAAAATTAGAATTTGTGAGCAGACCAGATCTTTTTGTTACTTTATGGAAAAATTGTTCTGTTTGGCAAAAATCAACATGCTTGATGCGCATGCTGTGATTAACATCTTTACTAGGGCTTGTTAATGAAGCAATTTAAAAAAGAATTTTCTACAATAAACCATCACCAACAAAAACCATGATGTTAAAATTATGCATATTTTCACCGATTTCACCACAAAATGTAATTTAAATTTAGACTGTATCACTCTAATTTTTAAATTTTATTGCACATATTAGCCAAGTTAACTTTTATTAGGATATTTGAAAAATGCTATTTTATTACAAAACACTGTTTTAGCACAATACAGTCTGCACTTAATGTAACATTACATTTTATTTATAAACAAACACATTTGTTTTAAAAGACTTTATTTTTAAAAATAAAACCTGACTTTAATTTACAACTATACTGTAACATTTCACATGTCAAAATTAAAGCGCACTTTATGTACCTTTTACAACATTGTGCAATGGCAAAATAAGACAAAGAACATTTAACCATGCATATGTTCACTCCAAGGTTCTAGCAATGTCCATCCATAGTGCACTATGTACTATCAATGACAAACTTAGATTTCCAATTTTTTCTGAAAATCTAAAATTAGTAACATTAAACTTTACGATGTTCAAACACGAACTATCCTCAGATAATGCAAGATAGTGCTGGGGACACTTATTAATATATGAACTCAGCCTTGGCCATATCTGTCAGTCCGTTCATCCTCAATCTTTGTTATTGTCTATATGCAAATGTAAAAAAAATACTTGAACGGGTGGAGTTTACATTGCATAGTGGCACTGTACCCAGCACAGCACGCTTAGGAATACTCAGCAATACTCCCTCTCCACAACGCTCCTCACTTGTCTTTAATACTTGTCAAGTCCTGGGAAAAAAAAGTGTGGGAACTCACCCAAGATTTCCACTTAAAAGGGTACTCCTCCCCTAGAAATATTATCTCCTATCCAAAGGATAACATGTCTGATTGCGGTGGTCCTGCTGCAGGGGACCCCTGCATTCTGCCTGCTACACTCGCCATTCGTTTAGGGTGTTGGGTGCAGCGCCGGAGGCTCGTGATGTCACGGTCACAGCCCCTCAATGCAAGTCTATAGGAGGGGACATGATGTCCGTCATGGCCACTGCCATAGATTTGCATGGAGGGGGCATGGCCGTGACGTCACAAGCCTCTGCCCCACTTCGCCAGTCATTCGGCACGGAGCGAAGTTCACTGCGTGCACCAGATGTCTGGGGTGCCGCAGTCAAGATCGCTGGGGTCCCCAGCGGCGGGACCCCCGGGATAAGATATCCCTTTAAGGGCTCCCTCCTGCTAATGGGAACTGCGTTCCTGCTGTGGAAAAAGTGCAGGAACTCCATTCCCATGAGTTCCTGCAGGAATTGAGCCCTGCTTTAAAGGGGTAGTCCAGTGGTGAAAAACTAAGGATAGGGGATAAGTTTGAGATCGCGGGGGGTCCGACCGCTGGGGCCCCCTGCGATCTCTCTGTACGGGGCCCCGGCTCTCCGCCGAGATAGCGGGTGTCGACCCCCGCACGAGGCGGCGGCCGACACGCCCCCTCAATACATCTCTATGGCAGAGCCGGAGATTGCCGAAGGCAGCGCTTCGGCTCTGCCATAGAGTTGTATTGAGGGGGCGTGTCGGCCGCCGCCTCGTGCTGAGGTCGACACGCCCCCTTCCAGCGGGCTGTCGGGGCTCCGTACAGGAGATCGCGGGGGGCCCCAGGGGTCGGACCCCCCGCGATCTGCAACTTATCCCCTATCCTTAGGATAGGGGATAAGTTGTTAACCACTGAATCACCACTGGACTACTCCTTTAATACACATGTCACGCTTCATGACATGCAGATTGAAGACCAATTTGGAGCTATTAAGGATAGTGTGATCCAGATAGAGTTTTGATGAATATTCACAGGCGGACGAGTGTTGCATATGGAAACGGGCCACGTCTCAGTGACACTAATGTAATTAAAAACAATGCCCTACCAGTTTCAGCCACATTGTAATATCTTGACCAACTACTAAATTGGAACTAAATCAGGACAGATCCGGACAAGGTAGGCAACATATGATTCAGCGTCACCCACAATATCCTGTACCTGCGTATACAGTGGTCCCTCAAGTTACAATATTAATTGGTTCCAGGACGACCATTGTATGTTGAAATCATCGTATGTTGAGACCATAACTCTATGGAAACCTGGTAATTGGTTCTGAAGCCACCAAAATGTCATCCAAAAATTGGAAAAAGTGAGGATTAAAGATAAATAAGTAGATAACTATTACAGATAAAGCAAATCCTTACACATAAAAGTAAGAAAGATCTGCTGGGAGCAGTAAATCACTGTCTAGTTCACTGTTTCCCAACCAGGGTGCCTCCAGCTGTTGCAAAACCACAACTCCCAGCATGCCCGGACAGCCAAAGGCTGTCCGGGCATGCTGGGAGTTGTAGTTTTGCAACAGCTGGAGACAACCTCTTTGGGAAACACTGGTCTATGTAGAGGACAGAAGCTTCTTCAGGGTCCTGTACAGAACATGCAATGTCCTAAAAAAAGGAAAATGGGGCCGCCCTCACCTGATGCCCAAAGGAGAAGCTAACCCTGGCACAGGTAAAGAGTAAAGAACATGTAATACCTCCCTGTACTGTATGGGGCGCTACCGGACACCAGTAAGTGCATGTACAGGGGTTTCACCAGTGAAATATCCATTCTGATTGGTTGGTTCTTCCAGCCATTGACACGTTTCGCAGATTCCAAAGCATTGTATGTTGAGTCTGGTTTCAAGTTACAATGGTCCAGAAAAGACCATTGTATGTTGAAACTATTGTATGTTGAGGCCATTGTAAGTTGAGGGATCACTGTACTGCATTTGTAAAGCTCTTTATTTTGTCATGGCAATTTTCCCCAAAAATGTTTTTTTATTTCTCCACTGTCAGGACCACAGTGCTCTCTGCTGACCTCTGCAGTCTATATTAGAAACTATCCATTTTTTTACAAGTAGAATTTTATCCTGCTGTGAAAATTTCAAAAATATGAACAGCAGAGGTCAGGAGAGAGACCTGTGTTTGTGTCTCAATATAATCCAATTAACTAAAACATTTTATCGGTATTATACAGCCCTTCCAAAATATGCAAATTTTTTTTGGATAGGTAAAATAACCAAAATGATTAACTTTCTGTGTTTATTTTGTTAACATTTTAAAATTAAAATAGGAGTAAACATTTAAGCTTGTATTTTGCAACAATATGTAATTATTTATATATTTTTTCCCTTTTTTTTGGTTTCATAATTTGCCGTTCTGACATTTCTCTCTTACAGTCCATAAGAAAATTCTGAACATAATAACTAGTTGTTAGATCATCCTGAGGAGGTTCCTTATACAATGTTTGTGAGGAGAGTTGTCGATTGGGCAAGCTCAAATCAATAATATCATTGTTTGAGAGTGTGGGGGAAATACATACGGTTTCAGTTACAGTGTGATGAGAACTTTCAGACGAAACAGTACCTCTACTAGACTCTTCACAAACACCATGTAAAGTGACACCAGAGGATGTAGATGGGATTTCCTCATCCCTTTGAGAACTAGCATCAGACATTTGTTGTTGCACTATATGTGGGCTACATGGTTGTAAAGGATGTGTGATATTAGTATTTGAGGCAGGCCCTCCCACACTCTCTAGTGGTGGATTTTGATTTGAAAAGTTTTCCTTAGTGGTGTAATGTTGAACCAAAATCTGTCCGCGGCCACTGCTTTGAGGCTGGCGGCTGGCAGTACTAACACGCAGGGCCATACAAGGGGCCCATAGCTTCAGGCGGCCCGGACATCCCTGGAATTTGCATTCATTTACTAAGGATACCTCCGGGGCCAGCTGTCTCTTTAAATTTGCAGTGGCCTGCGAGAGGTACTACTTAATCCTCACGCCCGCCCGCTGCGCATTGATACAGCCACCGCCCCTGGTCATCCTGCGTAGTAGCGCTGTTGCGGAGAGTCGCTGCTGAGGTGAGTGGCGGCTGGCAGGCAGTGGCAAATGCGGCAGCAGCACTACTAGAGCCTGTGTACATTTAATGAAAATAAATATATAAATATATATATATATATATATATATATATATATAAAGAAGATCAGGGCAGCACTCCAATAACGTGAAAAAGGTGAATTTTATTCCATCAAAGCAATGTGCAAAACAGCAGCGACGTTTCGATCCTCTCCAGGATCTTTTTCAAGCTGAACTAAACAGATTTGTGGTTTCTTTTATACAAGTAACCATAGAGTGAAAAAATTATCAATAAAGTGCAATATCAAAATACAATAAAGTGCAATTAGTGCAAAAAATGTGTACAGTAGAGTGATCAGTATACATTGTAAGGCTCATATTTCCTTCTTATTATGAGCAAAGTGCTTATACAAGTATCCAGAATAACTGGACACTAAAGTGCTTACAGTGATCTTAAAACAATCAGATCGCCTATAATTAAAAACAGTCAAACAATCAGAGGAATAATTACAGTAGCACTATACCTTAAGCGTGTGTGATGGCGTGCATAGACACTCGGCGTTCTGGAAGTGCCATCTGTGCCAGCCCAACCCCTAACATGACGTTACAGTCAATCATTGGTTTGAGATCTCCGTCCTGCAAACGCCAGCGCATATCGGCGCGTGCGCAATGCCGGCTCGTCCGTCCGTGCATAGTCACGTACCTGCGCCTACGCACCAAGGAAATTGGTGCGACGGCGCCATCATGAGAACTGGAAAATCTTCCCTAACATAGAGGAACATAAGAGAACCATATACATACAAGAATATCTTTCAACTCTCAGACATTATAACGCAGCAGTCAATATGTAAACAGGTGACCACGAGGCAGGATTCCATGCCAACCCCATGCTGCCAATGCTCAATTTCAGGTAAACAAATTTATTAAGAAATGAATAAAAAATGAGAAATAATAAATAAATGATAAAAAAAAAAAAAAAATAGTGGTACATATTAGATTCATGTTCTCTCAAACCTCGCTTTCTCAAAGCAAATGGCAAGGCATTGTTAAGTTAGGATGGACCGGATTTTGGCCACAAAACCACTATTCCGTAGGTTACCCCTACCAACATGACCTATATAATAAGTCCATGTTATGGGCGGGTGTCAGTCCAGACCCACCCAATCTCCTCAGGTACGTCCGGACCCCACCAAAACCTTCAGATGCTCAGGGCCAGGTGTCTGTACTCAAACAGAATCTAGTACCTGTGTGAACCCCGGTCACCATGTACTCCCCTACAATGCACAAATCCGATATGATAAAAAAACATATATACAAAATGAGAAAAATGAATGAAATTAATGAAAAAAAGAAATGATAAGATGAAATAATAAATGAAACAATAAATAAAGACCACCCGAAAGAGCAAGGACCGCAAAAAGTGGCATGTACCAATACCCCATGTGGCACCTATCACATATGTCTACCACGAACAAATGTCAAGGAAAAAGGCATAATAAAAAAATGTTTATATTTATTATAATACAAAATATATAGCAATGTATTGTGTTCTCAATGATTGACCGTTGCTAGTGGCGGAGATCAAAAGGGTAAAGCAATTCCTCTGATTGTATTGAGCTTGATGTCTTTATACATCTATCAGTCATGAGGTGGGACTTAATGTGGTGCGTAAGGCTTTACAAACCACGGACTGCACTGATGATAAACTTTAATTTGTGTTATCTTTGCTGGATATTAATCTTAGCTGTAACTATTTCATGTTTATTGACCAGTATTACTTACAGACGAGAGGGACCGAAATGGGCACGAACGTCGCGCCCACCTATGCAAACATGGTGGTAGCCAGTATGGAGGAGGAATTCATCTATATATCTCCCCACTTTTCTAAGGTAGTGAAGTGGTGGCGATATATAGATGATATTTTCTTAATTTGGACAGGTACTGCTAAGGAATTGGATGATTTCCACAGGTTTTTGAACACCATTGATGGTAATATACAATTCACTCTTGTTTCTTCTACAGAAAAACTTAAATTTTTGGATACTTTGGTCACGTTACAGGACACCAAACTTCACACGGACCTTTATGTTAAAGAGACCGACTGCAACACCCTCCTACAGTACGCAAGTTGTCATCCTAGGTATATGGTGAGATCTTTACCGTACAGTCAATTTTTGAGGGTAAAGAGAATAGTTGATCGCCCTGAACAGAGTGAAATAGCGCTCGCCAGGATGTCCCGCAATTTTAGACAGAGGGGTTACCCCCCTAGGTTGCTGGACATCCATGGTGAGCGAGTTAAATCTATGGATAGAGCACTGACTTTCAATCCTACTAATCGGACAGTGGACAGGGGAGAGAGACTGACATTTGTGAATACCTTTAATGACATCTCCACACAATTAACTAAAATATTGAAGCACAATTGGCAGATAATAGAAAAGGGTTTCTCCAATATCCCATCTCTGAAACATCCTCCCATTATGTCCTATCGAAGAGTTTCCAATATTAAAGACAAATTAGTGACAGCTGACATAGCTTCTTCTAAATCACCTCAACAGAGGTACTTTGGTATAATGGGTAAAGGATCTTTTCCTTGTAGATCTTGTGTCAATTGCAATCTAATGGCAAAAGGTTCTGAGTTTCAACATCCTGACACACTCAAAAAATACAAGATCAATTACTATTTAAACTGTTGTTCGGATTATGTCATCTACGTTCTGTGGTGCCCTTGTTAACTTCTATATATAGGTGAAACCAAATGTGATATGAAGACACGGTTAAATAACCACCGATATACCATATGCAAAAAACATTTGGATTTGCCAGTGGCAAAACATTTTACTGAAAAGGGCCACACAGGACGTGAATTAAAGTTCATGATTCTGGATCATGTCCCACCTCCAAAAAGAGGTGGGGATCGTTTGACACTACTTAAGAAGAAGGAACTTCGGTGGATCTTTGAACTTTCCACATTGCGCCCCAAAGAGCTGAATGTGGAGTTCAAGATTACACCTGCTCTAAAGTGTGGGGAAGTGTTGTTCGCTTCGGTCTCCGAGTGTAACAGATTTGTTTTCCTAATTTAAATTTTCTTCATTCATTTATTTCAGACACAGATCAAGCTCAATACAATCAGAGGAATTGCTTTACCCTTTTGATCTCCGCCACTAGCAACGGTCAACCATTGAGAACACAATACATTGCTATATATTTTGTATTATAATAAATATAAAAGAAATGTTATTATGTCTTTTTCCTTGACATTTTTTCGTGGTAGACATATGGGATAGGTGCCACATGGGGTATTGGTACATGCCACTTTTTGCGGTCCTTGCTCTTTCGGGTGGTCTTTATTTATTGTTTCATTTATATATGTTTTTTTTTATCATATCTGATTTGTGCATTGTAGGGGAGTACATGGTGACCGGGGTTCACACAGGTACTAGCTGCTGTTTGAGTACAGACACCTGGCCCTGAGCATCCGAAGGTTTTGGTGGGGTCCGGACGTACCTGAGGAGATTGGGTGGGTGTGGACTGACACCCACCCATAACATGGACTTATTATATAGGTCATGTTGGTAGGGGTGACCTACGGAATAGGGGTTTTGTGGCCAAAATCCGCTCCATCCTAACTTAACAATGCATTGCCATTTGCTTTGAGAAAGCGAGGTTTGAGAGAACATGAATCTAATATGTACCACTATTAGCTGGTTGCTATGGGTCTGATTTCCCTTATTTTTTTCATTTTTTATTTTTTTATCATTTATTTATTATTTCTCATTTTTAATTCATTTCTTTACCTAAATTTGTTTACCTGAAATTGAGCATTGGCGGCATGGGGTTGGCATGGAATCCTGCCTCGTGGTCACCTGTTTACATATTGACTGCTGCGTTATAATGTCCAAGAGTTGAAAGATATTCTTGTATGTATATGGTTCTCTTATGTTCCTCTATGTTAGGGAAGATTTTCCAGTTCTCATGATGGCGCCGTCGCACCAATTTCCTTGGTGCGTAGGCGCAGGTACGTGACTATGCACGGACGGACGAGCCGGCATTGCGCACGCGCCGATATGCACTGGCATTTGCAGGACGGAGATCTCAAACCAATGATTGACTATAACGTCATGTTAGGGGTTGGGCTGGCACAGACGGCACTTCCGGAACGCCAAGTGTCTATGCACGCCATCACACACGCTTAAGGTATAGTGCTACTGTAATTATTCCTCTGATTGTTTGACTGTTTTTAATTATAGACAATCTGATTGTTTTAAGATCACTGTAAGCACTTTAGTGTCCAGTTATTCTGGAAACTTGTATAAGCATTTTGCTCATAATAAGAAGGAAATATGAGCCTTACAATGTATACTGATCACTCTATTGTACACATTTTTTGCACTAATTGCACTTTATTGTATTTTGATATTGCACTTTATTGATAATTGTTTCACTCTATGGTTACTTGTATAAAAGAAACCACAAATCTGTTTAGTTCAGCTTGAAAAAGATCCTGGAGAGGATCGAAACGTCGCTGCTGTTTTGCACATTGCTTTAATGGAATAAAATTCACCTTTTTCACGTAATTGGAGTGCTGCCCTGATCTTCTTTTTTATCTTTGGATGGATCGCTGGACTTGATCCTTTTATCGGTTGCCTGCACCTTCTCTTTTTATATTTTTTGCATTTTTAGAGTGCTGTTGCTTTTTGGTTTTATATATATATATACATATATATATATCTATATATATATATATATATATATATATATAAATATATATATATATATATCTCAAATAGGTAGGAAAACAGCACTTCCAAGAAGCAAAAAAAATTAGTTTAGAGTCCAGTCCCGGGTCAGGGGTCCATGTAAATACAGAAAAGCAATATATCCGCAGCACACTGTTTCCAGAAGAATTCAAAGATTTATTCCAAAAAACGTGAGTGTCAGTAGCAACATTTCGGCTAGCTCACCTAACCATTCTCAAGCTCAGTACAATAGTGAATTTCACACACTTAAATAGGGGTACCAATTCAGTACCAGCAGTGAACAAAATTAATTAATCAATCAAGTGAAAAAAAATCCATAAATACAAATTTCATATACAAAACACATATTGCAAATCAAGATAGTGCATACAAACATAGGTACAATTCATATCAATAAATTGAGTGTAGTGAGATATCACCCCCACCTCATTAAAATCACAAATGGATGTTGATTGATGTAATCAATCACATCAATATGCATTAAAATCAAAACCTGCAGTTGCCATGGGATTTCACACTCACCGGAACATGTGTGTCTCCGTTGTTTGTAAATAGAAACATGCGCGCCGAATGTGTAACTCAACGTACACTGCCTATGGTGTTGTCATATCTGGGAGGGACGTCACTGCACAGGGAAAGTAATAGTTGCCATGGTGACTAGGCTCCGGCGTCACACGCATGCTCTGTGTGAGTCTGGGTGTGGCGCGACCATATTGGTTAAGGGCAATCTGCCCAAGTGAGGAAAATAAATAATCATACAAACAAAAACAAAACTTGCAGCCTTTATATGTGGTCCCCAGAGGCATGGGTACTGGCACTATACCGGACCATAGCAATTGGCATATTGCAGAGGGACTGTGGATATAGGGATCTCGACCAGGCATATGTTATGTCTCGTCTTGACCCATTAGTTCTGGAGACCTCATCTGGCTGTCATAGCGACAGTTACCATGGGAGATCCCCTAACCTTAGGTACCACAGACATAGCCCACATAGGCATAAAGAAGGTCCTTAGTGCTAACCACAGCTGCCAGAAAAAATAAGAATAAAATAGAAATAAAAATAAAGAATAAAAATAAACCATATAAAAGGGGCCAAAACAATAAAACATACAAACTACAAAATAAAATAGAATAAAAGAAAAAATAAATAAAAGTAAAAATAATAAATATAATAATGATGAAATGATGAAGACTGACTACATTATCAATCTTTATTGCAAAAATCACAATAAATCACATGTCATTCCATTACATGGTTTTACTGCAAGAAAAAACAAGAGAAATGTACCGTATTATTACTACATAGTTGGTACTAAAAAGTACAAATCAATATAACAAAAATTTCTTGTCCTGATGTACACAGAGAATGAACAGCCCACACAATAAGACTGTGTCCGAGGGGACCACCTCTACACCGCCCTAGATGACACTTTAAATTCGACATTCATGTCGTTGGATTTAAGTGAATTCAATGTAAAAATCCAAAATAGTTCCCTCCTTTACAACACCCCTTGCCTGTCACCTCCACGTTTCAGTGGGGGCACATGATCAATCACCATGAATTTCAGGTCACCCTCCCTGTGGCCTTTGTCTACAAAGTGCTTGGGCACCGGAAGATCTACCTTCCCCTTTCTGATCGTATACCTGTGTTGGTTTAATCTGGTCTCCCCTACATAGAGGAGGCCACATGGACACCACAACACATATACTACATGGTTGGAGTTACATGTGAGAAAGTGTTTGATGGAATATTTCTCGTGTGTCAAAGGATGTACAAAGACTTCGCCCTTATGCATGTATTTGCAATTAACACATGCCCTGCATGGGTAGCTGCCCTTTTTGATGGTGGTAATGTACTGTTGTTTGTGGACAGTTTTGGTACCGATGTCCGCCCTTACCAGTCTGTCCCTCAGGCTTGTGGTCCTCCTATATGACATGAGGGGGGGAAGACAAAATTCAGTGATGTTCGTGTGTTCTCTGAGTAGATGAAAGAGGGGGGGGGGAGAGGAGTGACTAAGACTTAGCTTTTAATCAAGTAATCTTAATGACTCCTCTCGCCTGATCTCCCCATACGTGTCTCAGTGCCTGTGCCCATCCGTCATAAAATACATAGTCCCTACATTACATCATATGGATAATCATATAAGCCCCTCCCATTTTTCTTCACACATGTCTTAAACAATTTCTGATTTATTCTTCACTTTTGACCAATAGTCATACTTTGACAAGTAAGGCTACATTGTTGCAGTATTAGCTAGTCTAAAAACCTTTGGTTCTACTCATTTCTGTAAACCATGTCCTTTTGTCCGGGCACAGTGGAGTTAATCGGGTTGCCTAGTTACCGCTCTCTAACACAGAGCGGCTACGCATCTCCGGATCGGCGGCGTAAACCGGAAGTTGCGTCACCCGGGCCCTGCCTCCCTCCTGCCCGGCGATCGGATATTACACAGAACGCTGCGGCGTCTCTCCATGTGCACTGTAGAAGCCGACAGGACTGTACGGCTCCCCGTAACCAAGCGGGTATGCACATGGAGACTATCGCTAGACGCCTAACTGTAAGTAACACGGCTGTTTTTTCTTTCAGGGTAACAATGATTATGCGACGTGACCTGACAGCAGCTTGTGTTTATATGTGCTTTTTTCCAGGGATTGACCATATCCAAGGCGCTCCAGGGTCTGCTATCTGTCTATTTATGACTCTGGATATCAATTTTAAGTAATATCAAGAGGCGGTACTGTATCACTGCCTGCTTGTGATGAGTGTTTTGTTCCCTGCTATATGTAGACGTGGCTTATGACTGTACCACTTATAAGCAGGGCTCATCTGGTATATTAAATAGCACCCTACCTGTCCCTGAGGAGGTCATGGATGGAGACCGAAACACGTCGGACATTAAGGGAAATAACTGATGATGCTAAAATTGCAATACTAAACACTCGTGGTCATTTAACAGTGTGTAATTATTGCGTCCTTATGGTGGGGAGATATTATCAGATCTACCCCACACTGTACATTCACATATATTTATATTTTTTTAAGATTACTTGATTAAAAGCTAAGTCTTAGTCACTCCTCTCCCCCCCCCCCTTTGATTGCATAATTGACTGGGAGTATTGTCATTACTCGGTTGGGAGATTCTCTATACTATTACTCTGAGTAGAAGCCAATGTTTTCTCAGAATTTTACCTATATCTGGGGAAAGATCATTGTATGTACTTACAAATGCCACACGCTTTTGTGTCTCACTCCGGTCTACTGTCTGTCTACTCCCCTTGGTACATCTAAGTTTCTGTATCAAATGTTTGGGATAGCCACGTACCCTGAAGTTCTGAACCATTCTGTCCAATGCTCTGTCTCTTTTCTCAGGTGTATCGGCAATCCTCCCTGCCCGAAGCATTTAGCTATAGGGCAGGGAGTTTACCATAGGGCGAGGATGGCAACTATCGTACGTCAACAGATTATGAGGCAGAAAGGCAATTACGGGATAGTGAGGTGTATGAGGTCCTCTCCAGTTGACCCGAAAGGCACTATTGAGAATAAGATTCAAAATGTATTGGATAGGGGTCTGAATAGTGGACTTATTGATGAGGACACTTGAAAATTCCTGAATGTGTTATTTCCGGTTACAGCCCAACTTTATCTTCTTCCCAAAATACATAAGGACCGCTGTAACCCTCCAGGCCGACCCATCGTATCTGGGAGAAATTCCATCACCTCCAAAATTTCCATTTTTCTTGACAAATTGTTACGACCGTTTGCTGGTAATACTAAATCCTATGTACGAGACACCATTGACTTTCTTGATAGAATCTCCACTATTCAGGTCCCTGAGGATGCAATTATTGCCTTCTTCGATGTAGTGAGCCTCTACACCTCTATACAGAATAATGGAGGTCTAGAGGCTGTGAAGAAAAGCTTATGCAGAGCGGGATTCACTGGAGAGAAAATTGATTTTATTGTGAGTCTACTGAAATTGGTGTTGGAGAATAATGATTTCCTCTTTAATGGAAAAATGTATAGACAGAGACGGGGGACCGCGATGGGTAGCAACGTAGCGCCTTCGTATGCTAATATTTTTATGGCTACGTTTGAGGAGGAATATGTATTTGTACCCCATGATGTGTTCCTCATTTGGACTGGGAGTGTAACCGAACTATTATCTTTTCAGGAGTACTTGAATTCCAGGGATGAGAATATTAAATTCACTCCATCCTACTCTGCACAATTAGTCAATTTTCTGGACGTACTAGTGATTATTGATCAGGGAAGATTGACAACGGACCTATACACAAATGAGACGGATAGGAACACCTTGTTGAGGTACGATAGCTGCCATCCTCGCCCTATGGTAAACTCCCTGCCCTATAGCCAAATGCTACGGGCAGGGAGGATTGCCGATAGACCTGAGAAAAGAGACAGAGCATTGGACAGAATGGTTCAGAACTTCAGGGTACGTGGCTATCCCAAACATTTGATACAGAGACTTAGATGTACCGAGGGGAGTAGACAGACAGTAGACCAATGTGAGACACAAAAGCGTGTGGCATTTGTAAGTACATACAATGATCTTTCCCCAGATATAGGTAAAATTCTGAGAAAACATTGGCATCTACTCAGGGGACACATGAACATCACTGAATTTAGTCTTCCCCCCTCATGTCATATAGGAGGACCACAACCCTGAGGGACAGACTGGTAAGGGCGGATATCGGTACCAACTGGCCACAAACAACAGTACATTACCACCATCAAAAAGGGCAGCTACCCATGCAGGGTGTCAGGATTCAGCAGGCTGGAGGTGGATCCTCTGTGTCAGAGAGGGATTCGCGTGGACCGTACCGGTGGACCGGTTCTAAGTTGCTACTGGTTTTCACCAGAGCCCGCCGCAAAGCTGCCAGGTCTGGTAGCAACCAGGTCGTGTCCACCGGTAACGGCTCAACCTCACTGACTGCTGAGTGGCGTGGGACAGGAGGACTAGACAGAGGCGAGGTCAGACGTAGCAGAAGGTCAGGGCAGGCGGCAAGGTTCGTAGTCAAGGGCAACGGCAGAAGGTCTGGTAACACTGGTAAGGGCATACACAAAAATGCTTTCACTAGGCACTGAGGCAACAAGATCCAGCAAGGACAGGAAGGGGAAGTGGGTTTAAATAAGCCTGGAGCAGATGGAAGCCAATTACACTGATTGGGCCAAGCACCAATTAGTGGTGCACTGGCCCTTTAACTCTTAGAGAGCAGGCGCGTGCGCGCCCTAGAGAATGCAGCCGCGCGCGCCAGGACGTGACAACCGGGGAACGGGACAGGTGAGTAGATTGGGATGCGACCTGCGAGCGGGCGCGTCCCTCTACGCGGATCGCATACCCGCCGGCAGTGACAGTGCAGCGCTCCCGGTCAACGGGTCTGACCGGGGCGCTGCAGAGAGGAGAACGCCGCGTGCGCTCCGGGGAGGAGCAGGGACCCGGAGCGCTCGGCGTAACACAGGGCATGTGTTAATTGCAAATACATGCATAAGGGCGAAGTCTTTGTACATCCTTTGACACACGAGAAATATTCCATCAAACATTATCTCACATGTAACCATGTAGTATATGTGTTGTGGTGCCCATGTGGCCTCCTCTATGTAGGGGAGACCACATGGGACATGAAGACCAGATTAAACCAACACAGGTATATGATCAGAAAGGGGAAGGTAGATCTTCCAGTGCCCAAGCACTTTGTGGAGAAAGGCCACGGGGAGGCTGACCTGAAATTCATGGTGATCGATCGTGTGCCTCCACTAAAACGTGGAGGTGACAGGCAAGGGGTGTTGATAGGAGGGAACTATTTTGGATTTTTACATTGAATTCACTTAAACCCAACGGCATGAATGTCAAATTTAAAGTGTCATCTAGGGTGGTGTAAAGGTGGTCCCCTCGGACACAGTCTTATTGTGTGGGCTGTTCATTCTCTGCGTACATCAGTACAAGAAGTTTTTGTTATATTGATTTGTACTTTTTGGTACCAACTATTTAGTAATAATACATTTCTCTTGTTTTTTCTTGCAGTAAAACCATGGGATGGAATGACACTCAACGGACTTTCTGAACAATATGTTTCATGTGATTTATGGTGATTTTTGCAATAAAGATTGATAATGTAGTCAGTTCAGAGCGGAATGATCTTTCTTATGCACTAGTAATAGAGCCTGGTGACATTTTCATCATTATTATATTTATTATTTTTACTTTTATTTATTTTTTCTTTTATTCTATTTTATTTTGTAGTTTGTATGTTTTATTGTTTTGGCCCCTTTTATATAGTTTATTTTTATTCTTTATTTTTATTTCTATTTTATTCTTATTTTTTATGGCAGCTGTGGTTAGCACTAAGGACCTTCTTTATGCCTAAGTAGGCTATGTCTGTGGTACCTAAGGTTAGGGGATCTCCCATGGTAACTGTCGCTATGACAGCCAGGTGACGTCTCCAGAACTAATGGGTCAAGACGAGACATAACATACGCCTGGTTGAGATCCCTATATCCACAGTCCCTATGCAATATGCCAATTGCTATGGTCCGATATAGACCAACACAGAGCATGCGTGTGACGTCGGAGCCTAGTCACCATGGCAACTATTACTTTCCCTGTGCAGTGACGTCCCTCCCGGATATGACAACACCATAGGCAGTGTACGTTGAGTTACACGTTCGGTGCGCAAGCGCAATGGATCTATTTACTATCAACGGAGACGCACATGTCCCGGGGAGTGTGAAATCCCATGGCAACAGCAGATTTTGATTTTAATGCATATTGATGTGATTGATTACATCAATCAACATCCATTTGTGATTTTTATGAGGTGGGGGTGATATCTCACTACACTCAATTTATTGATATGAATTGTACCTATGTTTGTACATGATTTGCAGTGTGTGTTTTGTATATGAAATTTGTATTTATGGATTTTTTTCACTTCATTGATTAATTTTTGTTCACTGCTGGTACTGAATTGGTACCCCTATTTAAGTGTGTGAAATTCACTATTGTACTGAGCTTGAGAATGGCTAGGTGAGCTAGCTGAAACGTTGCTACTGACACTCACGTTTTTTGGAATACATTTTTGAATTCTTCTGGAAACAGTGTGCTGCGGATATATTGCTTTTCTATATATAAGTGACTTGGGTCTGGGGGTGTGTGGTTTGGGGGCCGGAGCAGAACTATATAACAATGGCAGGCAGCTCAGCTCACCTGGGGCCTGCTGCACTACTAGAGCCTGTCGTATATTTAATGGGAAAAAAAAACATATATATATATATATATATATATATATATATATATAAATATATATATGTGACTTGGGGCTGGGGAGGGGGTGCGGTTTGGGGGCCAGTGCAGAACTATATAACAATGGCAGGCAGCTCAGCTCGGCTGGGGCCTGCTGCACTACCAGAGCCTAATAGTTTTCCCCCATATAGTTGTAGGCCTTTCTAAGAGGGGCCCAGGCCTATCACAACTACGGGGGCAACTATTAACAGAGGGGCCTACCCAAACTATATGGAGACCCCTATATAGTTTGGGTAGGCCCCTCTGTTAAGCACTGCTTCCATATAGTTTTGGTAGGCCCCTCTGTTAAAGGAATAGTCTGGTGAAAAATAACTTATCCCTATCCAAGGATAGGGGATAAGTTATAGAACGTGGGGCGTCTAAGTGCTGGGACCCTCCGCCATTTCCTGCACGGGGCCCCGGCAGTTTACCTGAAGCTGACATCTGTACACCCGCTCCATGTATCTCTATGGGGTACATGGAGGGCCGGCATTCTGTGTGAGCTACGGCACGCCCCCCTTCCAGCCGACTGCCGGACCCGTGCAGGAGATAGTGGGGGGCCCCAGTGCTCGGACCCCCCGCGATCTATAACTTACCCTCTATCCTTGGCATGCCGCACAGGCCGTATGTATGATGTGTGGTAAAACTGTAAAGACCACTGTAAAATTTTACATTAAATGGGTACTCCACATGGAAACATTTTCTTTTAGGGTACATTCCCACACGGCGTATTTGCTGCGTATTTGCTGCTGCGTATTTTATTTTCTCTGTTGAAGTCAATGGGTAGGAAAATACGCAGCACCAAATACGCAGCAAATACGCAGCAAAATACGCCGTGTGGGAACGTACCCTTAATTTAACTGGTGCCAGAAAATTAAACAGATTTGTAAATTACTTCTATAAAAAAATATTAATCCTCCCAGTACTTATAATCTGCTAAATGCTCTAGAGGAAGATCTTTTCTTTTTTAATACCCTTTCCGTCTGACCACAGTGCTCTCTGCTGACTCCTCTGTCCATTTAAGGAACTGTCCAGAGCAGGAGAGGTTTGCTATGGGGATTTGCTTGTACTCTGGACAGTTCCTAAAATGAACAGAGGTGCCAGCACAGAGAACTGTGGTCTGACAGAAAGGAAACTTCCTCTGTAGTATACAGCAACTGATAAGTGCTGGAAGGATTAAGATTTTTTTAAAGAAGTAATTTACAAATCTGTTTAACTTTCTGGCACCAGTTGATTTAAAAGAAATTGTTTTCCAGTGGAGTACCTCTTTAACCTGTTGGGGACGAAGGGCGTATGCATATGCCCTTGCGTCCTGGTACTTAAGGACGAAGGGCGTATCCATACGCCCGTGAGAATTTCGGTCGGGCGGGGTCCGGACCGGGGTGACTGCTGATATCTATCAGCAGGCATCCCGTGCAAATGCCCAGGGGGGTCATTAGACCCCCCATGTCGGCGATCGGCGCAATTTGCAAGTGAATTCACACTTGCTATTTGCGCCGATTCCGGGTCATTACGGGTCTATGGTGACCCGGAATAGAAGGGGGATTGCGGTTGTCTAAGACAACTACGATCCCCCTACAGCAATAGGAGTGAGGTGGCAGAGGTGCCACCCCTCCTATCCCTGCTATTGGTGGTCTAGACGCGACCACCAATAGCAGATCAGGGGCGGAGGGGTTTACTTTCGTTTTCCCCGTCCTGCCCACCCGCAATAGGTGGGGCAGAATGGGGAACAAAAGGAGACCGGCACCGAAGATCCACTTACCCCTCCGGAGGCTGCGGGAGACGGTGATCGGCGGCCGGCGACGGAGATCGGCGCGGGCGGCAGAAGAGGACGCTCCCTGGATCCTACGGAAGCCGGTAAGTTGCCTAGCAACATCTGGAGGGGTACAGTCTGAGACTGTAGCCCTCCAGATGTTGCAAAACTACAACTCGCAGCATGCCCAGACAGCTGTTTTCTGTTTGGGCATGCTGGAATATGTAGTTTTGCAAAAGCTGGAGGGCTGCAGTTTGAGACCACTATATAGTGGTCTCTAAACTGTATCCCTCCAGATCTTGCAAAACTACAACTCCTAGCATGCTCAAACAGCTCTTTGCTGTCTGGACATGCTGGGATTTGTAGTTTTGCAACATCTGAAGGGTCACAGTTTGGAAATCACTAGGCAGTGGTCTATAAACTGTAGCCCTCCAGATGTTGCAAAACTGCAAATCCCAGCATGCTGAAACAGCAAACAGCTGTCTCACCATGCTGGGAGTTGTAGTTGCGTAACCTCCAGCTGTTGCATAACTACATCTCCCAGCATGCCCCTCATCGATTAGTACATGCTGGGAGTTGTAGTTTTGCAACAGCTGGAGGCACACTGGTTGGAAAATACTGTTAGGTAACAGAACCTAACTAAAGGTTTTCCAACCAGTGTGCCTCCAGCTGTTGCAAAACTACAACTCCCAGCATGCACAGTATGTCAGTACATGCTGGGAGTTGTAGTTTTGCAAACAGCTGGAGGCACACTGGTTGGAAAATACTGTTAGGTAACAGAACCTAACTGAAGGTTTTCAAACCAGTGTGCCTCCAGCTGTTGCAAAAGTACAACTCCCAGCATGCACTGTCAGTGCATGCTGGGAGTTGTGGTTTTGAAACAGCTGGAGGTTTGTCCCCCCATGTGAACGTACAGGGTACATTCATACGGGCAGGTTTACAGTAAGTTTCCTGCTTCAAGTTTGGTCTGCGGCAAATTTTTCGCCGCAGCGCAAACTCCTAGCTGGAAACTCACTGTAACACGCCAGTGCGAATGTACCCTAAAAACACTACACTACACTACACTAACACCTATTAGGAGTAAAACACTAAATATACACCCCCTTACACTGTCCCCCCCAATAAAAATGAAAAACGTATTGTACGGCAGGGTTTCCAAAACGGAGCCTCCAGCTGTTGCAAAACAACAACTCCCAGCATTTCTGGACAGCCACTGATTGTCCAGGCATTCTAGGAGTTAAGCAACAGCTGGAGGCACCCTGTTTGGGAATCACAAATTCCCATATTTCCATACTCAGAAGAGATGGGGTTACAAATTTTGGGGGGCATTCTCTCCCAAAACCCTTTGTAAAAATGGTAAATTTGGGGAAGAAACTGCACTTTAGTGAAAAAATTTTCTGCTGTTCTGGCACCTTAGGGGCTTCCTAAATTTGACATGCCCCCCAAAAACCATTTCAGCAAAATTCACTCTCCAAAATCCCATTGTTGCTCCTTCCCTTCTGAGCCCTCTACTTCGCCCGCCGAACACTTGACATACACATATGAGGTATTTCCTTACTCGAGAGAAATTGGGTTACAAATTTTTGGAGGCTTTTTCTCCTATTACCACTTGTAAAAATTCAAAAACTGTGTCTACAAGAACATGCGAGTGTAAAAAATGAAGATTTTGAATTTTCTCCTTCACTTTGCTGCTATTCCTGTGAAACACCTAAAGGGTTAACAAACTTACTGAATGTCATTTTGGATACTTTGAGGGGTGCAGTTTTTATAATTTGGTCATTTGTAGGGTATTTCTAATCGGAAGGCCCTTCAAATCCACTTCAAACCTGAACTGGTCCCTGAAAAATTTCGATTTTGAAAATTTTGTGAAAAATTGGAAAATTGCTGCTGAACTTTGAAGCCCTCTGATGTCTTCCAAAAGTAAAAAAAATGTCAACTTTATGATGCAAATATAAAGTAGACATATTGTATTTGTGAATCAATATATAATTTATTTAGAAAAGGTAAAAGAAAAAAACAGGGATATGCGCCTGTAGTGAAGGATGTTTTAAAGGTGAGATGGAGACAGGTTAAATTGTTGCACTCACCGATTTTTGTTGTGCTGAGAGCACAACATCTATGATGGCCTTAGATGAGGTCTCAGGTCTGCAGCCACGGTCCTCTGGAGCAAAAGCGATGTCCCAGCAGTGTAAGTAACAAGAAAAAGCAAAGTTGGGCCGTTGGTGGCGCTGGTCCTGATGGAAAGAAATCTCTAGAGACCCTTCTCAGTGTCTAAAACGTGGTTTATTAGCACAGAAAGCAACGCGTTTCTGGTCTGAACTGGACCCTTCGTCTGGCAATGTGCATACAACATAATGAACAGATGTGGTTAAAATACATTCCTTACGCAACCATAAAGGTTACGTTCATTTGGTAATTCACAAACATGGTTTAGGCAAGTAGCGTAGGTAAGTAGAACATCTGCAGCTGGAAACCCGATGCCGTACGGGTGCATTCCTGCATATGCATTAGATGGCCGCGAAGTCAGCAACCTGCAAGGTAGAAGTAAAACAGGAAAAAGCCGGGTATAAAGCGCAAACCACTCCGGACGTCTCTTCAAAGGTAATATAACTTTATTACAGCCACATACTTCTTTTTTTGTTTTGTTGTACGCGTTTCGAGGCGCATGCCTCTTCTTCAGGTAACAGGCTTATCTGTATGTCAGTGCCTCTGTGTGCTTTTTATGACTAAAATTGGCGCCAAAAATCGGGGCTTTTTTGGCCCCGCCTTATGGGCGGACCCCAACTTGCAGGTAATGGCCAGGTGTTTGGCCCACATTATTTAAAACACAATAAATAATACACTATAAAACACGTTAAAGAATAATAAAAAGGCTACTGGTTCGGTATGGATGTCATTCAGGACAATATGCTTCATAGCGGACCATAGAGGCAAGTACGGCGCAGGCGCTCTGTGTTCCGGGCAAGCCGAACTTCTGCGCCGACTCGTTCTCTCTATCCCGGCGGAGAGAGTTTTGCGCATGCGTACTCCCTACAGTACTCGCGGCGCTGCTGCGCCGTCGTGTTCACTCCGCTCAAGTGAAGGGAAAGTGGACATCACGCACGCGCACTTCGTGCTATGCCGGGATGCCAATATTATGATAATCATGAAATTAAAAATTAATTAAAAAGCAGTATGCAGAACGCAAGTATTATGGAATTAAGGTGACATTTACATAGAGTTAAATTGATATTCCATTCAGGTGGGTATCTCAATATCCAAATGATTCTGGATCTTAAGGTTTCTTATTGTGCATGCTGTCACTATTGAAATGGTGTAAGTGTGGTGACTCAGTATAGCACATATGCTGGTAAATGAGTATTTATGTGTACCGGCCAGGATTATATTTTTGCAACTGGTTGTGCTGCGAGAGAGAGAGGAAGTTGTTTGAGCTGGTAGAGGTTGTTAAAACTGATTAATTGGCATATATTCATATGACCCTCAAATAATGTTAAAAATAAATCTATGGTATCAAGATGTAGTGCTCCAATAGAAAAAGCCTAGAAATTCAATGATGTATTACATACATTCGGTCCAGGTCATAGGATACAAATCCAGATTATTGGACCGAGGACTCCATCAGTCAAATCCCACACCACTGGATGGTGCTTTATCAGTAAATCAAATCCATGCATTCATTGAGACCCATAGGTGTTAAAGTATTCAATTTATAAATCCAAAAGGATTCTCTTCTCTGGAGTCTTTCAAATCGATTGTGGAGATTTGCTGGTATAGATTCTATTGCTGTTAATTTATATGCTCCAAAGTTGTTATCATGCACTTCATGTGCATGGCGTGAAATACTATGAAGTAGGTATCCTTTTTTCACATTAGATCTATGTTTATTAATCCTAGACCTCAAATGTTGTATCGTACGCCCCACGTATTGCAGGTGGCATTCGCATTCCAACAGGTAAACCACGTACCACGTACAATCAATCCGGTTTTTAATCTGAAAGGTCTCGCCTGTATTGTTGCTCTGAAACGTTTTTTCACCTTGTTTAATGCTATGACAGCATTTGCAAGAGTTTCCACCGCATTTAAAAGTGCCTACCTTTGTTTTTGTGATTGATTTGGTCTGGATTTTGGTTTTTAGTCTACTTGGAGCTAATTTACTTTTAAGGGTGGCTGCCCTTCTGAAAGTTAGCTGAGGTTTTTTTGGAATGTGTTGGTTAAGGATAGGGTCCTTAAGGAGGATATCCCAGTTTTTCTCCAGAATTTTTCTAATGATGTTATGATTGGTGGAATACGTGGTGATAAAGTTGTGTTTGTACTTATGTTGTTGTTGAGATTCCACCTTCATAGCTTTGACGATGTTTTCTACGTGCTGTCCTATAGGTGCTTCTTTTGCTTCCACAGGAGTTCTTTTATGTTCGGTTAGGGCCCTCTGGTACGCTGCTTTTATGATTTTTTTGGGGTACCCTTTTTCAATTAATCTCTCAGATATGGTCTTGCTTTGAAGTTTGTAATCTTCATTCCTTGTGCAATTTCTCCGTATTCGATGGAACTATCCGTATGGCAGGCTCGTCTTCCATTTTCTGTAATGGCAGCTCTTATACGATAGGAGGCTGTTGCTATCCACTTGTTTAAAGTAGGTTTTTGTTATAATTTGGTTGTTGTTACTTGATAGCAGGAGATCCAAGTACTCCATTTGACTGTCGCATTTCCCACTGAGAGTAATGTTGTAATGATTATCGTTGAGATGTTTTGTAAATTTGGTGAAATCATCCTTGGACCCGTTCCAGATAAATAGCAAATCATCAATATATCATTTATAAAGTACTATGTTCCTGGACCAAAGGTGATCTTCGTATATGAAGGCTTGTTCGAATGCACCCATAAATAGGTTCGCGAAAGCCGGCGCGAAACGCATACCCATGGCGGTCCCACGGGTTTGCTTGTAGATTTTTCCTTCAAATGTAAAATAATTGTGGTGTAGTATGAACTTGATACACTGTAAAATAAATTGTTTTTGCATGGGTGGCATCGACTGGTCCTCCTCCAGTGTTCCTTTTACAACTTCCAGGCCCTGCTCATGGGGTATATTAGAATATAATGCCGAGACGTCCAGGGTAGCCCACAGGTACCCCGGGTGCCAATCCACCTCTTTCAAAATTTTTATCAGGGAAGGTGTATCTTTTAGATATGATTTTAATTTGACAACGTATTTCTGAAGTAGGATGTCCACATATTTGGACATATTACTCGTTAAGGAGTTGATCCCCGAAATAATCGGTCTTCCAGGGGGATTACTTACACTCTTATGCACTTTTGGGAGATGGTAAAAAAGTGCTGTTTTTTTTTTTTTTATGATGATAAAATCTCTCTCTTTTTTAGTGAGAATTCCGTTTTTCAAAGCTTCTATCAATTTGTTACACAAATCCTGGTATTTAGAAGTAGGGTCATAGGTGAGTGTGGTGTAATACTCCTTGTCTTCTAAAATCCTAAGCGCCTCTTTGATATAATCTTCTCGATTTTGCAGGACAATAGCTCCTCCCTTGTCCGCATTTCTAATCACCACATTGTTGTTCCGTGATAATTTTTTCAGTGCCTCCTGTTCTGCTCTCGAGAGATTGTGATTAGTGGATATTTGTTGTTGTTTCACATTTCTAAATTCTGCTGCCACCATCTCAAAAAAGGTTTCAATATAGTGGCCTTTGTGATGTGTTGGAAAAAACGTGGACAGTGGTTTTAGATGTGTGGAAATAGGAGGTGGGTCCAGACTGACTGCATTGGTTTCTGGAACTGCTGAGAATTTCCCAACTTGGTTCGGTAAGTTGAAATGTCGTGTCAAGGTAAGCTTTCTGATGAACTTATTTAGATCAACATATAGTTAGAATTCATCAACGTTATTGGATGGACAGAACGACAGCCCCTTGTTTAGAAGGCTTTGTTCATTGTCCTCCAGGATGTGGTCGGATAGGTTAAAGATTTTTATACTATCCGTCTTCGGAGTGGAGTTATTATGTGTTATTTGTGCATCTTGTTTTTCTTTAATTTTGGTAGAAGGGATTCCTTCCTTCTTGCACCTTCCCCCTCTGCAGCCTCTCTTGGTTTTTCTTCTTCTGGCTCCTTCCTCTTGTGTGCTCTTGGGCTGTAGTAGTTGGTAATGTACGATTTCCCTGGATCTTTCTTTATGGTGTACGTTGGGGTTGGTGTGAGGGTGGCTGGGAGCTCTAAAAAAAACAACGCATGGTTGGAAGCTCTACTATTAGGTGGATTTCCTTCTGAGTCGATGTAATAAGCTCCATCCTCTGACATGGTGGAGCCTAGATTCTGTGATTGTGGAGTATCACATATGGTTATAGATGAATCTTCTAGTAGTTCTGTGACTGGTGTAGGTCTTAGTTCATCAGGTAGAGCATCAGCAAAGAACATAGGGGGGAGAGCTAAAGATGAACGAATGGAGGCTTCCTCATATAGTGTGTCTAAATCCTCAATATTGAGGGAGGTTTCCTTTGTGTTTGCTGTATCTACTGAAGTAGATATTTGTGGTTCTGGGGCTAGCACTTTTGAACCGCATTCTTCTGTACAGTTATTTTTAGCGATATTCCGTAATTCATGGATAAGTGCTGCCTGATCAGATAGTCTCCTAGACAATAGGGGAAAATCCGATAGGCCCACTGGGAGTTTCTCCATTGTGACTGGGGTGGAGGGCGTTCTCATTGGAGTGGCATTATGGATTTTATTTTTGGCGATTGAATTGTTCTGAATATAGTTATATACTTTCTTCTTATGGGTCCCGACTTCTTTGGGACCGGAATTGCGGGTTGATCCTTGGTGGTTGTGGAATCTGCTGTTGGTAAAATTTCTGGTGTTTTGTTGTTTGGCTCCACATGCGGCCTTGGTAGTGGATACATTTCTTTTTTTATTATTATTATTGTTGAGAGGATTTCGATTTCGATGTGTGGAAAATCCAGTGTGATCTCCCTGTATGGCATCTTCAGTATCTCTGGATTCCTCCTGTTCCTTGCTGTCATGGTTCTCTTTGATCCAATATTTTATATTCCCCGTAGCGTAGTCTCTTCTGTCGCGATTTAATTTGTTGGACTTCTTCTCCAACACATCTCTTTCTATATTTAGGATCCTGACAGTAAGAGCTCTGTCTAATTTGGGGAAATCCCAATGGTTCCGGTGTACATTTATCTTCTCCATCTGAATGGAGATATCTGTATCCAAGGTTTGACAGACTGATTCACGCTTCTTACATAGTCTCTCCATAATGGTTAATGAAAACCCATGTATCATTTCTTTCCAATCTTCCACAAATTCAATATCGTCCCTGAAGGCAGGTTCTGGTCTCAACCTCAAACCTCTGGGGATAATATTCTCCGTGATGTAAGTACGGAGGAACCGGAGATCAATGTGGTGTTGTATCTCAGTCTTCAAAGAACGTTCCAAATCAAAAAAGAGTTTGGGAAGATCACATGGTATTGTGTTGGATTCAGTATTTTGTATGGAGGTAGGATTATCAATGGGGATCGTCACCTGTGGTAGGGTAAATTGATCAATCAAACGATCCCTTTTGGTTAGTCTTGTGGTACAGTAATCCATTGTGGATTACCGGTGTATCAAGTTAAATGAAAAAAATCAATAATACGTGTAACTGAGGTATGTGGGGTGTAGAAAGAAAGGATTGCTATATCTAGTCTATGATGATGTTGTACTAGTGAAGATATACAATGGGTATACAATACAACGGTAAGGGTGCACAATAGTCGTAATACAGACAAGCTATAAAATGAATTTGCTAGATATACATAGATAATGGTAATGCATGAAACATGAAATCAACATAGAAATAACCAATAGCTTGAATGATAATACGCCAGTTAGTAAATTGACTAAGGTGGCCTCTAAAAATGTGGTATGTGGCTGTAATAAAGTTATATTACCTTTGAAGAGACGTCCGGAGTGGTTTGCGCTTTATACCCGGCTTTTTCCTGTTTTCCTTCTACCATATCCATCGGCTGGAGCCTGATCCATGCTGACACCGGAAGAGCAGCACCACTATTCACCTATACGCTTCACAACTAACCCAGGTGAGCACCTACACTCAAAACCTGTCTGTGCATCTCCTGCCTTATTAGATATACTGTCCCATGGGAATCTCTGCCTTTTTTTTATCTTGTAGAGACAATAGCAACCTGCAAGGGACTGTGAGGTAAGGGCAATATGATACAGGTATGTGCAGGGATTGCCTTACTAGGAAACTATATCGGCCGGATAGAGATATCCTTCTTTATTCCTGCGGCCGAGGGAACAAGGCTGATTGGGTGAGCAGAGCTGAAGATGCTCCTGATAGGTCAGGGGGCGGAGACCTGTGTTACGTGTGTATCACTTTGACTCCGAAGCTGTCAGATCCCTTAGCGCTATGGAGCGGTGGCGGAGTTCAAAAGGGGCGGTCCTCAAGAGGTAGCTGTCACCATACGGGTGAGTCTGCTATCGCACAGCGAGGCGATATGCAGTGGTAGCGGAATTGAAAAGGGGCGGACCTGACTCAGAAAAACTAGCATAGATATGGGTAAGAGGGTAGTGTGAACAGCTAGATGCTGTGAGGCACCTTGCTAGATGGATAGGGATGTGAGGTGTGGGCTGATGGAGATTGGCAGTATATACATGTATCTACTGCCTTATATATTGATCAGTGGGAAAAATAACCAGGGTGATTAAGAGAGCTGTTTGGTAACCCAGGGGGTAAAGTCAAAGATAAGTAGCTATACACGAAAATACTGTGTATGGTATGCAGCAGCCTTACGAAGCCTGTAGTGTGGTAGAGATGGGGACAATTTTTTAGCCTCTATTGGGAAGAAGTACCCTAAATCATATTATTGCCGGGGATAGGGGAGGATGGGAATGGTAGTGTCCCAGGTATACAGTATGTAGGCATAACAGCATTCAATCAGGTAGATGACAAATTCAGACTCATAGGTAAGATGGTATTTTATCTGGAGGATTTTGCCCAAGGTTTTTGAGCGGAATTCTTGACGGTTATGCATAATTTCAGCACAGCATAGACATCTGGTTTTTCCGCATCTGAAACTCTCTGGTTTTCCTTTTTGAGTTGGTCTTGGTTGTAGTTGTCTGAGCTGGCTTGGAGCAAGGAGGTTTTTAATTGTGGGGGCCCTACGGAACGTGACTCCTGGATGTTCAGGTAGATTTTCACAGAGAAATTTGTCACTCTCAAGGATGTGCCAGTGTTGTTGGAGAATTTTCTTGATCTGATTTGAGGATGAACTGTAGGTGGTGATGAAGTTGAGTTCCCAATTCTTAGTGGTGGTTGTTTGTATCCTCGGTTTAAGACAGTCCTCTTGTGTCACATTTTTGTTTTTTTCGTAGGCGTCAGATAGTAGTTTTGGGGGATATTTTTTGGCCGTGAATCTTTTCTTGAGTATGCCAGCCTGGGTACAGAAATCTCTTTGGTTAGAGCAGTTTTTCCTTATTCTCTTGTATTGGGAGTAGGGGATATTCTCAAGCCACTTCTTGTGCTCTAACCAAAGAGATTTCTGTACCCAGGCTGGCATACTCAAGAAAAGATTCACGACCAAAAAATATCCCCCAAAACTACTATCTGACGCCTACGAAAAAACCAAAAATCTGACACAAGAGGACTGTCTTAAACCGAGGATACAAAGAACCACCACTAAGAATTGGGAACTCAACTTCATCACCACCTACAGTTCATCCTCAAATCAGATCAAGAAAATTCTCCAACAACACTGGCACATCCTTGAGAGCGACAAATTTCTCTGTGAAAATCTACCTGAACATCCAGGAGTCACGTTCCGTAGGGCCCCCACAATTAAAAACCTCCTTGCTCCAAGCCAGCTCAGACAACTACAACCAAGACCAACTCAAAAAGGAAAACCAGGGAGTTTCAGATGCGGAAAAACCAGATGTCTATGCTGTGCTGAAATTATGCATAACCGTCAAGAATACCGCTCAAAAACCTTGGGCGAAATCCTCCAGATAAAATACCATCTTACCTGTGAGTCTGAATTTGTCATCTACCTGATTGAATGCTGTTGCGGCCTGCAGTACATTGGGCGGACTACCCAAAAGTTGCGCAGCAGGATCAATAAGCACAGATTTAATATAAGGACAGGATTCCTTTTACATGGACTTTCCAGGCACTGTGCCTTGGCCCACAAAGGGACTGCAAAACCCTTCAGTGTTACACCTGTTGATCATGTTCCTAAATCCCGTTCGAATAGATTTGAAATATTGAAGAGGCTAGAGGTTTTCTTCAAGTGTGGATCTCTCCAGCCTACTGGACTCAACGAAGTCTCTGAAACTATTCTTGTATAATCTCTATACCACACACTAAATGTTTTAAAATACGGCCTGCACCCTCAATTCCATTTTTCATACATCACCACAATGTCATATCAAATGCCGACAGTCCTACATACTGTATACTGTACATACTGTATTAAATGCCGACAGTCCTACATACTGTATACCTGGGACACTACCATTCCCACCCTCCCCTATCCCCGGCAATAATATGATTTAGGGTACTTCTTCCCAATAGGGGCTAAAAAATCGTCCCCATCTCTACCACACTGCAGGCTTCCTACGGCTGCTGCATACCATACATAGTATTTTCGTGTATAGCTACTTATCTGTGACTTTACCCCCTGGGTTACCAAACAGCTCTCTTAATCACCCTGGTTATTTTTCCCACTGATCAATATATAAGGCAGTAGATACATGTATATACTGCCAATCTCCATCAGCCCACACCTAACATCCCTATCCATCTATCAAGGTGCCTCACAGCATATCTAGCCGTTCACACTACCCTCTTACCCATATTTATGTTAGTTTTTCTGAGCCAGGTCCGCCCCTTTTCAACTCCGCTACCGCTGCATATCGCCCCGCTGTGCGATAGCAGACTCACCCGTATGGTGACAGCTACCTCTTGAGGTCCGCCCCTTTTGAACTCCGCCACCGCTCCATAGCACTAAGGGATCTGACAGCTCCGGAGTCAAAGTGATACACACGTAACACAGGTCTCCGCCCCCTGACCTATCAGGAGCATCTTCAGAAGGAAATCCGCCACTATAAATGGACCCAGCCGTATCTGGGACATCGCTTTGCAGTTACACAGTGATGTGCCCCGTGTCACCCTGCGCTTAGAAAGCAAATGAGCAATGTATGGATTTAGACCCATATGAGGGCTTGTTTTTTGCACCACCAATTGTACTTTGTAATAACGCCACTGAAGAAAAATATTTGTGGGCCAAATGTAAAAAACAAAACTCCATTTTGCAATATTTGTGGGCTACCGTTTCTATACAGTGCTATTTTCTGGTAAAACTTCTATTAAACGAACAATTTTTTATTTTATCAAGCATAAGAACTAACCATACAAACAGTACTGGTCAAGGGTATAACCAGTATAAAAGTACAATAAGAGGGCTCGCAGGTCCTCCAAAGCACAAGGATAGCTACGGACATACACCCCAGTCCCAGCTGTACATTAGGATATAACGTACGCTTAGTAATCAAATAAGTAAGTATTCTATAATCTCGGTAGGAATAACCCTAATATTAATCATAATGGTGAACATTCGAAATGCATTTCAGTCCGTTTCAGTCGACAATGGGATATCAGACATGTGATATTGAAATAAAGAAACCAAAGAATAATGATACCCATACTCATGTATCACATAGAACAGATAAATTACATGTAACTCAGGAATCTAGAAGTCAGAGTACCAAAGGACATACAAGACTGACAAACTACAAAGACAGACAAAACATATAAGCAGCCGTCGCCCAGAAGCCAGCCCCCCCTCCCCCCTTCCCCAGTACAATACCCCGTCATAGGTCCTGGAAATAACTGAAGGGCAGAAAATATGTAGGAAAAAGATTTGCCTTATCTCAAGGAATTTTCAAAACCCCCAGAGAACCAGCAAGAGCCGCCATGACATACCATTGAGTAGATGCAAAAGGGCGAACTATGGCTGTGATCTCTGAAGGAGTATAGTACATAGTCAGGAATGACCGCCATTTTTTAAACAATGGTTTCGCCGTTCGTTCCTTATGCTGTATAGCCTCTCTCCTCTCTAAATTAAAGAGATGTTTTTTTTTTTTTAAACTTTGTTTATTGAGTTTTCACATAATATAAATAAAGAGAAACAAGTAATGTGAAAAAAGTAACGGTATACGAACAGGCATAAGCGGGTAGCGCAGTACCCTGAATGCCACAGCAAATATGTAATATACAGAAAAGCAAGCATTAGTATTCAGCCTACCAGGCCAAAATGTTCCTTCCGACCGCTCACACCAAAACATTCACAAGCATTCCTGGACAGACAACAACATTAAACTGTAACAGAGGACCAAGGCACATAAAACGGGAAACATCAAGGAAGGGCATGACATAAAGGAAAGTGAGGGGAAAGAAAGAGAAGAAGAGAAGAAGAAAAGAAATGTCAATGAGACCAGGTGAGGGGAAGGTATAAAAGCAGATAGCCACCCTAAGCTCACCTGACAACCTGGATTCCTTAGCCCACTCCATCTGGAAGGCGAAGCAGTCCCAGAGTACCACTGAGTGAGGCCCTACAATACCATTCCGTATGGCGGAATGGCATGACAAATGCCTCAATTTGCAATTTATCCAAACGAGCTACCATAAATGTGCGCCATTTGGCAAAAAATTTCTTAGCATTCCGTTCCCTATGCCTCTCCGTATCCAATCTGTCAAACTCCAGAAAGGCTGTTAACTCTGCCAGCACGTCAGACAATGCCGGCATTCGCGAGTGGATCCACTCCCTGAGAATAACTCGTTTAGCCACCAGTAGGATCACATGAACAAAACACGGCACAGTACGCATTCCAGCCGCCTCAGCTATCTCCTGGCCGACAGATTGGAAAAGGAGAGCCTGAGGAGTCATAGGGACCCTAACTTTCCAGTAACGAGCAATGTAGTGCACTACATCTGTCCAAAAGGTCCGTGAGAAGGAACAGCTCCATATCCCATGATAAAAATCAGTACCAGAACTAGAGCACTTAGGACAAGACACAATTCTGTCTGGGCACGAGGGGGTGGCCGGGAGATTGAAGCCCAGGTAGCCATGATGCATCAATTTAAAATAAGTCTCCCTCCAACGCTCACTTAGGACATTAGCTCTGACTTTGTTCCAACCCTCCAATATTTTTTGGCGTAAGTCCTCATCTGGCACAATGGACTCCCATTTGCGAAACACTGCAGTTCGAGAAATTTTTAAGAAATAAGTATTGAGGCTCAGATATAAGTGTAAGAGAGACAACTTACGGGCTTGAGAGCCCACCAAATCCTCAAAGGATGAGGGGCACACTTCAGAAGCAGGGTTGCGAAGGCGGGATTGGCAAAAAGAGAGAAGTTGGGAGACCTGAAGGACATGAGTCGAGGGTAAGGAGAAATCAGACAAGATTTCCTGAGGGCGTAACCATCGCTTTTCCTCCACATGCATGAGCTGCCTAGCTACTCTGAGCCCTTTCTGTCGCCAAGCCGAGAATAAACTACTTTCCACCCCCTGCGGAAACTCAGGATGTCCCCACAGGTCCAGGCGCCCAGACAGCAGAAAAGGCAAATTAAATGCCTTACGAACCGCCTTCCAGGTCACAATGGTGTCCCTCACCACTAGGGAACATTTTATGTGGGTCGGGAGGCGAGGGATGCGTGTGTGTAGGCAAGCCGAGAGCTTCCATGGGAAGACCAGGTCTGCCTCTAAAGGGTAATTAGAATGATAACTAAATTCGTGGATCCAGTCCAATACATGCCTGAACAAGCAGGCCAAGTTGTAACCGCGAACGTTGGGAAAACCAACCCCGCCATCAGGAGAACGTAGCATCAACTTTTGTAACGCTATTCTCGGTCGCCGACCGGCCCACACAAAATGAGTAAAAGCCCTGTTGAGATCATTTATATGTTTGTGTTTAAGCAGCAATGGTAAAGTCTGAAGGTGGTACAACATGCGGGGGAAACTTATCATTTTTACTAAATGGCAGCGACCCAGAAAGGAGAGGGGAAGGTGGGACCAACGGTGAAGTTCGTCTGTGATTGTCTTAAAAAGGGGAGGGTAATTAAGGGTGTATAAGGAGGAAGGGAGTTTCCCTATGTTGATCCCTAAGTATGTTATATGGTTTTTAATGATGACAGGTGGTATACCCATAGCCGTCCAATAGGAGGCCGGTTTGGGTGGGCCAAGGGGTAGAGCTTCACTCTTCAAAGGGTTAATTTTATAGCCAGAGAATTGGCCAAAATGTTCTAGAGTGGACATCAGGGGGCCATAATGATCACTCGGGTTTGCCAATAAAATCAAGACGTCGTCCGCAAAGAGAGTCAACTTGACCTCCGTTCGCTGGATCCGGACCCCACTAAACAGAGCGGAATCCTTCAGGTATCTCGCCAAGGGTTCAAGAGCCAAATTGAAAAGGAGAGGGGAAAGGGGACAGCCCTGTCTCGTTCCTTTGTGGAGCGGAAAAGGCTGAGAGAGAAAGCCCGATGTGTGTACTCTGGCCTGTGGGGAGGAATATAACCCCCCTAAGAAAGTGCGGAAGGGGCCTGTAATTCCCATCTTGTCCAGCACCATCCCCAGCCAGTCCCATCGGACATTATCGAAGGCCTTTTCGGCGTCGAGAGCTAGTAACAAGGGCGATTCCCCTGGCTGAGGATGGTGATGAACCCTATCTAGAACCGTCAGCACCTTACGTAAGTTAGAGACGGCTGACCTACCTCGCACAAAACCAACTTGCGAGGGCCCAATAAGCGAAGGGAGGAATGCACTAAGGCGATCCGCCAGCATATTGGACGCCAACTTGAGATCCTGGTTTATGAGCGAGATAAGCCGGTAGGAGTGCGGTTGAAGAGGATCTTTGTTCGGTTTCAGCAATAATTTAATGGTGGCCACATTGGTATGTAGGGGCAGGGAACCCGTGTGTAATAGATGATTAAAGTAACGCGTTAATGGAGTCACCACGTTATCCTTCAGCACCTTAAAAAACTCTCCCGTGAACCCATCGGGTCCCGGGGCTTTTCCACTGTGCAAGTTCTTAATAGCGTGCGTCACCTCAGCCTCTGAAAAGTCCGCATTCAAGATCAGACGTTGATCATCAGTCAAAGACGGTAAACGAAGTGACTCCAGAAACGCCCCACCCAAAGACATGTCGGCCGTGTGACTAGAATAAAGTGTCTTATAGAAATCCCGAAATATGGTGTTAATCACTTTCGGGTCAGAATGGGCCCCACCCTGGGCATTTCGCAAGGAAGGGAAACGCTGAGGGGGGCGTCTGCCCTTTGCCAGGCATGCAAGGAGGCGTCCCGACTTGTTCCCGAACCGGAAAAGTTCGGCCTTAAATTTCGAAAAAGATGCCAGGCATTTGCGTTCTGACCAAAGGTCAAAAGTGGCCTTAGCCTCCTTCCACGCCTGCAGAGCCGAGGCCGTGGGACAGGTGACATAGTTAGTGTAAGCTGTTTGGAGCACCTTGCTCAATTCTTGGAAGTGGTGGAGGGACTTCTTTTTCACAGTGGACATGAACGCGATCAATCGACCTCTAAGCACGGATTTGGCAGACTCCCAATATAGGGGAGCATCATTTACATGAGCAAAATTGTCCCACGAGAATTCCATCCACCAGCTGCGCAGAGAATCGACAAAGTTGTCATCTTTAGTCATATACGCTGGGAACCTCCACTGAAAATCGCTCCCCTTCGGATACACATCCGTCAGGGAGAGAGAGATGGGGGAATGGTCAGAAATGACCATGTCATGTAACTCTGTGCTATCTATCCTGGAAAGGAGCTCAGGGGAAGTAAGGAGATAATCTATCCGAGACCAAGAGGAGTGACTGTGTGAATAATGAGTAAAATCCCTGCTGTCAGGATGTGTCAATCTCCAGGGGTCCCGCAATCCAGACGAGTCAAGGAAGAGGGAGAAGGTCTTGTCACTTTGTCGAACCTGAGAACGGTCAGCAGTTCCCCCTCTGCGGTCCTCAGCCAGGGAGGCTACAGCGTTCATATCACCCCCCACTATTTTGTTGGATATGGGATCACAAAGAACACGAGTCCCGACATCGTGGAAGTAGGCCTTGTTATCACCATTAGGAGCATAACAGTTATAAATGCTATAATCATGGCCGTCGTGCCTCACGTGAACCCACGCCCAACGCCCATTGTCGTCCGTCACCTTGGCAACCACCACTCCTCCAAAGCCCCTACTAATCAGGATAAGCACCCCAGCCTTACCACCTACTGCTGGGGCCCCAATTACTTCCCCAACCCACAATCTCTGCATACGGACCATATCCTCCGTGGATAGATGAGTCTCCTGCAACAGGGCCACGTCCGGCCGCAATCTCTTAAGATGGCGAAGAACTTGGGTCCGTTTGTTGGGCGAACATAAGCCTTTAACGTTCCACGAAACCAGTCTCATCTTGGAGAAGGGACAAGAGGTAAAGACCTGGAAAGAGAAAATAGGAGGGGAGAGATGGAGAGAAGGGAAAAAAAAAAAAAAAAAGGGATTAGGATGAAGACGGGAAGTAGGAGGGTTATGGGAAGGACAAAACGGTAAGAAAATTAGACAGGGGGAACACCAACACGGGACAAACAGAACAGGACAAACACAAAAAAAAAAATCACACCTCTCCCTGACACTAGGTAGACCAAGTAGGGTGAAAGAAAATTAGGTCGGCTAAACAGTAAAATAAAGCAATGCACAGGAACTTGGAGCACTACAATGAAAATAGCAACTGACACGTGTACTTGGGCACTTTAGCAAGTGCCTAACACTGTGTTCGGGACGTCCTTTTTTCTACCCCCGCTAGAGGACCCCCATCCCCCGGCCTAAACAGAACACTCCGGGCTAAGCAATAAACCCATGACCAAGCAGTACAAACCCCACTCAAATCAAATAACAATAGTGAAGGACGCTCTGACAGCACACAATCCCAAACCAGACCCCTGAGAATACAAGGCATATGGGAACGAAGGTAAGGTTCCAGGAGAATAGCGGCAAAAGGACAAACTAGGGGAACCACATCCACCCCACCCGCTCCCCGAACCGTCCCAGTTCCCAACAAAATGGCAGTCCAGGAAGTTCGTGAAAGGCACCCAAGGTAGTGCACTGGCTCAGGGGGAAGTACCCCAGACACCCGTCCGGAACAGTCGTTCAATCAAGACGGTATAGTCATTCAGCTCGTTGCCCCCCCCCCCCCCCCCCCCCGAGTGAGACGACTTTGGGCTGGAGGCGGGCATGGCTTCTCTGCGTGATCGGGGGCTCTTCCCCCCACGAGCCCCCCTGGCTGGGCTGCGAAGCGCCATCTCCGCTGCATACGGGCTGTGGAATACTGAAGAAGTCCCATCCTCATGAAAGACTCGGAGAGTAGCCGGGTACTGGAGTTGAAACTTGGAACAGCTCGGTGCACACACCACTGAATTCACGCCTCTGTTTCGCCACAGGCGCCGAGAAGTCCTCAAAGAGAAACACTGGACAACCGCGAATCATCAGGGGGGAAGTGCGCCTCCTGAAGGCGCGCATTATGGCCTGACGGTCGTTGTAATCCAGAAGTTTAAAGATAACCTGACGCGGTTTAGTACGGGAGGCCATTTGTGAGGAGGTCAGATGCTGGTCCTGCGACACGCGATCCGGGCCCAACCGATGAGCTCGTTCAACTCTGCAATAATAGTCCAGACCCAGGGCCTCCGAGAGCTCCACTTCACATATCCTTTGTAAATCCAGTAACTTCACCTGTTCGGAGAGCCCCACAAGCCGCAAATTGTTACGCCTGGACCTATTTTCCAAGTCATCCAACTTCGCCCACAAGGCGGTGTTTTCTTTCTGCAGCTCAGTGATAGTACCCGACTGGGATAGAAAATCCCGCTGTAAAGATTTAACATCAGTTTGAATGGACGCCACCGTATTATTAGTGGTCGCAAGTTCAGTACGCAACAGCTGGAAAGACGCTTGTAGGGAAGCTTCAAGGGAGAGTTGAATGCTGGGCATGATTCTGGCTGTGACCTCTGCAGCAAGTTGTTTAAAATCCAAGGCTGAGGTTGGCAGCGTAGGGGTTAATGCAGGAGCAGCAGCAGATGAAAGGGGCGGCAGACCAACATCCCCAGAGTCATCAGAAAGCAAGCTGGGCGGGGAAGCTGGAAGTGTGCTTTCCCCCACACAACCAGAGTGCAGCACAGAAGGGGTTAATTCCCAGAAAGAAGATTTTTCTTCAGGCACCCTTACTCTCAATGAAGGAGAAGCCTCTGGGGGTGAATGGCAGGCAGGGTTATGTATTGGAGCAGAGGGAGCAGGTGGCTGTAGATTAGGAGCATTAACCCCCCTCCCTCCTGACTCACCGCGACACTGCAGGAAGTCCATGCTGGGGCTCTCGTTGCGCTCCGCCGCCGCCGCATTGCTGGGGGAATCAGCTGGTATCCCCTGAGTCCCATTGCCGAAGGGAGCTGGCAGAAGAGCCGGAGGAGCAGGTAGCTGAGCAGTGGGAAGGTGCCTGTCACGTTCCTCAGTGACACCGCGGCCGAGGTCCGGGCAGCTGCTCCCGCGCTGCGCCGCCATATGCACAGAGGAGGCCGCCTGGCAGGAGAGGAGCGGGGCCGGGTCCTTCTGCGAACTGCGGAGGAGATATCGCTCCATCCAGGTATGAGAGGGGAGGCCGGGGTGACTGTTGCGGACACCGTGGGGCTGAACCGCGATCGTATATGCAGGTCGGGGCCGGGAGATGTAGGGAGCTCGCTCAGCCGCGTCTAGCCAGGGCAGCACCGGAACTCTTCTAAAGAGATGTTTTAATGCCTCCACTAAATGAGTGATCGTGGGAACAGATGGCAAGAGCCATTCACGCAGTAGGTTCAATTTAGCGAGAAACAAAACTGTGTGTGAAATAGGAGACAGATGGCTATATGTATAACCGTCAGTCGACTTTTTCACTGTAATATGAAAGAGGGCCTCATATTGACCCATACTCAACTCAGCAGAGGCCATTAGCAATGATTTAACCCCTTAAGGACTCAGCCCATTTTGGCCTTAAGGACTCAGACAATTAAATTTTTACGTTTTCATTTTTTCCTCCTCGCCTTCTAAAAATCATACCTCTTTTATATTTTCATCCACAGACTAGTATGAGGGCTTGTTTTTTGCGCGACCAGTTGTCCTTTGTAATGACATCACTCATTATATCATAAAATGTATGGCGCAACCAAAAAACACTATTTTTGTGGGGAAATTTAAACGAAAAACGCAATTTTGCTAATTTTTGGAAGGTTTCGTTTTCACGCCGTACAATTTATGGTAAAAATGATGTGTGTTCTTTATTGTGAGGGTCAATACGATTAAAATGATACCCATTATTACATACTTTTATATTATTGTTGCGCTTAAAAAAAATCACAAACTTTTTAACCAAATTAGTACGTTTATAATCCCTTTATTTTGATGACCTCTAACTTTTTTATTTTTCCGTATAAGCGGCGGTATGGGGGCTAATTTTTTGCACCATGATCTGTACTTTTTTTTGATACCACATTTGCATATAAAAACTTTTAATACATTTTTTATAATTTTTTTTTTTAATAAAATGTATTAAAAAAGTAGGAATTTAGGACTTTTTTTTTCGTTCACCGTACGGGATCATTAACATTTTATTTTAATAGTTCGGACATTTACGCACGCGGCGATACCAAATATGTCTATAAAAATTTTTTTACGCTTTTTGGGGGTAAAATAGGAAAAAACGGACGTTTTACTTTTTTATTGGGGGAGGGGATTTTTCACTTTTTTTTTACTTTTACTTTTACATTTTTTTACATTTTTTTTTACACTTGAATAGTCCCCATAGGGGACTATTCATAGCAATACCATGATTGCTAATACTGATCTGTTCTATGTATAGGACATAGAACAGATCAGTGTTTTCGGTGATCTTCTGCTCTGGTCTGCTCGATCACAGACCAGAGCAGGAGACGCCGGGAGCCGGACGGAGGAAGGGGACCTCCGTGCGGCGTTCTGAATGATCGGATCACCGCAGCAGCGCTGCGGGCGATCCGATCATTCATTCAAATCGTGCACTGCCGCAGATGCCGGGATCTGTATTGATCCCGGCACCTGAGGGGTTAATGGCGGACGCCCGCGAGATCGCGGGCGTCGGCCATTGTCGGCGGGTCCCTGGCTGCGATCAGCCGCGCATGACACGGGCATCGCTCCGATGCCCGCGGTTATGCACAGGACGTAAATGTACCACCTCACCAGGACGTACATTTACGTCCTGCGTCGTTAAGGCGTTAAGGAAGTTCAACACTAGGTCCCAGTAAGCTTGAACTCGTGGACATAACCAAATACAGTGATAAAGGTCAGCATGCGGTAGTGTACATTTAGGACAGTAATCAATTCTAGAGGTGTTACTTATAGATGGTGAACGCATATATAGCAGAGTGTATAAGTTTAAGTTGTGATTCCCTCCATTTCCCACCAAAATATGTTCTGGAGCATCCGTATCTTGTAAGACAGTCGCCATTTTCGATCCTATCGCTAGTGTAGGGGGGGGATGTACCATTTGCAAAGTTTATAATATAACGCTGAGATAGATCTATCTTTTGTGGAAGTCATTCCAAAACCGGATCCTGCATGTAAAGGATCACATCATCCGCATATAAAGAGGCTTTGACTTCAGTAGCTCCAATTGTAATGCCCTGGAACAGTGTGGAGGTAGTCAGATATCTCGTCAAGGTTTCCAATGCTTTATTAAATAGAAGGGGGGACAGCGGGCAGCCTTGTCGGGTACCCCTATTAATAGGAAAAATGGGGGATAGAAAGCCTGGTAGAGATATTCTGGATTTAGGAGAGCGATATGGGGAGTATAACAAAGTTCGGAAGGGGCCTCTGATCTGCATAGCATCCAGCACCGCATCTAACCACCCCCAGCTGACATTATCAAATGCCTTTTCGGCGTCCAATGTGAGTAAAGAAGGGCAGCCATGGGTGTCAGAGCGATTCTGGACTGCATCCAGAACAGTCAGGACAGTACGTAAGTTTGTAACAGCGGCTTTTTGCTTCGTAAAGCCCGCTTGAGCGGGGAAAATAAGGGAAGATAGAATGTTCGCCAGCCTGTCTGCCATAATGCTAGAGAGGATTTTCGAATCTACATTGATCAGAGATATAGGTCTGCACAAACCAGGATCCAATAGATCCTTATTCGGTTTGGGTATGAGTCTCACATAAGACATAGAAGCTGAATCCCAGGAAGCCTGTCCCTGCAAAATCTGATTAAATAAATCTGCCAGTGTGGTAGATATTTGTTCTTGAAGAAGTTTGTAAAATTCCCCTGTCAGGCCATCCGGGCCAGGAGCTTTCATGTTTTTGAGATGCTTAATGGTGTGCACAACCAATTCGGGGGATATGGGGGCATTGAGAGCTGCTAACTGTTCCTCATCTACAGTCGGTAGGGTGACTTTTCTAAGAATAGTGTCTATAGGTTGAAAGTGGGAGGATGTAGTAGAATAGAAGTCAGCGTAATAATTGCCCATATATTCCGAAATGTGTTTAGGATCAGTAATGAGATCCCCCTCAGGAGTTTTAAGTGATAGTATGGAAGTTGGCGGATTTTGACTCTTGGCTAGAGAGGCCAGTAGGCGTCCCGATTTGTTTCCAAACCTATGTAAAAGAGACTGAAATTGTATGTCTACCAGCCAGTTGTACCAGCCAGTTGTCATATTCCCCCTTGGCCCTGGTCCAAATTTGCTTGCGATCAGGAGTGGGGTCCGATAGAAAATCTGTATATGCTTTCTGCAAGGATTCACTCGCAGTGGCATATTTGGTAGCTAACTCTTTTTTCCCCCCCCGCAACATACGATATTATATGGCCTCATAATACCGCTTTCGCAGTATCCCAGAATAAAACCGAATCATGAGAGTGTAAACCATTATGCGTCACGTATTCCAGCCACCAACCTTTCAATAACTCGGCAAAAGAGTCATCTTTGTACAGGACAGTTGGAAATCTCCATATAATATCCGTGCCTTGTGGTTGGCGATCGGCCAGGTGAAGCATAATGGGGGCATGGTCAGATATAACCATATGATCTATGTGTGTGTCCAAAACCCTAGAACCCAGTGAAGAGGGTAGTAACACGAAGTCAATGCGTGACCAAGTATTCTGTGCGTGAGAGAAAAAAAGAAAACTGTCTCTCAGCGGGGTTGTGGATCCTCCAGGGATGAATTAAAGAAGTATGTTCCATAAGTGGTTTCATAACCTGATCACGCCTTGATTCTGACCTATCCGTAGTAATGGATCTATCTTCTAAAAAGTTTATAACAGAGTTGAAGTCCCCCCCCACACAATCTTTGATGATATAGAGTCTGCCAGTATTTTGGATTCCAAGGAAGCAAAGAACGGTTCATTTGCTCCATTAGGTCCGTACACATTGTATACGCTGTAGGTTCCATTGGGGGAATCCACAATTAAATGATGAAGTCTACCTTCTGAGTCTGCTAAAGATTGTAGAACCTTATGGTGGAAACGTTTACTAATAAGTGTGACCACTCCGGCCCTTCGGTTGTCAGAGGCCGAACCCAAAACAGTGCCAACCCACAGCTTTTTTGTCGGAAAAAATCTGATTCCGGGAGATGATGAAGGAAGCCACAGCTATAGGATTAACGAGTGTAGAGCCGTCATCTGGCTGCTTCGGAGGATCAATAGCAATATGAAAAAAATTGGCTGCTTCATTCGGATGATGGAAGGTTTTGGCAGTTCCGTCGGTTGTCTGTACTTGAAGTACCGCCGGGTATTGTAGGCGGAATTTGAGTCCTTTCTTGTACAGAAATTAGCACACAGCGCTGAACGCTTTTCTCTTTTTAGTAACTTCCACAGAATAATCAGCAAATATCACCTTAAAGCCCCTGAGCAACAGAGGTTCTTTGCGATTTCTGAAAGTGCGCAGTATTTCTTCCTTGTCATTATAGTCCAAGTAGCGCATGATCACCTGTCTAGGCCGGGAATTTTTTTGCATAGCATCCACCTTTTGTGGCGGCATAAGTGGGCCTATTCTGTGGGCCCTTTCCACTCTCCTCCATTGTGTGAGACCCAATGCTGCAGGTAATTCGGATTCACATATCTGCTGCAATTGCTGGGGTTTCACTATCTCAGGCAAGCCCACTAATCTCAAATTATTCCGTCTAGACCTGTTTTCTAAGTCTTCTATGCGTTCTTTCAGATAAGTAGTGTCATGAAGAATGTGGTTAATTGCAGGCACAAAAGTAGTATTAGTATCTTTCAAGTGCTGTATTCTGTCTTCCACTACAGCAACCCTCTGCGTGGTCTGGGAGAGCTCCGACTGCAAGCTATGTAGTGTAGCCGACAGCGTCTCTACCACAGGGAAAAGGCTCTCTGCTACAGCTGCAGTATGTTTCTTTAAATCAACTCCCCTAAAGGCATCTCCACTCTCATCTTCAGCGTCTGCCGGATCTCCACCTGGTGACATGAGTTAAAGGTCTGGGGTAGGGGGTATCGCTGTGTCCATGTCCGACCCCTGTGTGTCCTCCGAGGCCTCCGACTGTGGCAAGGAGTCTGTGGCGGGAACTGCCGCCCGTTCTATGGGTACCGCGGCCATCTTGGCTTCACTGTGCTCCGGAGCTGTGGGAGAGCCGCCTGGGGTACGCTGGCTGCAGTGCGTTCTGGTAAGGAACCGGTCCATAAATCGCCTACCGGAACCTTCCTCTCCACTATTCCTCCAACTTAGACGCTATGGGATGCGGGTATATAGCTGGTGGCAGGGTGCGAGACGGTCTCACAGTCGGGAGCTGTTGCGAGCACGTCCTCACATCCCGTGCCGGAACCGGAAGTCAAATTGATATGTGCTATTGATTTTGTAGGTCCATATGATTGCAATGATCCCCAATTTATATATATATATATATATATAGATATAGATATATATATATATATAAAATACTTTTTGCACGAAAATAATAATAATAAGTAGCTAGCATTCCCTTATTTCCTTGTATACCCGGCAACTTGACTTCTGGCTTCATATCTGACTTCTCTTTGGTTATAGCAATTCGGCACCTCTTCCCACTCCTGGCTTGACTCGGTTTGACTGACATCGACTTTATGTGTGTATGTTTAGTTTGTCTTTGTTAGTTGCTTGTTTCCCTGTTGCTCCTGACTACAGACAGGATTGTATTTTATTGTGTTGACATTTGACTCCCCTCACTTATTTAGGAAGGGATTGTCGACCAGTTGCCGGCCTATCATTTAGGATAGGTGGACAAGTACCTGAGTGTGGGAGAGAAAAAAGGAGAGACCGACACAGGCGCCTTGTGCGTTACCACTAAACAGGGATATCAGATTAAAACAATCACAGTGAGCGGGCAGGAATAGCCCCTTAGGTAGTGGCTGCTCACCTTGAGCGAATAAGATAATGATAACCCACACCGTGGGTGACAGAAGGATTGGAACTGCTGCTGAGCCTGGGTCCCAGGAAAGGAAGAGATCCGATCCTGATGGAAGTGGAGGCGGAGAAGGAAAAAATGACCCTTACAGAGGCGCTGCTAGTTCCAGAGTAATGTAGAAGCCAACCAGAGGTATTGGTAAAACACCGGAGTGGTTTATTAGAGCATAAGAGGACAATGAAGTACACAGATGACGCGTTTCGGGGGAGCAACCCCCTTCCTCAGATCAGTGTACATGATACAGGTACAGATAGAGTTTAAATACACTAACAAATGGCGGCAAAAAGAAAAAGGAGGCGGGGCCAAAAATGACATCACATCAGATACTTAGAAACGATATGTAAAATAATAAAGGTATAATAGACATATTTATACAGGGTACATCGTATATGTGAGCCAAGGACTACTACAAAATGTGAAAAATGAAGTTAATGTATTAAAGAAAAAAACGGCGATGGTACTGTTGACATCCGGTCTCCAGATGTCAACATCCTGCCGCTGCACAGCGGAGAATATTGACAACAGAGGAGCCGGCGTGAAGGACGCGTTGCCAAGGGGCGGAGGCATATGGTAATGGCTAACCAATAGGACCCCGAGGGGCGGGGATAGGTACCGAGAATGATAGCACTGATGTGCCGAGCGCTGGATGCACACAGGGTAAGTGTGCGATCGTGCCCCGGCACTGTCAGTGTAAATGAGGGGATGGATGCCGGCATCTATGTCAGGTCAGCGCTGAGTGCGCATAGTGTGAACCTGCATCACTGCGCCCATAGAGTCGGCGCAGTGGGAATAAGAATGATAGTGTGGACAGCCCTGACAAAAGGTATCAGTATAGAGTGGGGAGAAGCATTCTTACTGTAGTGATATAATGGGGATATAGTATAATAATATTAAAATAATACAATATATAATAGTAAAATCAAGAGAAATAGAATAAGATGGAATAAAGATAAAAAAAATAAATAAATATAGGGGCCAGTGGGGAAATTAGCCCAATAAATTTCTGGACCCCTAGATGTAAAGGGCAGAGGATGAGTGTATATAGCATGTGCGCTGGATGTAGGAGCCATGAATATATACTGGAATGAGTAGAAATATAAAAAATATGAATATAATTAAAATATAAATATAAGAATTAATCATCAAAGGGGGGATCTAAACTAGGGATATACATATATATATACATACACATCCCCAGTTCAATATGCTAAAATGCTAATAGATATACATGTATAACCATGAGAGGCACATGGGAAATATGGCCATCCCTCAGTAGCATATGGGGGGAGGGGGGGGGGGGAGTGGATGCATGGCGGACAAGTAGGCAGGGACAGGGGCGTGGGTAAGCTTAGCGAGCACTCCTTCCCTGCCCATACTTGACATTTTCACAGGCCCGAACTACTACCAGCATCAGCTATGATGGAAGCAATGACTGCTTTAGTAGAGCAAATGCAAGGATTAAACCTTTCAGTACAATCTCTTGCTGAGAGGGTTCAGGCTCAGGAGACAGCTAATGGTCAGTCAGTTTTTGATTGGACCTCAGGGGAACTTATCAAGTGGGGACCTGAGTGTTCTAACAAATGCATTACCGTCTCTCTTACTACTCTTGGTGTGGGTAAAAGTATTCTACCCGAATTTATTTCAGATTTTTGTGACGTTATTTCTGAGGAGGCTTCCTCTGCTTTGCCCCCACACCGAGATTATGACTGTGCTATTGAAGTTTTACCTGATGCCGAATATCCTAAGGGGCGTATTTATAATTTGTCTGGTCCCGAAAGGGACGCTATGAAGGATTATATTCAGTCAAGTTTGCAAAAAGGTCATATTCGTCCATCTGTTTCTCCTATGGGAGCAGGGTTCTTCTTTATAGCCAAAAAAGATGGAGGACTCAGACCTTGTATTGATTATCGAGGTCTGAACAAGATCACAGTCAAAAATCAATACCCATTACCTCTGATTCCAGACTTGTTCAATCAATTGCAGGGGGCGTGTTGGTTTACTAAACTGGACCTTCGAGGGGCTTATAATTTGATCAGAATAAAAGAGGGTGATGAATGGAAAACTGCTTTCAATACCCCTGAGGGTCATTTTGAGTATCTGGTAATGCCCTTTGGTCTCAGTAATGCACCAGCTGTGTTTCAGAATTTGGTCAATGATATCTTTCGTGAATGTATGGGTAAATTTCTCGTAGTGTATCTTGATGATATTCTATTTTTTTCTCGAGATTGGTCGGCTCATGTTATTCATGTGCGTTCTGTTCTGCAGGTATTACGCCAAAACAAGTTGTTTGTTAAACAAGAGAAATGTGTTTTTGGTGTTAAGGAGGTTCAATTTTTGGGGTACATCTTAACTCCAGGACATTTTAAAATGGATCCTGAGAAGGTTAAGGCTGTATCTGGCTGGGTGCGACCTACGTCATTAAAAGCACTAGAGAGGTTTCTGGGTTTTGCTAATTATTATAGGAAATTTATAAAGAATTTTTCTATTGTCGCAAAGCCCTTAACTGATTTGACTCGTAAAGAGGCAGATATGGTTAACTGGTCTCAGGAAGCAGAAGCTGTTTTTGAACATCTTAAGGGATGTTTCATTTCTGCTCCAATTTTAGTTCAACCAGATCAGACTAAACCCTTTATAGTTGAGGTAGATGCTTCTGAAGTAGGCGCCGGAGCAGTTTTGTCTCAGGGAACTGCCTCTTTGACAAATTTGCGTCCTTGCGTTCTTTTCTCAAAACTTTTCCACATCAGAACAGAATTGTGTCGGAAACCGAGAACTTTTGGCTATCAAATGGGCTTTCGAAGAGTGGAGACATTTCCTTGAGGGGGCAGTTTATCGGGTCACGGTGATTACTGAACATAAAAATTTAACTTTTCTGGAATCTGCCAAACGTCTCCATCCTCGTCAAGTCTGGTGGGCCTTGTTCTTTACTCGGTTCGACTTTGTTATAACTTTTCGACCGGGTACTAAGAACGTCAAAGCCGATGCCTTGTCTCGAAGTTCCAGCGCTTCTCAGCCTATAGACTCTAATACTGAGACTAGTCCTGCAGGGGAGCTGTGTCCATTATCTATTCCTAAGAGACCCTGGACTTATATTTCTATGGATTTTATGACAGATCTGCCACCATCTGAGGGAAAAACTGTTTTATGGGTGGTGGTGGATAGGTTTAGCAAACAGTGTCATCTTATTCCTTTGAAAAATCTTCCTTCAGCTAAGATTCTTGCTGACTTATTTATAAGGCATGTTGTTAGGTTCCATGGATTACCACAAAATATTGTATCAGATCGAGGAATACAATTTGTCTCAAAATTTTGGCAAGCTTTTTGTAAACAATTAGGTGTTCAGTTATCTTTTTCCTCCGCTTTTCATCCGCAATCTAACGGTCAAACTGAAAGGTTGAATCAAAGTGTGGAACAATACTTGAGATGTTATGTGGCAGACAGGCAGAATGAATGGGTGTCCTTTCTGTCTCTAGCTGAGTTTGCCTTGAATGATCAAGAACATTCTTCTACCGGTATGTCACCATTCTTTTGTGTTTATGGATTTAATCCACGGTTTTCTTCCTGTACCTATACTGATAACCCTGAGGTCAACACCACTATGAGTAAACTGTGCACAGTTTGGGCTCAGGTTCAGAAGTACTACAAAAGAAATCGTCCGACAAGAGACAACTGTCACGATTCGGCTAGCTGGATGTGGATCCTCTGTGTCAGCGAGGGATTGGCGTGGACCGTGTCGGTGGACCGGTTCTAAGATGCTACTGGTATTCACCAGAGCCCGCCGCAAAGCGGGATGGTCTTGCTGCGGCGGTAGCAACCAGGTCGTATCCACCGGCAACGGCTCAACCTCGCTGACTGCTGAGAAGGCGTGGGACAGAAGGACTAGGCAGAGGCAAGGTCAGACGTAGCAGAAGGTTGGGGCAGGCGGCAAGGTTTGTAGTCAATGTGGATAGCAGAAGATCTGGAACACAGGCTTTGGACAACACTAAACGCTTTCACTGGCACAAGGCAACAAGATCCGGCAAGGAAGTGCAGGGGAAGTGAGGTAATATAGCCAGGGAGCAGGTGGAAGCTAATTAGGCTGATTGGGCCAGGCACCAATCATTGGTGCACTGGCCCTTTAAATCTTAGAGAGCTGGCGCCGAGGAGCGGAGCCGCGCGCGCCAGGACATGACAGCCGGGCTCCGGGACAGGTAAGTGACTTGGGATGCGATTCGCGAGCGGGCGCGTCCTGCTATGCGAATTGCATCCCCGCCGGCAATGTCAGTGCAGCGCTCCCGGTCAACGGGTCTGACCGGGGCGCTGCAGAGAGAGGAACGCCGCGAGCGCTCCGGGGAGGAGCAGGGACCCAGAGCGCTCGGCGTAACACATACTTGCGCCATAAAATTTAAAGTTGGTGATAAAGTGTGGTTATCTACGAAAAATCTTCGTCTCAAGGTTCCGTCTAAGAAACTGGCATCTAGGTTCATTGGACCTTATGAGGTAATTGAAGTTATTAATCCTGTGAGTTACAGATTAAAATTACCATCTTCTTTTAAGATTCATAATGTGTTCCATTGCTCCTTGTTAAAACGTTATGTTCTTACTCAGTCTCCAGTGCCTCCTGGGTATGAGGTCGCTAGAATATTGGATAGCAGAAGGGTACAGAATTCTGTCCAGTACTTAGTTCATTGGAAAGGTTATGGTCCGGAGAAGAGATCGTGGGTTCTGGCCTCTTCTGTCCATGCAGCCACTTTAATTAAGAAATTCTACGATTCTCACCCCGACAAACCTAGACCCAGTTTTAACCCCTTAAGGACCAAGGACGTACCGGTACGTCCTTGGTCCTGCTCTCCTGATATAACGCGGGGTTACACAGTAACCCCGCGTCATATCACGGCGGGCCCGGCGTCATAGTGAATCCGGGACCCACCTCTAATAGCGTGCAGCGCCGATCGCGGCGCTGCGCGCTATTAACCCTTTAGCCGCGCGCTCAGAGCTGAGCCGCGCGGCTAAAAGCAAAAGTGAAAGTTGCCGGCTAGCTCACTCGGGCTGTTTGGGATAGCCGCGGCTAATCGCGGCATCCCGAACAGCTTATAGGACAGCGGGAGGGCTCCTACCTGCCTCCTCGCTGTCCGATCGCCGAATGACTGCTCAGTGCCTGAGATCCAGGCATGAGCAGTCATTCGGCTGAATCGTCGATCACTGGTTTCCTATGAGAAACCAGTGATCAATGATGAAGATCAGTGTGTGCAGTGGCCCCTATGGGACCTATAACACTGCAAAAAAAAAAGTGGAAAAAAAAAAGTGAAAAAAAAAAGTGAATAAAGATCATTAACTCCTCCCCTATTAAAAGTTTGAATCACCCCCCTTTTCCAATAAAAAAAAAAAACACAGTGTAAATAAAAATAAACATATATGGTATCACCGCATGGGAAATGTCCGAATTATAAAAAATATATCATTAATTAAACCGCTCGGTCAATGGCGTGCACGCAAAAAAATTCCAAAGTCCAAAATAGTGCATTTTTGGTCACTTTTTATATCATTTAAAAATGAATAAAAAGCGATCAATAAGTCCTATCAATGCAAAAATGGTACCGTTAAAAACTTCAGATCACGGCGCAAAAAATGAGCCCTCATACCGCCCCATACACGGAAAAATAAAAAAGTTATAGGGGTCAGAAGATGACAATTTTAAACGTATTAATTTTCCTGCATGTAGTTTAGATTTTTTCCAGAAGTCCGACAAAATCAAACCTATATAAGTAGGGTATCATTTTAATCGTATGGACCTAAAGACCTAAATGGACCTAAAGAATAAAGATAAAATGTACTACGTAGAAACGGAAGCCCCCAAAAGTTACAAAACGGTGTTTTTTCTTCAATTTTGTCGCAACAATTTTTTTTTCCGTTTCACTGTAGATTTTTGGGCAAAATGACACTGATGTCATTACAAAGTAGAATTGGTGGTGCAAAAAATAAGCCATCATATGGATTTTTAGGTGCAAAATTGAAAGAGTTATGATTTTTTAAAGGCAAGGAGCAAAAAACGAAAATGCAAAAACGGAAAAAACCCCAGTCCTTAAGGGGTTAAGGGTCAGGTAACCCTTCTTAAAAGGGGGGGGGGGGGGGGGTACTGTCAGCACCAGCAGGGTTAACAGGTGCTGACAAGGTGTTGTTTGCTAGGTTGCTGGGTTACACCCTGCTGTCTGAGTGGCTAGCTACTGATTGACCACATGTGCATCTCCCTATATTACCAGGCATCAGTCACTGGGAAGATGCCTATGAAAGCGGTCATTACCTGAGTAGCTAGCATTCCGTTATTTCCTTGTATACCCGGAAACTTGACTTCTGGCTTCATATCTGACTTCTCTTTGGTTATAGCGATTCGGCACCTCTTCCCACTCCTGGCTTGACTCGGTTTGACTGACATCGACTTTATGTGTGTATGTTTAGTTTGTCTTTGTTAGTTGCTTGTTTCCCTGTTGCTCCTAAATACAGACAGGATTGTATTTTATTGTGTTGACATTTGACTCCCCTCACTTATTTAGGAAGGGATTGTCGACCAGTTGCCGGCCTATCATTTAGGATAAGCGGACAAATAGGAAGAGACAGGGGCGCGGGTAAGCTTAGCGAGCACTCGTTCCCTGCCCATACGTGACCATGTTAATGGTAAATTTTTGTTGATATGTGCATCATTTCTTGGTGAGAAAAATCCAAACGTTCATGAAAATTTTGAAAATTTAGCATTTTTCTAAATTTGAAACTCTCTGCTTGTAAGGAAAATAGACAGGCCAAATAAATTATATATTGATTCACATTTACAATATGTCTACTTTATGTTGGTATCATAAAGTTGACATGTTTTTACTTGGGGACTTAGAGGGCTTCAAAGTATAGCAGCAATTTTCAGAATCTTCACGAAAAATTCATAATCTGAATTTTTTAGGGACCAGTTCAGTTTGTAAGAAATCCCCCATAAATTACCCAATTATAGAAACTACACCCCTCAAAGTATTCAAAATGACATTCAGAAAGTTTATTAACCCTTTAGGTGTTTCACAGGAATAGCAGTAAAGGGGAGGAGAAAACTCAAAATCTTCATATTTTACACTAACATGTTTTTGTAGTCCGATTTTGTTCATTTTTACAAAAGGTAAAAGAAAAAGCCCCCCAAAATTCATAAACCACTCTCTCGAGTAAGGAAATACCTCATATGTGGATGTCAAACTTTCTGCGTGTGCACTAGAGAGCTCAGAAGAGAAGGAGCAAAATTTGGCTTTTAGGGAGAGAATTTAGCTGAAATGGTTTTTGGGGGGCATGTCACATTTAGGAAGCCCCCCATGGTGCCAGAAAAGAAAAAAATAACCACATGGCACAATATTTGGGAAACTACATCCCTCAAGGAACATAACAAGGGATACAGTGAACTGTAACACCCCACAGGTGTTTGACAAACTTTTCTTAAATTGTAACATGAAAATGAAATTTTTTATTTTTTTCACTAAAATGTTGGTGTTACCCCAAATTTTTCATTTTCACAAGGGTTAATAGGGGAACACTCCCACAAAATTTGTAGCCCAATTTCTCCCGAGTAAGGAAATATCCCATATGTTGACATAAAGTGCTCTGCAGGCGCACAACATGGCTCAGAAGGGAAGAAGCACCATTTGGCTTTTGGAGAGAGAATTTAGCCGGAATAGTTTTTGTGGGCCATGTCACACTGAGAAAGCCCCCATGGTGCCAGGACCGTGGAGACGACCAACATGTGACACCATTTTATAAACTACGTCCCTCAGGGAATGTAATAAGGGGTGTAGTGAGATGTTTAACACAATTTTGGAAGGGCCATGGAATGCTGGTGTATGCCCTAATTTTTTTATTTTTACAAGGAATAATAGGTGAAAAAGCCCCTCAAATTTTGTAACCCAATTTCTCCCAAGTATGGACAATCCCATATGGGGAAGTAAAGTGTTCAGGGGGCGTACGGCAGGGCTTGGGAGGGAAGAAGCACAATTTAGTTTTTGGACAGAAAATTTGGCTTGAATAGTTTTTGGGGGCCTTGTCGCATTTAGAAAGCCCCCATGGTGCCCAGAAAGTGGAAACCATCCACATGTGACCACATTTTGGAAACAATACCCCTCATGGAATGTAATAAGGGGTGCAGTGAGCATTTACACCCCACTGGCTGTGAATATGAAAATTTAAATTTTTCATTTTCTCGGACCACTGTTCAAAATATGTCAGACACCTGTGGGGTATAAATGCTCACTGTACCCCTTATTACATTCCTTGACTGTGTAGTTTCCAAAATGGGGTCACATGAGGGTTTTCTTTTCTGTGTTTATGTTAGAACTTTTACAATGATTAGCCACTCCTGTGCAAATCACCAATTTAGGCCTCAAATGTACATGGTGCGCTCTCACTCATGAGCCCTGTTGTGCGCCTGCAGAACACTTTAAGTCCACATATGGGGTATTTCTGTGGTATTGTGGTGCAACATTTGGGGGTCTTATTCTCCTTTTACATCTTGTGAAAATATAAAGTATGAGGCAACACCAAAATTTTTTTACACTAACATGCTGGTGTAGCCCCAACTTTTCCTTTTAATAAGGGGTAAAAGGAGAAAAAGCCCCTAAAATTTGTAAAGCAAGTTCTCCTGAGTACAGAATTACCCCATATGTGTCACTTAACTGTTGCCTTGAAATGCAATAGGTCTATGGAGTGTGAGAGCTCCATGCACATTTGAGGCCTAAATAAGGGATTTGCATACCCTATGGCAATGTTTCCCAAACAGGGTGCCTCCAGCTGTTGCAAACTACAACTCCCAGCATGCCTGGACAGCCAATGGCTTTCTGGACTTGCTGGTAGTTTTTGTTTTGCAACAGCTGGAGGCTCCATTAAGGAAACAGTGCCATACAAGCCGTTTTTAATATTTATGCGGGGGGGGGGGACGACCGTGTAAGGATGTGTGTATATGTAGTGTCAAACTCGGATGTGTGTATATGTTGTGTTAAACTCTTTATTGTGTGTAAGTATAGGTGTAGAGTGGTGTAGTGCGGAGTTTGGTGCTTTTACTGTACACAGTCGGGTTTACGTAGGAAACTTACTGTAAACCCGCCCATGTCCTGTTGCATAACTACAACTCTGAGCATGCATGGACAGTCAAAAGGCATGCTGGCCGTTGTAGTTATGAAACAGCTGAATGCAAATAACTACAAATTCCTGCATGCCCTCTGGCCAGGGCCGCCATTATGGGGCCAGTCAGGGGCCCGGGCACCCAGAGGTGCCCAGGGCTGCAACATGCTGGGACCAGAGCTGGCATGGTCCCTGAATGTGCATAACCGGACCCTTCACCTTCGGGCCCCATAGTACCCCCTGCGGCTGGGCCTGCAGGTGAAGGGGGGGCTCACGGATCCGGGACACATGTCCCGAATTCCCGAGCGACCCCAGCTTTCAACACTGAGTGCGTCTTTAAGACGCACACAGTGAATGGGACCACAAATACTCCACGACTCGGCATGTCAAATCCCCTTGCTCCCCCCACCTCCCTCCCAGACTTCAATCTTGACTTAACAACGATTTAGTTTGTAACGGGCGAGATATCTAATGTTACTCTGTCTAATCTGAGTTGATGACTTTACGATCCTGCAAGACATCGCAAGTTTTTATATTGTGGTTGTTTGTTGAAAATATCAATAAAATATGTTTAAAAAAGTGTACGCTTGGTTGCGGCAGCTGACGTGACAGGAAGGAACCGGCGGCTCCGTCCTGTCACTCCAGCTCTGTCTACCTGTGCGGCCTCTGCGAAGGCTATCAGCACAGGAAGCAGAGAGAGAAGAGGAGCGACAGGAGCTGCGGGGAATGAGGCAGTGGTGAGTGGTGTTTTATTTTTTCCCCCCCCATGGAGCTGTGTTAGGGGCATTGCTATATATGGGGGCAATGTGAGGGGGCATTACTATGTATGTGGGCAATGTGAGGGGGCATTATAATGTATGGGGGCCATGTGAGGGGGCATTACTATATATAGGGGCCATGTGAGGGGGCATTACTTATATGGGGCAATGTGAGGGGACATTAAAATGTATGGGGGCCATGTGAGGGGGCATTATTATGTATGGGGGCCATGTGAGGGGGCATTACTGTATATGGGGGCAATGTGAGGGTGCATTATTATGTATGGGGGCCATGTGAGAGGGTGTGATTATACAGGGATGTGGAATTTCTATCGCCCGACGCCCCGGACTAGCAGTTTTGGGCGCCGGGCAGGTGAATTTGTCCGGCCCTTAGCCCGGCTTCGGGCAAGCAGGGCCGGACCTGGCAAATGCGGTGGCACTCAGCGGTCTGTATGGAGCGGGCTGCCGACTCCTGCCCGCTCCATACTCTGCAGCCTGTGTCCTCCGAAGCAGAGCAGGGGAGAGGAGAAGCTGTGTATTGGTCTTCTCTCCCCTGCTCTGCAGACGTGCGGGGGGAGATGAGGGGGCGTGGCTTATTTCTCCCCGTGCAGACCTACGTCCTTTGCCTTCGCTCCCCGCATGTCTGCACGGGGAGATGCATGCGGCGCTCACAGGGGAGTATGGAGCGGGCTCGGGATTCCTGCCCGCTCCATACTCTGCAGCCCCCGGCTGTTCTCAGTAGCCGGGGGGCGCCGCTAATAGCCAGCATGCGGCGATCGCCGCGGCTGGCTATTAACCCTTTAGATCGCCGCTGTCAAAGCTGACAGCAGCGTCTAAAGGGACAGTTGAATGCTCACTGGTGGGCTAGTGGGGTGGATCGCCCCCCCGCAGCGCGATCGCAGGGGGGGCGATCCACTATGGAGGTAGCCGGAGGACTTACCTCTGCTTCCTCCTGTCCCGGCTCTGTCATTGATAGAGCCTGGTCCAGCCAGGATCTATCAATCAATGGATCACAAAGCACACAGATTAATAGAGTTCAATAGAACTCTATTAATCTGCCTGAGGAATCTAATGATTCCTCCTATAAGTGTAATAAAGTGTAAAAAATTTATTAATAAATAAAATAAAATAAAGTTTTAATAAAAGTTTTAAAGACACACATTAACCTAGTGGTGTTCAAACTGTGCCCCTCCAGATGTTACAAAACTACAATTCCCAGCATGCCAGGACAGCCGTTGGCTGTCCGGGCATGCTGGGAGTTGTAGTTTTGCAACATCTGGAGGGCCACAGTTTGAAGACCGCTGCATTAACCCCTTCCATGTTAAAAGTTCAAATCACCCCCTTTCCCTATATAAAAACATGCAAACATAATAAAAATAAACATATTTGGTATCGCTTCGTGCGTAATTGTACAACCTATTAAAATATAACATTATGTATCCCGTACGGTAAATGTAAAAAAAATACCAAACCACAGATTTGCAATTTTTATAATATCCCAGAAAAAAAAGTTAAAAAGCGATTAAAAAGTCAGATCAATACCAAAATGGTACCGATACAAAAAACAGATTATGGCGCAAAAAATGAGCCCTCATACAGCCTGGTATGTGAAAAAAAATAAAAATAAAGCTACAGGGGTTAAAAAATGGCAATTAAAAAAATTTGAAAAAGTCCAGAATTAGTAAAACATGACGTAAACGATACAAATCTGGTATCGCTGTAACCAGGCGCCTAAAGTATAAAACTAACATGTTATCTCAACCACAAGGTAAATGGCGCAGAAAAGAAAACCACCAAATCTGCAAAATTATCTTTTACTATTTCAATTTCACTTCCCTTTATATATATATATATATATATATATATATATATATATATATATATATATATATATATTTGTTTCGGAGAATATGTTATTGAAAAATTAAAAGGTGTCATTATAGTAGGTATTTATGGCTATTATAGGGGGAGGAGGAAAAAACGAGAGTGTAAAAGCGAAAATTGGCCGGACAAGTGGATCGTCATGAGGGACAAGTAGATTTTGCTCCATTTTAGTCCCGTGGACAAGTAGTTTTTTATAAAATTTCCACACCCCTGTTATATATGGGGGCCATGTGAGTGGACATTATAATGTATGGGGGCAATGTACGGAGGCATTATTATGTATGGGTTCAATGTGAGGGGGCATAATAATGTATGGGGGCAATGTGAGGTGGCATTAATATGTATGGGGATGTGTACAGGGACAATATTATATATGGGGGAAATGTGAGGGGGCATTTATATATATGAGGGCAATGTATGCAGGCATTTTAATGTACGGGGGCATTATATTATATGGGGGCAATGTGAGGGGGCATTATATTATATGAGGGCAATGTGAGCGGGCATTATAATGTATGGGGGCAATATGAGGGGGCATTATAATGTATAGGGGCAATGTGAGGGGGCATTATTATGTATCAGAGCAATGTACGGGGGCATTATAATGTATGAGGACAATGTTGGGGCCTAATACTAAAGAGGGGCACAGAAGGGACTACTATATGGGGCAGTGTAATAAATATAGGGGGTTTGTATAGAGGTGAGGACTTTACTTTAGCTAGAAGCCTAAACTGTTTGTCTGGCAGATTCAGTGAAGACAAGTTGTGAAATCTTCATGATGACCCAGGACAGATGGAGAAAAAAGAGAAAAGTGACCAACTGCGATAAGAGAAGACGCCCCCGTGAGTATGTAACTATAATGACTTTTATGGTCTGCAGCACCTGTGTACAGCTCAAATCTACTCCTATATAAGGGTTATTGATCTTTTGTATAGTGGTTTTTATTCAATAACAATATAGCAATATTAGTCAGTGGTAATGGTAGTGGTCTTGGTGTGGCGGAATTATATGTCCCTTGTATTGTGGTGTTGTTAGTGATACTTGTCTGCGTATAGTGGCTTTTATTTCCTTACAGTATGGTGGTATAGTTTAGTCGCTGCAGAATTAATATGGAGTGGCGATATTATTTTATGTTTTATATTTCTAAGCCCGATACTAAGATAAAACTACAAGCTGTGTAAGTGGCCCCAAAATTTCTGATGGCAGCCCTGCCTCTGGCTGTCTGCACATGCTGGGAGTTGTAGTTATGCAAGAGCTAGTGGCACTTTTTTCCACTAGCTATTGCCTTGGTCAGCCCCGATATACCCCACCACCCAGTGGAAGTCCTTTCTCCTGTCGTGTTTTGACTGTTTGGGCATGCTGGGAGTTGTAGTTATGCAAAAGATGGAGACACTTTTTTTTTCCCATCAAAAAGTGTGCTTCCAGCTGTTGCATAACTACAGCTCCCAGCATGCACGGACAGTCAAAAGGCATGCTGGGTGTTGCAGTTATGCCACAGTTGAATGCAATAAACTACAACGCCCCGCATGGCTGTCCGTGCCTGCTCGGAGTTGTAGTTATGCAAGAGCTAGTGTAAAAAAGGGCCACCAGCTCTTCCATAGCTACAACTCCCAGCATGCACAGACAGCCAAAGGGCATGCTGGAAGTTGTAGTTGTGTGCCTCCAGTTGTTGCATAACTACAACTCCCAGCATGTCATTTGGCTGTACATGCTGAGAGTTGCACTTATGCAACAGCAGGAGGCACACAGGCCTCACCTCCTGCTGCTGCCCGGATCCTTTTGGTGATGCTCGAATCCTCCTGCCGCTTCCCTGCCTTTGCTGCTGGTGAGTCCGCTGGTCCTGTCTTCAGTGCACCCGCTCTCGCCCTCTGGACTAAGGGTAGAGCGGGTGCACCTCCTAGCAGGGGCGGTGATTGGTCAGCCGGTCCAGGCAGGGCCGGACTGGGTGTGAAAACCAGCCCTGGAAAAAATTACATACCAGCCCCATAGTGTTGCGTCATTATACCAGCACGTCGTAATTTTCTTGTTCATAAAAGGTAAAATCATGCATTTTAAAGCATATTAGTTTCCCCACATTAGGTGCAGTATAGTTCCCCCCACATTAGGTTCAGTATAGTTTCTCCCACATTAGGTGCAGTACAGTCCCCCCCCCCCCCACATTAGGTGCAGTACAGTTCCTCCCACATTAGGTGCAGTACAGTTCCTCCCACATTAGGTGCAGTACAGTTCCTCCCACATTAGGTGCAGTACAGTTCCTCCCACATTAGGTGCAGTACAGTTCCTCCCACATTAGGTGCAGTACAGTTCCTCCCACATTAGGTGCAGTACAGTTCCTCCCACATTAGGTGCAGTACAGTTCCTCCCACATCAGGTGCAGTACAGTTCCTCCCACATCAGGTGCAGTACAGTTCCTCCCACATCAGGTGCAGTACAGTTCCTCCCACATCAGGTGCAGTACAGTTCCTCCCCACATCAGGTGCAGTACAGTTCCTCCCCACATCAGGTGCAGTACAGTTCCTCCCCACATTAGGTGCAGTACAGTTCCTCCCCACATTAGGTGCAGTACAGTTCCTCCCCACATTAGGTGCAGTACAGTTCCTCCCCACATTAGGTGCAGTACAGTTCCTCCCCACATTAGGTGCAGTACAGTTCCTCCCCACATTAGGTGCAGTACAGTTCCTCCCCCCACATTAGGTGCAGTACAGTTCCTCCCCACATTAGGTGCAGTACAGTTCCTCCCCACATTAGGTGCAGTACAGTTCCTCCCCCCCCACATTAGGTGCAGTACAGTCCCCCCCCCCACATTAGGTGCAGTACAGTCCTCCCCCCCCCACATTAGGTGCAGTACAGTTCCTCCCACATTAGGTGCAGTACCTGAGGACAAGCGGGGCTCTGTGGAATGAGGACAAGCGGGGCTCTGTGGAATGAGGACAAGCGGGGCTCTGTGGAATGAGGACAAGCGGGGCTCTGTACACTGAGGACAAGTGGGGCTCTGTATGAGAGAGAGTGCAGCCAGGGCGGCGGGCGCACTGATCGGTGGCATGATGAACTCCGACGTTGCGCTGCTGCGCTTAGACGTGAGGTCTCCCCCACGGTAACGTGACCTCACGTTTAAGCAGGGCCGGTGCAAGGATTTCTGCCAACACATGCAAAGCTCCATTTTGGCACGCCCACCCCACCCCCCCACCAAAAGTCGAGCACTACTATCCACCCCCGGCCACCAGAACTCCCACACGCGAGTACAGATAATGTAGTAGATGTGACCTGCAATCCTATGTAACACCACAGATAACACAGAGATAACTCTGTGGTGTTACATAGGACTGCAGGTCACATCTACTACATTATCTGTACTCAGAGACTTATTACTGTTATCTGTGCTGTTACATAGAACTGCAGGTAACATCTATACATTATCAGTACTCAACACAGTGATAACTCTCTGAGTACTGATAATGTATAGATGTTACCTGCAGTTCTATGTAACAGCACAGATAACACAGTGATAACTCTCTATCTGTGGTGTTACATAGGACTGCAGGTCACATCTACTACATTATCTGTACTCAGAGAGCCATCACTGTGTTATCTGTGGTGTTACATAAGACTGCAGGTCACATCTACTACACAGGGGTGGACTGACAACTTATGGGGCCCCCGGGCAAAAGATGATCATGGGGCCCCCGTGCGCCCACCCATGTATGTCACACAGCACAGTATTTATCATTGACGCCACACTCTGATTGTCAGTTTGTGTTGTGCATATTATTCACTCGGTGTCAGGAAATGCTGGAAGTTACAGTTAGTTACTAACTACAACTCCCAGCATGCCCTGATACAGCCTATGGTTCTGCAGCTGTCCTAAACCAAAATGATGCGGTCAGGAGGCTGCGAGTCCCAAAAATCCCACAGCATCCTCAGTGACAGTCTCAGCTCCACCCTCCGATCAGTGTTACCAGTTAGGTGATCCTCCCAGGGCCTCCGTCCATGTGTGTCTGTCTGCTCTGCACTGCTATACACATAGGGGTATGTGCAGACAAAACATTTCACTCTAGGGTCTTAGGGTGCAATGTTCTGCAGCCTGCACATAACCTTCCCCCCCAACCCCCAGGTGTATGCACATTTCTATACAGGTGGGGGTATGTGCAGAGCATTGCACCCTGCTAAAGACAAGGGTGCAATGCTCTGCACATACCCCCACCTGTATAGGAATGTGCATACATACTGCTACATAAAAGTTTGAATTCCCCCCGGCCATTCCCATTTAACTAAAATAGTGTAAAAAAATGTTTATGTGGTATTGCCGCATGCGTAAATGTCTGAACTATTAAAAAATAATGTTAATTAAATTGCACGGTCGTGGGCACTCCATCTCCTATACACATGGCAGTATATGCTTACAAAGAGATTGCACCCTAGTGTCTGTAGTACTGTTTTAATATGGCCATTTTACATAGTGTTACAAGTATTTCACTATATAGTAGTTTAGGTTATGCTACAACCTGCAGAGCTATAGGCTGTCAAAGAATGATGGGAGTTGCAGTTAGTAACTGCAACACCCAGCAAACTCTGAAGCATGCCTTGGTGCAGCACGCACATTGTAGTTTTGGGTCTGCAGCCATAATCTAAATTGTACTCCTATAAAGTACAAGATGTGCTGAGTTGTAGTTTTTGTCACCATAGATTGTATCAGGGCATGCTGGGAATTGTAGTTGGTAACTGCAGCTCCCAGCATTGCATTCCTTCAAGGAATGCAATGCTGGGAGTTGCAGTTACCAACTACAATTCTCAGCATGCCCTGATACAATATATGGTGACCAAAACTACAACTCCCATTATGTTGCACTATACTATAGTATAGGTTATATGGTGCTACATGCTGGGGGGAGCTGTAGTTTTGGGTCAGCTGCAGAGATATAGGCTGGAATCTGGATCAAGAAATTTCAGTGATCCAGATTCCAGCCTATATCTCTGCAGCTGACCCAAAACTACAGCTCCCCCCAGCATGTAGCACCATATAACCTATACTATAGTATAGTGCAACATAATGGGAGTTGTAGTGTTGGGTCAGCTGCAAAACCATAGGCTGTATCAGGGCATGCTGGGCATTACAGTTAGTAACTGAAACTCCCAGCATGCCCTGATACAATCTTGGTCTGCTCTGCAGCTGTCCCAAAATTAATGCATTGCTTCGCCAGGAGTATAGTTCAACATAATGATAGTTGTAGTTTTGGGTCAGCGGCAAAACCATAGGCTGTATCAGGCTATGGTTAGTAACTGAAACTCCCAGCATGCCCTGATACAATCTTGGTCTGCTCTGCAGCTGTCCCAAAATTAATGCATTGCTTCGCCAGGAGTATAGTTCAACATAATGATAGTTGTAGTTTTGGGTCAGCGGCAAAACCATAGGCTGTATCAGGCTGATGCAGCCTATGGTTTTGTCGCTGACCCAAAACTAATTTTGGGACAGCTGCAGAGCAGACAAAGATTGTATCACGGCATGCTGGGAGTTGCAGTGAATACTAACTGTAATGCCCAGCATGCTCTGATACTATTACAATTAGTAACTGCAACTCCAAGCATGCCTTGACCACACCACACATGCTCAGGACTACATCCCCATAATGTATTATTATGACTCCATTATACGTAGGCTCATGGCTAAGGACTACATCCCCATCATGTATTATTATGACTCCATTATACGTAGGCTCACGGCTCAAGACTACATCCCTATCATGTATTATTAGGACTCCATTATACATAGGATCATGGCTCAGGACTACATCCCCATCATGTATTATTATGACTCCATTATACATAGGCTCACAGCTCAGGACTACATCCCCATCATGTATTATTATGACTCCATTATACATAGGCTCATGGCTCAGGACTACATCCCCATCATGTATTATTATGACTCCATTATACGTAGGCTCATGGCTCAGGACTACATCCCCATCATGTATTATTATGACTTCATTATACGTAGGCTCACGGCTCAGGACTACATCCCCATCATGTATTATTATGACTCCATTATACGTAGGCTCATGGCTCAGGACTACATCCCCATCATGTATTATTGTGACTCCATTATATGTAGGCTCATGTCTCAGGACTACTCCATTATACGTAGGCTCATGGCTCAGGACTACATTCCCATCATGCATGATTGTGACTTCTTTATACGTAGGCTCATGGCTCAGGACTACATCCCATTCATGTATGATTTTGACTCTTATATGTAGCCTACACAAGTCACAATCATACATGATGGGGATGTAGTCCTGAATTGTTAGCCTACATAATGTATGATTGTGTGAATGTCTATTATATGTAGGCTCACAGTCCAGAACTACATCCCCATCATGTAGGATTGTGACCATTTATAATTTTTAACACTAAGTGCTCCAGTGCAACCCTGACCTTGGCAGCAGGCCAGCAGCCACTTACCGGCACTTGATGCTGCAGGCCTCTCTCTCCTTAGCCTCTCCAGTAGCCCAGAGCCGGGGGCCGTGGCTGCTCCTGTCCTGGCAGCGGCCAGAGGGGCTCCTGTCCAGGCAGAGGGGCTCCAGTCCTGGGAGCGTGGCTGTAAGTGTGGCCTGCGCCTCTCCCGTGTGGGCGGACGTCATCCAGACGTAACTTGCGGCCGTGCGCCTGAACCATCAGCCCCTGCGCTCTTAAAGGGGGCACAGGCGGCAATTCAGGTGAGCGCGGACCGACAATAATTTGCTGGTGGCGGGAGGGGGCTTACAGGGTTTGCCAGGGCGGATGAAGGAGGTCTGTAGGGCAGCGCCGGGCCTGCGTCTAAGCACAGCAACGCACCACGTCAGAGGCAGCTGACCACCCAGGACCGTAAGTAAGGCTGGGTCCACACTACGTTTTGTCCCATACGGGAGCGCATACGGCAGGAGGGAGCTAAAACCTCGCGCTCCCGTATGTGACCGTATGCGCTCCCGTATGTCATTCACTTCAATGAGCCGACCGGAGTGAAACGTTCGGTCCGGTCGGCTCATTTTTGCGCCGTATGCGCTTTTACAACCGGACCTAAAACCGTGGTCAACCACGGTTTTAGGTCCGGTTGTAAAAGCGCATACGGCGCAAAAATGAGCCGACCGGACCGAACGTTTCACTCCGGTCGGCTCATTGAAGTGAATGACATACGGGAGCGCATACGGTCACATACGGGAGCGCGAGGTTTTAGCTCCCTCCTGCCGTATGCGCTCCCGTATGGGACAAAACGTAGTGTGGACCCAGCCTAAGAAGCAGGGCCGGCCCTCTTTATCGTCGGCGCCAGGTGGCCTATGCGGGCTGCCTGTGCAGCCCGCTGGACCAATTTTCATGTAGGGGCCTGGAGCCCCTACGTTAATCCGGCCCCAAAGCGGCCCCAGCGGCCCACCGGGATAATTCCCGGTATCCCGGTAGGCCAGTCCGGGCCTGGGTCCAGGCCAACCAATCACATCTATCGTGAGGTGGCACCCCTGCAGCCTCACTCCTGCTGCATAGGGGTGATTGGACAGCTCCAATCACCCTTAATTTCCGGGACACCGGGTCACCAGAGACCCGGTTGGCCCACAAATGGTGTGATTTGACGGTCAGAACTGATCTCAGGACCCCCCTGGGCGATATGCGTGGATGGCTGATTGTTTTTGTGGAAACCTAATGTTAAAAGGAGATATGCAGCAAAAACATGTTTTGTCTCCCTGTGCCTGGGCTGTAATAATAACAAATAAAACAAACTTTAACTCACCTTCCTGTGTTCCCTCATTGCTGCAGGTCTTCTGGCTTCTATAGGCTCCAAACGTCATGCTGCAGTCAGCATATCGCCAGCCGCAGCGATGTCCCGCCTCGGCCTGTGATAGGCTGAGCGAACTGTCATGTACGGAGCTCTGCCCAGAGCTCCTTACATGACCGTTCGCTCAGCCTATCACCGGCCGAGGCGGGACATCGCTGCGGCTGGCGATATGCTGACGGCTCCGTCACGTTTGAAGCCTATAGAAGCCAGAAGACCTGCACAACAGGGAAACACAGGAAGGTGAGTTAAAGTTTGTTTTACTTGATATTGAAGCCCGGGCACAGGGAGACAAAAAAAATTTATGACGCATATCTTAGAAAAGTCTGCATTGTATACAATTCGATATTGTATGTGTAATACAATGTGAAATTGTATACAATGCAGAATATTCATAGTAGAAATATATTTTTTTAATTATTAGCCAGGGACAAACATACATTTTTAAAAGAGCATCATTAACCTTCTTCAACACACTGTAAAAGCAATTTACTTAATTAAACACTCTCTATAAAGACAATTATAGAAACTATTTTAGGAGCTGTTTCTAATTTTTATATGTTAACATAATCTGAGCTTTATGAACCACAAGGCAGATTCCATACTTCAATGTCGCTGCAGTTAAACTCAGTTTTCTACAAGCCGGCTTTGCCTCCAGGCATAATAAACATGGTATGCGCTTACCATACTAGAAATACAGGACGATAAATAGTCCATCGCTATGACAACTGTAGCCGCTGAAACACAAGGTAAACGGACCAACGTACAGGGTAACATGTGCACGCTAAAAGGCAGCCAATCAATACGCGCTTTAGATGAACCAGTAAGCATGAAAGAAAATTGTCCAATAGACGACGCTCTTACACTCTTATTTCAGGAAGTATAGCGGCAGCGTGGACTTCGTGTGCCATTGCTTGCGGGCAAGGTTTGACGAGTGTAGGGCCGCACTTCCTAATGGAGCCTCCTGCGTTTCTATGAGGCTCTGTGAATTGATGGCTAAAGCCCAATACCAAAATATGCATTTTGTGTAAATATTTTATTTGTAGAGACTTTGTACGTTGCCGTTAAGCAATGAAGCTAATAAGTGCTGTGTTTAATGGCTTTGTGGTGCTGCTAGTAGCGTTTGGTGTCATGGACGTATTGTTCGTATATGAGGACAACAGGTGCAGTATGACCTACATGTTCGAGTATCCAGAGTATCAGGTTAGTAGTTCCTGGCAAAGTACTGTGCAATGACTGGCTTGGCTAACGACAGGACTGCAAAGTGATGTCTGGTGTCTGCATCATTTTGTGGTATATTGTGAATAAAGAAATGATTAGAGCTGCAAGAAGGTTGGAAACCTAATAAAGTTAGATTTTTTTTTTTCCAGCAGTGTTGTGTGTGCTTTACTGTGCATTAGGAAGTGGGCAACATTTTCCATTTTGTTTTCCCCATGATTTTGTTAAATGAAACCTGCCATCTGAAAATGTTTTAAGTTACAGGAATACAAAATACCGCTTGTAAGCCTGATCATATGTCGTCCAGTGTATTTGCTGCTGGCAGTCACAGAATGAGAGCAGAGCGAGCCTTCTGCTCTGGCTTGGGTACCTCTGTGTGTCTGCTCATGACTGTCGGCATATGTGACCTTACTCTAATTGTATATATTTTGAATGAGCTTCTTTTAAATTTTTTTTATATATTTTTTTTTTTGGACATGGTTGGGTGCAGTATTAAAGGTAATATTTCCTCCTGTTTATCTGTTTTCATGTAGGTCAGTGGTCTTCAAACTCAGCCCTGCATATGTTTCAAAACTACTACTCCCAGATAGCCAATGGCTGTCCAAGCATTCTGTAAATTAGTTATGCAACATCTGAAGGGGCACAGTTTGGAGACCACTGATATAAAAGAACAGATCGTACCAAACCAGATGACAAACTGATGTAAACGGATCACTCCTGTCTATACCTGTGCCTGTTACTTTTTTCTTTGTTCAAAAGACGGGAAGGAAAGATTTAGAGCTAAAATTACCATGTCACTACCCTGCAGGTTTTGGCTAGGTTCATATGTGTTTAACCCCTTAAGGACGCAGGACGTAAATGTACGTCCTGCTGCGGTGGTACTTAACGCACCAGGACGTACATTTACGTCCTAAGCATAACTGCGGGCATCGGAGCGATGCCCGTGTCATGCGCGGCTGATCCCGGCTGCTGATCGCAGCCAGGGACCCGCCGGCAATGGCCGATGCCCGCGATCTCGCGGGCATCCGCCATTAACCCCTCAGGTGCCGGGATCAATACAGATCCTGGCATCTGCGGCAGTGCGCGATTTGAATGAATGATCGGATCGCCCGCAGCGCTGCTGCGGGGATCCGATCATTCATAACGCCGCGCGGAGGTCCCCTCTCCTTCCTCCGTGCGGCTCCCGGCGTCTCCTGCTCTGGTCTGTGATCGAGCAGACCAGAGCAGAAGATGACCGATAATACTGATCTGTTCTATGTCCTATACATAGAACAGATCAGTATTAGCAATCATGGTATTGCTATGAATAGTCCCCTATGGGGACTATTCAAGTGTAAAAAAAAAAAAAAAAAAAAAAAAAAAAATGTAAAAGTAAAAAAAAAGTGAAAAATCCCCTCCCCCAATAAAAAAGTAAAACGTCCGTTTTTTCCTATTTTACCCCCAAAAAGCGTAATTTTTTTAATAGACATATTTGGTATCGCTGCGTGCGTAAATGTCCGAACTATTAAAATAAAATGTTAATGATCCCGTACGGTTAACGGCGTGAACGAACGGCGTGAACGAAAAAAAAGTCCAAAATTCCTACTTTTTTAATACATTTTATTAAAAAAAATTATAAAAAATGTATTAAAAGTTTTTTATATGCAAATGTGGTATCAAAAAAAATACAGCTCATGGCGCAAAAAATGAGCCCCCATACCGCCGCTTATACGGAAAAATAAAAGTTATAGGTCATCAAAATAAAGGGATTATAAACGTACTAATTTGGTTAAAAAGTTTGTGACTTTTTTTAAGCGCAACAATAATCTAAAAGTATGTAATAATGGGTATCATTTTAATCATATTGACCCTCAGAATAAAGAACACACGTCATTTTTACCATAAATTGTACGGCGTGAAAACGAAACCTTCCAAAATTAGCAAAATTGCGTTTTTCGTTTTAATTTCCCCACAAAAATATTTTTTGGGTTGCGCCATACATTTTATGATATGAGTTATGTCATTACAAAGGACAACTGGTCGCGCAAAAAACAAGCCCTCATACTAGTCTGTGGATGAAAATATAAGAGTTATGATTTTTAGAAGGCGAGGAGGAAAAAATGAAAACGTAAAAATTTAATTGTCTGAGTCCTTAAGGCCAAAATGGGCTGAGTCCTTAAGGGGTTAAAGGGAGCCAATCATCAGCTTTTACCCTATATAACTCTTGGCAAAGCGTTATATAGGGTAAAATCTACCCTCGCCATCCCTGGGGGACACTCCTGTCCCCAGGGATGGTGACGATATCTAATTATAAACTAGTCACCGCCACGGCCATAAGTAGTCCCCTGGGCAGGGAGCTCCTCTCACCTATACCCGTTACTGAGGCCAGGGACCCGCCACTAATGGTGAACATCAGCCATCATGACATTCAAAGTATGAGCTTTGAGACTCAACGTTCCACAGTGCAATTGTGGGGGTATTGCATAGCCCTGAACAGCAGTATAAGCAATCGAGTAAGTGCTATAAATAGTAGGGATCGTCTGATTATCAATTTGGCCGATATTATCGATTTTGGACGTTATGAGTATCGGCAATTACCTTGCTGATCCGATAATGTTTCTGCAGATAGCAGTGATGCACAGCATAAACCCTTTAGAGGCCACAATCTCTAAGTTGATTGCAGCACTAAAAATGTAACAAAAATATAAATAATCCTGACTGCTCATTGGAGCTGATCAGGAACACTGTGGCTAAATCGCGGTGTGCCGATCAGCTGAGAGGATGTTGGGAAGGCCCTTACTGTCTGGTGCTCCAGTCAGCCATGGCAGATCAAAAAGTCTAATCGAAACAAGAATATTTATAAAAACTACAGATTACAGCTCAGATAATGCGCCCTCACACGCAGGAGTGAAACAAAATAAAACTTACATAATGTGGATATTGTTGTTCTATGAACCCACAGATTAAAGATAATGTGTAATTTTTACCAAAAAGTGCACTGTTGAGAAACTGAAGTAACAAAATTTTTTTTTTTTTTTTTTTTTTTTTTTTATTTCATTTTTCATTTTTAGCTGTAGCTTTTGTGGTGAAATGATTGATGTAATTAACCACTTGGGGACCAAGTGCGTACAGGTTACTCCCTGGTACTTAACCTCTTAAGGACCCAGGACGTACGGGGACGTCCCCGTACGTCCTGGCGTTTTCCGGTCCCTGACGCGCGCCGGGCAGAGATCGGAACCGGATGCCTGCTGAAATGCTTCAGCAGGCATCCAGGGCAAACGCCGAGGGTGGCCATGCAGGCCCCCCATGTCGGCGGTCGCCGCAAATCGCGAGGGAATTGCCCTTTAGATCTGCGGCGATACCGGGCTGATCGGGTCTCTGAGACCCGACCGCTCGGTAATTTTTGCATGATCCCGGCTGTCAGACTGCCAGGACCATGCTAAAGTATAGGAGCGAGGTGGCAAGCCTGCCACCTCCTCCTATCCCCTGCGATCCGTCGGTTAGTTAAAGGGGTAGTCCAGTGGTGAAAAACTTATCCCCTATCCTAAGGATAGGGGATAAGTTTGAGATCGCGGGGGGTCCGACCGCTGGGGCCCCCTGCGATCTCTCTGTACGGGGCCCCGGCTCTCCGCCGAGATAGCGGGTGTCGACCCCCGCACGAGGCGGCGGCCGACACGCCCCCTCAATACATCTCTATGGCAGAGCCGGAGATTGCCGAAGGCAGCGCTTCGGCTCTGCCATAGAGTTGTATTGAGGGGGCGTGTCGGCCGCCGCCTCGTACGGAGGTCGACACGCCCCCTTCCAGCGGGCTGTCGGGGCTCCGTACAGAAGATCGCAGGGGGCCCCAGCGGTCGGACCCCCCGCGATCTGCAACTTATCCCCTATCCTTAGGATAGGGGATAAGTTGCTCACCACTGAATCACCACTGGACTACTCCTTTAACCGACCAATCGCAGGGGGGGGGCGGTTACTTCCTCCCGCCCTGCACGGCCCTTGGAAGTCCGGAGAGGACGGGAGGAAGACCGGAGGATGCGGCGTGGGAGTGCTGGGGACCGGCCCCGGTACTTACCTCGTCCCTGAAGACCCGGATCCCGGCGATGAAGGCAGCGGCGACAGGTGAGTTCCTCTTCAGCCGCGGTCGGGCCCTTTACAGCAATGCACGTCGCCATAAAGCGACATGCATTGCTGTATTGGGACCCTATATACTACAAGTCCCAGCATGCCCAGACAGCCCTTGGCGCCTGGGCATGCTAGGAGTTGCAGTTTTGCAACTTCTGGAGGTCCACAGTTTTGGGACCACTGTGCCCTTCCAGATGTTGCCAAACTACACATCCTCAGCATGCCCTTACTGTCCAGGCATGCTGGGAGTTGTAGTTCTGTAACATCTGGAAGGGCACAGATTGGGAACCACTGTATTGGTGGTCTGCAAACTGTAGTCCTCCAGATGTTGCAAAACTACAACTCCAATAATGCTGGGAGTCGTAGTTCGGCAACATCTGGCTCTAAAGATGTTGCCGAACTACTACTCCCAGCATGCCTGAGAATGCTGGGAGTTGTGGTTTTGCAACAACTGGAGGCACACTGGTTGGGAAAAATTGTCTGTTTCCTAACTCAGTGTTTCCCAACCCGTGTGCCTCCAGCTGTTGCGAACCTATAACTACCAGCATGCACTGATAAACTGTGCAGGTTGCAAGTTTGCAATGCAGCAAATTTTGCGCGGCAGCTCAAACTCGCAGCGGGAAACTCGCTGTAATCCCCCGCCCGTGTGACTGTACCCTAAAAACACTACACTAACATAAAAAGTAAAAAACACTACATATACACATACCCCTACACAGCCCCCCTCCCCAATAAAAATGAAAAACGTCTGGTACGCCACTCTTTCCAAAATGGAGCCTCCAGCTGTTGCAAAACAACAACTCCCAGTATTGCCGGACAGCCGTTGACTGTCCAAGCATGCTGGGAGTTTTGCAACAGCTGGAGGCACCCTGTTAGGGGTATTCTACGCCAGTGATTCCCAATGTCCACCCCTATGCAAATCCCTAATTCAGGCCTCAAATGCGCATGGCGCTCTCACTTCGGAGCCCTGTCGTATTTCAAGGCAACAGTTTAGGGTCACATATGGGGTATCGCCGTACTCGGGAGAAATTGCCTAACAAATTTTGGGGGTCTTTTTCTCCTTTCACCCCTTATGAAAAGGTGAAGTTGGGGTCTACACCAGCATGTTAGTGTAAAAAAAAAAAAAAAATAATAATTTTTTACACCAACCTGCTGGTGTTGCCCTATATTTTTCATTTTGACAAGAGGAAAAGGGGGGAAAAAAGCCCCCCAAAATTTGTAATGCAATTTCTCCCGACTACGGAGATACCCCATATGTGGGCACAAAGTGCTCTGGGGGCACACAACAAGGCCCAGAAGGGAGAGTGCGCCATGTACATTTGAGGTGATTTGCACAGGGGTGGCTGATTGTTACAGCAGTTTTGACAAACGCAAAAAAAAAAAACCCACATGTGACCCCATTGCGGAAACTACAACCCTCACGGAATGTAATGAGGAGTGCAGTGAGAATTTACACCCCACAGGTGTCTGACAGATCTTTGGAACAGTGGGCTGTGCAAATTAAAAATGTTGTACAGCCCACTGTTCTAAAGATCTGACAGACACCAGTGGGGGGGTAAATGCTCACTTTACGCCTTGTTACGTTCCTCAAGGGGTCTAGTTTCCAAAATGGTATGCCATGTGGGGGTTATTTTGCTGTCCTGGCACCATATGGGCTTCCTAAATGCGACATGCCCCCAAGCAAAATTCTCTCTCAAAAAGCACAATGACTCCTCTTCTGAGCATTGTAGTTCGCCCGTAGTACACTTCAGGTCAACTTATGGGGTACCTTCATACTCAGAAGAGATTTTGGGGGTATTTTCTGCTATTAACCCTTGCAAAAAATGTGAAATTTGGTGGGAAACACACATTTTAGTGAAATGTTATTTTTATTTTTTTACATATGCAAAAGTTGTGAAACACCTATGGGGTATTAGGGCTCACTTTATTCCTTGTTACATACCTCAATGGGTCTAGTTTCCAAAATGGTATGCCATGTGTTTTATTTTTTTTGCTGTTCTGGCACCATAGGGGCTTCCTAAATGCAACATGCCCCCCAAAAACCATTTCAGAAAAACGTACTCTCCAAAATCCCCTTGCCGCTCCTTCGCTTCTGAGCCCTCTACTGCGCCCACCGAACACTTTACATAGACATGAGGTATGTGCTTACTCGAGAGAAATTGGGCTACAAATATAGGTATACATTTTCTCCTTTTACCCCTTGTAAAAATTCAAAAATTGGATCTACAAGAACATGCGAGTGTAAAAAATTAAGATTGTGGATTTTCTCCTTCACTTTGCTGCTATTCCTGTGAAACACCTAAAGGTTTTTTTGTGGGGTATTTCTAATATGAAGACCCTTCAAATCCACTTCAAACCTGAACTGGTCCCTGAAAAATTGTGATTTTGGAAATTTTGTGAAAAATTGGAAAATTGCTGCTGAACTTTGAAGCCCTCTGGTGTCTTCCAAAAGTAAAAACACATTAATTTTATGATGCAATCATAAAGTGGACATATTGTATATGTGAATTAAAAAAATTTGGAATATCCATTTTCCTTACAAGCAGAGAACTTCAAGGTTAGAAAAATGCAAAATTTTCAAATTTTTCATCAAATTTGGGGATTTTTCACCAAGAAAGGGTGCAAGATACCACAAAATTTGTAGTTTTGCAACATCTGGAGGGCCACAGTTTGGAGATCACTGGCCCTCCAGATGTTGCAAAACTGCAAATCTCAGCATCGGCATGCTGGGAGTTGTAGTTGCGTACCTCCAGCTGTTGCATGCATAACTAATAACTATATCTCCCAGCATGCCCTTCAGTGAGCTGTACATGCTAGGAGTTGTAGTTTTGCAACAGCTGGAGGCACACTGGTTGGAAAATACTGAGTTAGGTAACTGAACCTAACTGAAGGTTTTCCAACCAGTATGCCTCCAGCTGTTCCAAAAGTACAACTCCCAGCATGCACGGTCTTGTCAGTTCATGCTGGGAGTTGTAGTTTTGAAATAACTGGAGGTTGGTGCCCCCCCCATGTGAACGTACAGGGTACATTTACACAGGCAGGTTTACAGTAAGTTTCCTGCTTCAAGTTTGGGCTGCAGCAAATTTTTCGCCGCTGTGCAATCTCCTAGCAGGAAACTCACCGTAACACGCCAGTGCGAATGTACCCTAAAAACACTACACTACCACATAATAAAGGGTAAAACACTACATATACACCCCCTTACACTGCCCCCCCTAATAAAAATGAAAAACGTATAGTATGGCAGTGTTACCAAAACGGAGCCTCCAGCTGTTGCAGAACAAAAACTCCAACCATTTCCGGACAGCCACTGACTGTCCAGGCATGCTGGGAATTTAGCAACAGCTGGAAGCACCCTGCCAGTGATTTCCAATGTCCACCCCTATGCAATCCCTAATTTAGTCCTCAAATGCGCATGGAGCTCTCACTTCGGAGCCCTGTCGTATTTCAAGGAAACAGTTTAGGGCCACATATGGGGTAGCTCTGTACTCAGGAGAAATTGCACTACACATTTTTGGGGGCTATTTCTCCTTTTACCCCTTATGAAAAGGAATAGTTGGGGGCTACACCAGCTTGTTAGTGTAAAAAAAAAAAAAATTAGTGTAAAAATTTTTTACACTAACATTCTAGTGTTGCCCCATACTTTTTATTTCCACAAGCGTTAAAAGGAAAAAAAAAGACCCCCAAAATTTGTAACACAATTTTTCCTGAGTAGGGAAATGCCACATATGTGGGCGTAAAATGCTCTGCGGACAGACAAGGCTCAGGAAAGAGAGTGCACTATGTACATTTGAGGCCTAAATTGGTGATTTGCACAGGGGTGGCTGATTTTACAGCGGTTCTGACATAAATGCAAAAAAATAAATATCCACATGTGACCCCATTTTGGAAACTACACACCTAACGGAACGTAACAAGGGGTATAGTGAGCCTTAACACCACACAGGTGTTTAATGAAAATTCTTCAAATTTGGATGGAAAAATTAAGAAAACATTTTCCCTAAAATGCTGGTGTTACCCTAAATTTTTCATTTTCACAAGGGGTAAAAGGAAAAAGCCCCCAAAATTTGTAACCCCATATGTGGATGTAAAGTGCTTTGCGGGTGAACTACAATGCTCAGAAGAGAAGGAGCGCCATTGGGATTTTGAAGAGAAAATTTGTCTAGAATTGAAGGCCACGTGTGTTTACAAAGCCCCCATAGTGCCAGAACAATGGACCCTCCCCACATGTGACACCATTTTGTAAACTACATGCCTCTGGTAATGTAATAAGGGGTACAGTGAGCATTTATGCCCCACAGGTCTGAGAAATGTTTGGAACAGTGGTCCGTGAAAATGAAAAAATGTATTTTTCATTTGCACAGCCCACTGTTACAAAGATCTGTCAAACACCAGTGAGGTATAAATACTCACTGCACCCCTTATTAAATTCTGTGAGGGGTGTAGTTTCAAAAAAAAAAAAAAGGGTCACATGTGGGGGGGGTCCACTTTTCTGGCAGCACGGGGGACTTTGTAAACGCACATGGCCTCTGACTTCCATTCCAAACAATTTTTTTTTCCCCAAAAGCTCAATGGCGCTCCTTCTCTTCTGAGCATTGTAGTGCACCAGCAGAGCACTTGATGTCCACACATGGGGTATTTCCATGCTTTAGGGGGCATTTTGTCCTATTATCCCTTGTAAAAAATTTTAATTTGAGGGGAAAACTTGCATTTTAGTGAAGAAAATAAATAAATAATTTACACATCCAACTTTAACGAAAAGTCGTGAAACACCTGTTTGGTGTTAAGGCTCACTTTACCCCTTATGTTCCTTGAGGGGTGTAGTTTCCAAAATAGTATGCCATGTGGGGTTTATTTTTGCTGTCCTGGCACCATAGGGGCTTCCTAAATGGGACATGCCCCCCCAAAAACCATTTCAGCAAAATTTGCTTTGCAAAAGCCAAAAGTGACTCCTTCTCTTCTGAGCATTGTAGTTCACCAGCAGTGCACTTGGCCTCCACATATGGTGTTTCCATACTCAGAAGAGATGGGGTTACACATTTTGGGGGCATTTTCTCCTATTACCCCTTGTAAAATTCGGGGGGGGGGGGGGGGGGGAACTAGCATTTTAGTGAAAAAAAAATATCTTTTGCATATCCAACATTAACACAAAGTCTTGAAACACCTGTTAGGTGTTAAGGCTCACTGGACCCCGTGTTACCTGCCTTGAGGGGTGTAGTTTCCAAAATAGTATGCCATGGTTTTTTTTTTTTTTTTTGTTTTGCTGTTTTGGCACCATAGGGCCTTCCTAAATGTGACATGCCCCCCAGAAACCATTTCAGAAAAACTCACTCTCCAAAATCCCACTGTCGCTCCTTCCCTTCTGAGCTCTCTAGTGCACCCGCCGAACACTTGACATACACATATGAGGTATTTCCTTGCTGGAGAGAAATTGGGTTACACATTTTAGGAAGATTTCTCTCCTTTTACCCCTTGTAAAAATTCAAAAATGGGTCTACAAGAACATGCGAGTGTGTAAAAAAATTAAAAATAAAAAAATAAAATTTTGAATTTTCTCCTTCAGTTTGCTGCTATTCCTGTGAAACAACTAAAGGGTTAACAAACATTTTTGAATGTCATTTTGAATACTTTGTGGGGTGCAGTTTTTATAATGGGGTCATTTGTGGGGTATTTCTAATATAAAGGTCCCTCAAATCCACTTCAAAACAGAACTGGTCCCTGAAAAATTTTGATTTTGAAAATTTGGTGAAAAATTGGAAAATTTCTGCTATACTTTGAAGCCCTCTGATGTCTTCCAAAAGTAAAAACATGTCAACTTCATGATGCAATCATAAAGTAGACATGTTATATATGTGAATCAATATATAATTTATTTGGAATATTAATTTTCCTTATAAGCAGAGAGCTTCCAAGTTAAAAAAAATGCTAAATTTTAAATTTTTTCATCAAATTTTGGAATTTTTCGACAAAATTTTACCTTTAACATAAAGTAGAATATGTCACGAAAAAACGGTCTCTGAATCAGAATGAAAGGTAAAATCATCCCAGAGTTATTAATGCTTAAAGTGAAAGTGGGCAGGTCCTACAGTGAAAATTGGCTTGGTCCTTAAGGGGTTAAGAGAGATTGTGAGACTGGCGGGATGCTGAGCTTTGTAGAGGTTGAGAGGAGTAGCTTTATTATATTTTGGGGCAGCGGCGCCGACAGACAGGGGGAGAGAAGGGGCAGCGGCACCCATTGCCGGCACCGCTGCCCCGTTGCCTCCCCTCATCCCCGGTTGCATAATTACCTGTTGCCGGGGTCGGGTCCGCGCTGCTTCAGGCCTCCTGTGTGCGTCCCCTGCGTCGTTGCTATGCGCTGCACGGCGTGGCACATGACGTCAGTGCGCCTCGCCGTGCAGTGCATAGCAACAACGCAGGGGACGCACACCGGAGGCCTGAAGCAGCGCGGACCCAACCCCGGCAACAGGTAATTATGCAACCGGGGATGGGGGGGGCAGCGGTGCCGGCAATGGGTGCTGCTGCCCCTTATCTCCCCCTGGCTGTCGGCCCCGCTGCCCCATTGCCGGCGCCGCTTCTCTCCCCTTGGCTATCTGCGCCGGCACCGATAGTCAGGGTGAGAGAACGGGCAGCGGCTCAGATAGCCAGCGGGAGAGAAGCGGCGGCAGCAGGGCTCTAGACCCCAGGAAAGGCAGGGGGAGAGAAGCGGGAAGCGACGGACTCTCTCCCCCTGCCTTTCCTGGGGGTGTATCGGGATATACACGCGCACACTCACACCCTCATTTTACCATGGATATTTGGGTAAAAAACTTTTTTTACCCAAATATCCTTGGTAAAATGAGGGTGCGTGTTATAGGCCGGTGCATGGTATACCCCGATAAATACGGTATATTCTCGATTAATTGGCAAAAGCGTCAAAATGGCAAAATAAGGGGTTCAGCTGATTCTACTTGAAGAAATATGTACAATGGCCATATTAAAAGTATTCTAGCATGTGATGTGACCAAACAGCAAATTTTTTTTTTTTGGTTTAACCCCTTAAGGACCGAGCCCTTTTTCACCTTAAGGACCAGAGCATTTTTTTGAACATCTGACCACTGTCACTTTAAACATTAATAACTCTGGAATGCTTTTACTTATCATTCTAATGCCGAGAGTTTTTTTCGTGACATATTCTACTTTAACATAGTGGTAACTTGCATCCTTTCTTGGTTAAAAATCCCCAAATTTGATGAAAAAATTGAAAATTTAGCATTTTTCTAATTTTGAAGCTCTCTTCTTGTAAGGAAAATGAATATTCAAATAAAATTTATTTTTGGTTCACATATACAATATGTCTACTTTATGTTTGCATCATAAAATTGACGTGTTTTTACTTTTGGAAGACACCAGAGGGCTTCAAAGTTCAGCAGCAATTTTCCAATTTTTAACAATTTTCAAATTCAATATTTTTCAGGGACCAGTTCAGTTTTGAAGTGGATTTGAAGGGTCTTCATATTAGAAATACCCCATAAATGACCCCATTATAAAAACTACATCCCCCAAAGTATTCAAAATGACATTCAGTCAGTGTTTTAACCCTTTAGGTGTTTCACAGGAATAGCAGCAAAGTGAAGGAGAAAATTCCAAATCTTCATTTTTTACACTCGCATGTTCTTGTAGACCCAATTTTTGAATTTTTGCAATGGGTAAAAGGAGAAAATGTTTACTTGTATTTGTAACCCAATTTCTCTCGAGTAAGCACATACCTCATATGTCTATGTAAAGTGTTCGGCGGGCGCAGTAGAGGGCTCAGAAGGGAAGGAGCGACAAGGGGATTTTGGAGAGTACGTTTTTCTGAAATGGTTTTTGGGGGGCATGTCACCTTTTAGGAAACCCCTAGGGTGCCAGAACAGCAAAAAAAAAAAAAAAAAAAAACGCATGGCATACCATTTTGGAAACTAGACCCCTTGAGGAACGTAACAAGGAATTAAGTGAGCCTTAATACCCCACAGGTGTTTCATGACTTTTGCAAATGTAAAAAAAAATTTTTTTTTTTACCTAAAATGCTTATTTTCCCAAAAATTTTAAATTTTTAAAAAGGGTAATAGCAGAAAATACCCCCCAAAATTTGAAGCCCAATTTCTCCCTATTCAGAAAACACACCATATGGAGGTGAAAAGGGCTCTGCTGGCGCACTATAGGTCTCAGAAGAGAAGGAGTCACATCTGGCTTTTTGAAGGAAATTTTGCTCTGGGGGCCTGCTGAATTTAGGAAGCCCCTATGGTGCCAGAACAGCAAAAAAAAAAACACATGGCATACAATTTTGGAAACTAGACCCCTCGGGGAATTTAAAAAGGGGTAATGTGAACCTTTATACCCCACAGGTGATTCACGACTTTTGCATATGTAAAAAAAAAAAGTTAACCTAAAATGCTTGGTTTCCCAAAAAATTTACATTTTTTAAAAGTGTAATGGCAGAAAATACCCCCCAAAATTTGCAACACAATTTCTCCCGAGTACGGCGATACCCCATATGTGACCCTTAACTGTTGCCTTGAAATACGACAGGGCTCCAAAGTGAGAGCACCATGCACATTTGAGGCCTAAATTAAGGATTTGCATAGGGGTGGACATAGGGGTATTCTACGCCAGTGATTCCCAAACAGGGTGCCTCCAGCTGTTGTATAACTCCCAGCATGCCTAGACAGTCAGTGGCAATCTGGGAGTTGTTGTTTTGCAACAGCTGGAGGCTCAGTTTTGGAAACAGTGGCGTACCAGACGTTTTTCTTTTTTATTGGGGAGGGGGGCTGTGTAGGGGTATGTGTATATGTAGTGTTTACTTTTTTATTTTATGGTAGTGTAGTGTTTTTAGGGTACAGTCGCACTGGCAGGGGTTCACAGTAGTTTCTCGCTGGCAGTTTGAGCTGCGGCAGAAAATTTGCCGCAGCTCAAACTTGCAGCCGGATACTTACTGTAAACCTCCGCCCATGTGAGTGTACCCTGTACATTCACATTTGGGGGGGGGGGGGGGGAGAAATATCCAGCTGTTGCAAAACTACAACTCCCAGCATGTACGGACAGCGGAAGGGCATGCTGGGTCTTGTAGTTATGCAACAGCTGGAGACACACTGGTTTGCTACTTAACTCAGTGTGCCTTCAGCTGTTGCAAAACTACAACTCTCAGCAGTCACCGACAGCCAATGGGCATGCTGGGAGTTGTAGTTATGCAACCAGCAGATGCACCACTACAACTCCCAGCATGCACTTTAGCTGATTGTGCAAGCTGGGAGTTGTAGTTATACAACAGCTGAAGGTACACTTTTCTATAGAAAAAATGTGCCTCCAGCTGTTGCAAAACTATAGGTCCCAGCATGCCCATAAGGGAATGCTGGGAGTTGTGGTGGTCTGCCTCCTGCTGTTGCATAACTACAGCTCCCAGCATGCCCTTTTTGCATGCTGGGAGCTGTTGCTAAGCAACAGCAGGAGGCTGTCACTCACCACCTACTGCTGCTGCTCCACGCTGCCGTGCAGGTTGGTCCCTCGCCGTCGCTCCTGGGGCCCCGATCCCGACAGGGACGCCGGGGATCGGGGTCCCCAGCACCCGGGGTCGTCTTCCCGCTCACGTCCTCCGGAAGAGGGGCGGAGCGGGTTGCGGGAGTGACACCGGCAGCAGGCGCCCTTATTGATCGGCCGGGAAACCGACCGACGAATCAGGGCGATCGTGAGGCGGCACCAGTGCCACCTCACCCCTGCTGGCTATGGCTGTTCGGGGCAGTCTCTGACGGCCCTGATCAGCCAGTAATTCCGGGTCACTGGAGACCCGATTGACCCGGAATCCGCCGCAGATCGCTGGACTGAATTGTCCAGCGATCTGCAGCCATCGCCGACATGGGGGGGTCATCATGACCCCCCTGGGCTATATGCCCCGATGCCTGCTGAACGATTTCAGCAGGCATCGGACACTGGCTCCGCTCCAGATGGCTGCGGGGGGCCGGTAAAGCACATGACGTTCTCATAAGTCATGTGTCCTTAAGGGGTTAAAGGGGTACTCCGGTGAAAACCTTTTTTTTTTCTTTTAAATCAACTGGTGGCAGAAAGTTAAACATATTTGTAAATTACTAAAAAAAATCTTAATCCTTCTGGTACTTATTAGTTGCTGAATGCTGCAGAGGAAATTCCTTTCTTTTTGGAACACTGACATCATGAACATACTGCTCTCTGCTGACATATGTCCATTTTAGCAACCATTTTAGCAACTTGGGTTCTAATCCCACTAAGGACAACAATAAATAATAACGTCAGCAGAGAGAACTGTGCTCGTGATGTCATCAGAGAGCATTCCAAAAAGAAAAGAATTTCCTCTGTAGTATTCAGCAGCTAATAAGTACAGGAAGGAATAATATTTTTTAATAGAAGTAATTTACAAATATGTTTAACTTTCTGCCATCCGTTGACTTAAAAGAAAAAGGTTTTCACCGGAGTACCCCTTTAAATGTTCAAATTGATGGTTGATCTAGCATGTAACTCTGTCAAGAGGCTATATACACAGCAGAGGTGAGTTGTGAGTATTAGACTCATAATGCATGTTAGGGACCATCTGAAAATGGCCGCCTCCACGTGCCGGATGGGGGACATTTTTTGATCCAAAATTGCGCTGAGAGCCTGTTTAAAAAAATAAATAATTTTTTTGTTTTTTTTGTTTGGCTATTCACAACCCACCAACCAGCACCCTCCGCCTTTTCAGGAAGGCCCACCAGCCGAACGTTGTTACGTCTTTGACGGTTCTCAGTCGTCAGCCCTGTCCACCATACCCCGAAACTGTCTCTGTAGATCAGAAATTTGCTGAAAGATAGGGCGTAGAGTGTCCTCAACCGTAGAGACTCTGTTCTCCACCCCCATGGTGCGCTCTCTCAACTTTTGATTCTCATGGTGTAGAATAACTAATTCCTGTCGCAGCTCATCCACCTTAGTGATCATAGAAGTATGACAGGAGGTAATGGTGGACAGAACTTCAGTAAAGCCATAAAGGTCCATGAGTCTCATCACAATGCATCTGCTCAGGAGAAGGATGAAGTGACTGACTGGTCTTTGGGCCCCTCTGCCCCGAACCCAGCCCGAAGAGACAGGGCGGTGCCCGACTGCTCCCCAGATCTGGAAAATTGACTTAGAGACTTAGCTGGGTTAGCCGCCACTTTAGTAGACAGCGGATTCTGAGCCGCGGAGTCCTGTAGGGAATAGCCACTAGCCTCAGTGACCTCCATCCGAAGAAGCATCATCGTCCATAGCGGGAAGAAATACTCCGACTCCCGTCTTGTTGCGCTTGGATTTACCCCTGAATCCTCCCATGGCGGGGTACAGACTCACGAGAGGGGTATGAGCAAAGTAGGGCACCAGAAGGGAGAAGCACACCGCTCCCAGTCAGATAGCATATAGGCCCACCACAAGGAAGGTAGCAGCTGGACGCAGACCCCCAAGGGTATCAGAGTACTCACAGAACAGCAACTCAGTCCAGCACAGAGGGAGTTAAATGAGTCTGGGGCCACCCGACACAAGTTCAGACGTCTTCTCCGTTCAGTCTTCTCCGTTCAGTCTTCCCTTGCGGCACCCAGGCGGGCTTATGCAGGAGAGACACGATAGGGGCCGGATCGCGGTCCTCGGGTCCTGCCTTCTGGTCCCGCAAAATCGGAGGACTCTATGGTAGGACCGTCACTTCTGGTGATGTAGGAGTCCTCCGGAGCATGCTTCCAGCCTCGTGTATGGTGTCTGACATCACACCTGGCCGGAGAAGAGGCGGGGATTTAAAAAAATCCCCATGAATTTAAGCCACAAGGAAACCACAGAGGGCGCTTACTCCAGAGGAGTAAGCTCTATAGGATTACTCCTCTACCGCACCTGCTAACGCCGCAGAGACAGTTGCTACGTCCTATTACCCACCACAGGTTATCTTTTAAGTACTCCTGATGCTGGTGTTTTATTTGGCATTCATCATGATGGATTTCAAGCCTCTTTGCCCGTTCCCTTGAAGGTGCTAGTTGTCTCAGCTGAAGCAATTTCTGCTGCTACAGTCTTCCACGATGCCTACACCGGTCAAGGCCACTGAGGTTGAACCCGTGCAGATCCAAGTAACCGTGAGTAATGAGGGCCTATAGGGTTTACACCCTGGCCTATCTTCAGTATTACTATCTGATCCTTTCCTCCCTTTATTTTTTAGGGAGAAAAGGATACTCCTTTGATTTCCGTAAAAACTAAATCTAAAATAAGAAAATGTGTAATGTGTAATAAAGTGTCTTCAAAAAGACTGAATTGATTCAGTCTGAAATCCAGGCTTCTAAATCCTCTTCAAGTCAGGCGGTCCCGTCTGGATCTCAAAAGATCCAATCAAGAACTAAAATGATCTTTCTCTGACTCTGATGATGATACGTCTCATCAGGATATGGAGGAGGGTGAATGTGTAGACAGCCCACAAGAAGAGGATGCGGGTTTTAAAAAATTTCTGTTTAATCCGGAGGACATTGAGGAGCTTATTAAAGCGGTTAGAGCCACCCTTAACTGTGAGGAGGTACAAGAGGTTAAAACCATTCAGGATGAACTATTTGGAGGTCTAGGTGACCGTAAATCTCCCTCCTTCCCTGTTCATCTGAACATTCATAAGATCATTAATGACGAATGGGCTAGACCAGATAAGGGGTCTTTTATTCCTAAGGGCATTAAGAGACGTTATCCCTTCGTGGAGACTGACTCAACTAACTGGGACAGTATTCCAAAAGTCGACGCTCCCATAGCCAAGGTGGCCAAAAATACCTCCTTGCCATTTGAAGACTCTCTTAAAAGATTCAATGGACCGAAAAACAGAGATTCTCTTAAAGAAATCTTGGGAGGCAGCAGCTACGTTGCTTAGACCTAATGTAGCTGCTACTTGTGTAGCTAGAATCTTGGGTGTATGGATTGACCAACTTCAGCTACACCTACAGGGCGATACCCCTAAAGAGGATATAATTGCAAGTCTCCCTATACTTAAAATGGCTACCAATTTTCTCGCAGATGCATCTGCAGAATCTGTCAGATTATCTGCCCGCACTGCCGTCCTGTCAAATATTTCAAGAAGGGTGCTCTGGTTAAAATCCTGGACAGGGGATGTTACCTCCAAAAACAAATTAGCCGTCCTTCCTTTTTTATGGACAATTTGTTTTTGGAGCTGACTTAGATAATATCCTGGCTAAGGCCTCGGACAATAAAAAAGGGTTTCCCACAGACAGTGCTCAACCTAGAAAGACCCCCTTTCGCCTCCTTTCTCAAACTAATCGGCCCTATAGAGGTAAGGGCAAAACAGGCCGTTGGTCCTATATGAAAGAAGGTAGAGGGAGAGGCTTCTTGTTTAACCCCAACCAGTCTAGCGCTGGTGGGGGTAAACAATGACGCCATTCCGGTAGGGGCGAGATTGTCAGCTTTCGCCCACATTTGGGAATCCTTGATTCCCAACCCTTGGATAGTCAACATATTCCAAGAGGGTTACAGGGTAGAGTTCTCCTCTCCCCCTCCCCCAAGATTTGTGGTAACCAAATCCCCAGGTTCCTTAGCCCTAATCATTCAGGGGGTCCAGAATCTATTGAGTTTAGGGGAAGTCATAGAGGTCCCAAAAAAAGAGGTTTAGGTCATTGTTCCCATCTGTTTCTAATCAAGAAACCAAATGGGAAATTCAGGACTATCAATCTGAAACCCTTAAACAGATTATAGTACAGTAGTTATATACAGGAAATTCAGGATGGAGACAGTGAGGTCAGCCATTCATCTCATAAAAGACAGTTCAGTTATGGCCACTAGAGATGAGCGAATTTACAGTAAATTCGATTCGTCACAAACTTCTCGGCTCGGCAGTTGATGTCTTTTCCTGCATAAATTAGTTCAGCTTTCAGGTGCTCCGGTGGGCTGGAAAACGTGGATACAGTCCTAGGAGACTCTTTCCTAGGAATTTATCCACGGAGCACCTGAAGGCTGAACTAATTTGACGCAGGATAAGTCATCAACTGCCGAGCCGAGAAGTTTGTGACTGATCAAATTTACTGTAAGTTCGCTCATCTCAAATGGCCACAATAGATCTAAGGGACGCGTATTACCACCTCCCTATCCACATAGACTCACAACCCTTTCTAAGATTCGCCGTCCAGTGGGACGGAAGAGTCCGCCATTTTCAATTTGTTTGTCTGCCCTTCGGGCTCTCCTCGGCCCCCCGCATTTTCACAAAAGTGATAGCGGAGGTGGTGGCAGTTCTCAGAAAGGAGAAAATTCTGGTAATACCTTATTTGGATGACATGTTGATTGTGGCGGACTCTGTTCTTTACCTAAAAGAACAGATAAAAAGAACGGCTCAGGTCCTTCGGGATCTCGGCTGGATCTTGAACCTAGACAAATCTGACTTGCTACCAAGTGTTAGGGAGGTCTTTTTAGGAATCCTCTTGGATTCAGTAGCCCAACAGTCCTCTCTTCCCAGAGAGAAGATCCAAAAGATACAGGATCAGATTCATCAACTTCTTACTCTCAAAAGTTGTACTCTAAGATTTGCCATGTTGGTCCTAGGATTGTTAACATCTTCAATCCCGGCAGTGGCTTGGGCTCAGTACCACTCCAGACCCTTCCAGAAGTGGATTCTAGGGGTATGGGACAAAAAGCAAACCCCCTTAGACAAAAAAATTCCTCTTCCAGAACAGAATGTACACTTCATCTCAGGGGGATATGGAACATCAGAGCAGACTTTCGAAAGTTTATAGATCTGGGGGACTGGACGCTAGCCGACTGGGCATTTTCGTCAACAGTCAACACCTGGGGTCTACCCCAGATAGACTTGTTTGCCTCCATAAAAAATCGCAAAGTGAGCAAATTCTTCTCTCTGAATCCCAGAGACTCTCCAGTGGCAGTGGATGCCCTAGTTCAGGAATGGTCTTTCAGCCTGGGATATGCCTTCCCTCCAATAGCCCTAATACCCAGAGTGCTACACAAGCTGATGATCCACTCTTGTACGTTAATCTTCATCACCCCCTTTTGGCCCAAAAGAAGTTGGTTTCTTCTTCTAAAGTCCATGTGTGGAAGATCCAATAAGGTTTCCTCCTCGTCCAGATATACTAACCCAAGGTCCAGTCAGGTTCATACCCTCAGCTTAACGGCCTGGAAACTGAGAAGTTCCTACTAGAACAAAAGGGTTTCTCTGAAAGAGGAATCCAACACCCTACTAGCCAGTCGCAAGTCTTCCACCTGTAAGAGCTATTCTAAGGTTTGAAAAAATTACATTTCCTGGTGTGGGTCTTCTTTTTCACTTGAATCCCCTAACATTCCTCAGATACTTCATTTTCTGCAAGATGGCTTTGACTTAGGTCTTTCTCCAAACACTTTAAAGGTGCAGGTTTCAGCCCTCTGTGCTCTTTTCCAAGTGAAACTAGGAGATTATTGTTGGGTGTCTAGGTTTATTAAAGCCTCTGAGAAACTTAGGCCTAAAATTACAAATCTCTACCCTCCGTGGAACCTTAATGTAGTCCTTGAGGCCCTTACCGAAGCTCCCTTTGAGCCCATCTCTATCAAATTACTTGCCTTAAAAAACTGTATTTTTGGTAGCAATAACATCTGCACGTAGAGTCAGTGAGATTCAGGCTCTCTCTACATTACAGCCTTTTTTTTTTTTTTTTTTAATAGCCAGAGATGATAGAATCATTCTCAAATTAGACCCTAATTTTGTACCAAAAGTATCTTCATCTTTTCATAGATCATAGGATATTGTTATTCCTCCTTTCTGCTCAGCTCCTAACAATGATCAAGAAAGATCATTCAACTGTTTACATACTGTAATACTGCTCTCCTTACATCTAGAGTCCTCCCATCCCTAGAGGAAAGACAAAAAACTTTTCTCCAGTTTGCAGGTCCTAATAAAGGGGGAAAAAGGCTTCCAAGAGTTCTATTGCGAGATGGATCCGTATGGCCATCTCAGACGCCTATTCGTCAAAGGGAAAAAATCCCCCTCTTGAATTAAAGGCTCATTCTACCCGTGCAGTCTCTCTCTTCATGGGCAGCGAGAGCATCTGCTTCTGTGGAGCAGATTTGTCGTGCAGCCACTTGGAAAAATTTACATACGTTTTCCAAACATTATAGATTAGATATTCTTTCTAATCAGGACATTGGCGTTCGGACGCAAGTTCTTGAGTGCTGTGGTCCCTCCCTAAATACTATTCTTTGGTATTATCTCCGGGTGCTGTCATGGAGACGAATTGGGAAATGGTGAATTATACTCGCCGATAATTGTATTTCCTGGAAGTCTCCATGACAGCACCCATAATACCCACCCTTTGGTTTTTCTTTCTGATTTGGTAATTTGGTGATCACTTTTCCTTTCTACTCGGTGTTCTTTATAATACACTGGGAATGCAGAGGAAGGGGTGGGGTTTTAAACTGTGTTTTTCCTGTCCCAATTAGGCAGGTGCAATCTCCGGGTGCTGTCATGGAGACTTCCAGGAAATAAAATTACCGATGAGTTTAATTAACCATATACTGTAGGTGGCTAATCATAGTCATCTGAGAGACTGTTTAAATATCTATTATACATCCATCGTTTAGCATTATATGCCGGAGTATTAGAATTGCTGAATTAACAGATACCACTATTACAAAAGCACTTTATCAATTATTAGCAGTGTTCCATTTTTACCGTTGGGGTCCAATGGTAAATATATAGTCGAATAGTGCAATATTCTAATTTTATTTCACATTTTATTAGCTTTATTCCATGCATGTTTTATTTATGATTGTTCTATAATTGTGTAATACATTTTATACATTTCTCTCATACAGACTGTCTCCAATTATTATCATTGTGTACCATCTGGTATGGTAAGGTCCTTGAGATGTAGTTAACCCCTTAAGGACCAAGGACGTACCGGTACGTCCTTGGTCCTGCTCCCGTGATATAACGCGGGGTTACACGGTAACCCAGCATAATATCACGGCGGGCCCGCGGTGCCGCGCGCTATTAACCCTTTAGCCGCGCGCTCAGAGCTGAGCCACGCGGCTAAAAGTGAAAGTAAAAAGTGCTGGATAGCTCAGTGGGCTGTTCGGGATAGCCGCGGCGAAATCGCCGCATCCCGAACAGCTTACAGGACAGCGGGAGGGTCCCTACCTACCTCCTCGCTGTCCGATCGCCAAATGACTGCTCAGTGCCTGAGATCCAGGCATGAGCAGTCAAGCGGCAGAATCATCGATCACTGGTTTCCTATGAGAAACCAGTGATGAATGATAAAGATCAGTGTGTGCAGTGTTATAGGTCCCCATGGGAGCTATAACACTGCAAAAAAAAGTGAAGAAAAAAAGTGAATATAGATCGTTTAACCCCTCCCCTATTAAAAGTTTGAATCACCCCCCTTTTCCCATAAAAAAAGTGTAAATAAAAATAAACATATATGGTATCACCGCGTGTGGAAATGTCCGAATTATAAAAATATATCATTAATTAAACCGCTCGGACAATGGCGTACACGCAAGAAAATTCCAAAGTCCAAAATAGTGCATTTTAGGTCACTTTTTATATCCTTTAAAAATGAATAAAAAGCGATCAATAAGTCCTATCAATGCAAAAATGGGACCGTTAAAAACTTCAGATCACGGCGCAAAAAATGAGCCCTCATACCACCCCATACACGGGAAAAAAAAAAGTTATAGGGGTCAGAAGATGACAATGTTAAACGTATTAATTTTCCTGCATGTAGTTAGGATTTTTTCCAGAAGTACGACAAAATCCAACCTATATAAGTAGGGTATCATTTTAATCGTATGGACCGACAGAATAAAGATAAGGTGTCATTTTTACCAAAAAATGTTCTATGTAGAAACCGAAGCCCCCAAAATTTACAAAACAGCTTTTTTTTTTCAATTTTGTCGCACGATGATTTTTTTTCCGTTTCACCATAGATTTTTGGGCACAATGACTGACGTTATTACAAAGTAGAATTGGTGGCGCAAAAAATAAGCAATCATATGGATTTTTAGGTGCAAAATTGAGAGTTATGATTTTTTAAAGGCAAGGAGCAAAAAGCGAAAATGCAATAACAGAAAACCCCCCGGTCCTTAAGGGGTTAATATAATTTATTATATTTTTCCCTTATTTGGAGATCGACATTTTTAACCACACATACCTCGGGTTTTTGATTGTGAGCTGCACACATTAACTTTCCTAATATACAAATCTGTTTAACTTTCTGGAGCCAGTTGGTTAAAAAAAAAATTTGTACACGATAGAGATATATAGAGATATATGTGTGTGTGTGTGTGTGTGTGTGTGTGTGTGTGTAGATTTGGTAATTAGCTGGAACAGTTAATTTAATTTGTGGGAGGGGTCTGGTACGGTATATCAGAAACGTCCTACCTCATTGGGGTCTGCTTCAGTTCCGGTTTGTCAATTCCTGCTTCCGGTTCACCGTCGGATAACCTCCAGCACAGGTAAGGGTAGCGCGGTCGCAACCTTCTATTATCACGACTGTCATGTATGAGGGGGGGGTCTGGGCGTGATAGCCTGTGCCGTGCACCTTTCCTGTCGGCCAGATCCAGGCTCACATAGTGCCGACTTCCGAGCGGCGCCGGGCGGAGGGGGGCTGCATGTGTCAATGTTTACTCCTTGGACCACGTGGGTATCACGGAGAGATGCGGGGGAAGCACAGACACGCAGCTCCAAGGTATCGTGCAGTTACAAGGATAGGGGGTGGGGGGGCATAGCACTCTAGGGATATGTCCGGAATGTTCCCCAATGCGCCGGATCCAGCAGGGTTGGATTCGGGGTGTGTGCGCCGGCCTGCTATTCTCATGGTCACCATGGTGGCGATGGGGCGGGGCGGAGACAGTTTTTTTTAGTTGGGTGTAAAAACGGGGGGGGGGGGGGGGTACTTGAGGCTGGAGCCTCCTTACGTGGCTGGAAGAGGGTGCGCAAGTCCGCCTCGGCCTGTTATCACTTGATCACCTCAGTGGCGATGGGGCGGCGCACGCACCCCGTTCACGGGAAGCATAAGGTAGAGACGGGACTCTGCCACGGGCCCTGTGGGGGGAGGGGATGAAGCAGATGGGATGTCGGGAGGGGGTAGTGGACATGGAGCATTAATGGCAATTTCCCCTATTGGCAGAGAACCATGTGTTCTGGATCCAAATGAGGGGGTACCTTCCCAGTCACATGAATCTCCGGTGTTGCAATTTTGCTGTTTATGTCATATTAATTACGGTCATTAGGCTTCTTTAATTTGAGTTGGTGCATTTTTTAATGTTCTTTAGATCCGGTTGACGAGTTTCGGGCATTGCATTATTCATCCTATCCTTTGGTCCGGTGATTCTGTGGTAGGGACTTTAGTTGCATTATTTATATACGTTGTAGCTGGCTCTGTAGAGTTATATCCTGTCATATCTTGTTGTCATTATAGGTTAGCATCTGTCTGTCTTCATCCTACAGCACATTCTTTCAGCGGTCTATTGGCTTGCAGCAGTCTTCAAAGGTAGGGGGGTGTCACCAGTCCCTTGGGAAGGTTGACTCTACATTGCACCACACAGTAATTAATGCTAGTTTCATTCGCTCTATCCCTTCTTTTCCTCCTTAGTCATCCTTCGTCTCAGTCACTGTGAGTATCGTATGTTTCACTTTCAGGTATGGGAGCAGTAGTCATGGGTCTCCTTTACCGTTTCTTCAGCTTAGAGGCGGATTACCGGGCTAATCCTCGAGTCCTCACTTCATTTTTTTTCTGGCTTTCAAGTAGTTATGGGGGGGGGGGGGAGGAGGGGTGTCCGGTAGAGGTGGATTGCCCTAGTCAAGCCCCGTGCCTCGTAGTCCGGGTTAATTTGTGTGGGTCATGTGTTAGTCACCTGTCTCGTTCATAAGCACTTTCTTGGGGCAGATTGCTTGTCAATCCACGTGCCTCCTGTGTTGTTCCTTTTGTGGTAAGGTTAGATAGGGGTTCGCAGGTCGGTCCTGATGGTTGTCATTGAAGGTGATGTCGCACATTTCAGAAAACTTGGAAGAGGCAGCCGCCCCCCCCCCCTTCGCCAGCCAGATCCTCTGATCAGGGTTGCGTCCAGTCTCTTAGGACCTGGACCATACCCAGAATTACGGCGGAATTGCGGCGTCGGGGAATCCCATTTCCGGCTACGGCCCGAAAAGCAGAGTTATATAGGATCCTGTGTTCTCAGGGAACCCCTGGCCCACAGGATCGGGCAGGCCGAGAACCTGCCGCCCTGATTCAGATCCACTCGCTGATAAATACACTCTACTTCAATGCAGAAGTTGAAGACAGATTAGCCAATCTAGAGGCTCGTCCTAATCCAGGGGCCACCACGGCAACCCCTGCCTCTGCAAGGTCGTCCCCGCCTGGTGGGTCATCGGAGGTTGCAGGCCCATCCGGGGCAGGGCCAGTGTCAGCTCCGATTGTTGCCTCACCACCAGTTGCACCATCAACGCTCTCGTTTCCCCCAGAGGTTGCCTCGGGGCCCTTAGTCGCCCCACCCTCAACTGGGGTCTCATGCCCAGATACGTCCACTGCTACCGTTAGTCTCATCCTGGCCCACTTCATCCCGGAGGCCATCAGGAAGGATATTCTCGAAGGCAAGGACGTTAACCTGGCTTCCCTCCTGGTGGCCTCCCAGGACGTACTAGACAACAAAACCTTCGCTTGTGGTGAGGATTCCGTGGTAGTAAAAGCAAGGGATCCTCGCCTTAGCCGTAAGCTGAACATTCCAGAATTCGTGCTTGCCTTCGGCCTTTTCAGGGACGTGGTTTGTGCCAGTAATCCCAATAGAAGGATCGAATTGGATCAGTATTTACATAAGTTGGTGGACTTAGGGTATAAATACGGAGGGTACGCCTTTTATGATTACCATCGATCATTCTCGGCGAAGGCAGCAGCTACCCTATTCCAATTTCAGCAAACCACCAATTGGGCCATTCTAGACGCCAAACTTTATTGTAGGCACTTTGCGGGCCTCAGAGCCCCGCTATGTGCTATATGCCAGTCCTCTACCCACGCTACCAACTGGTGGCCGAATGCTATAGCAAGCAAGACAGCTTCGGAGGCCAGTCCTCTTCCTAAGCCTCAGTCTGGCCCTACCGTAGATAAGTTGGGTAGACGTGTGCATTACTTGGGTAGCGCACAGATCTGTAACAACTAGAATTTTTCATCATGCTGATTCAATCAGTGCAGATTATTGCATATATGCTGCATCTGTCATCGGGCCCACCCGAAAAGTCATTGCACCAAGAGGTCGGGACCAGAAGCGTGACTAGGCGTGGGGAACTCAGAAGTTCTCCGCGTCTATTTACGTGACCATCCACGTCCTGATCTAGTTGATTTTCTGTGCAATGGGTTCATTGAAGGTTTCAATACCGGGCTGGTGTGTCTCCCACAGGAGCCTTTCGAATGTCGCAACTTACAATCAGCAACTAGTAACCCAGAGGTGGTATCAGAGTTAGAGGGTAGAGGTAAGGAAAGGTTTTGTCATCTGGCCTTTCCCTAAGGCGCCTTTCAATCAGTGGAGGGTTAGTCCTATAGGCGTGGCCTGTGGGAAGTTTTCTAATAAACTCAGATTCATTTACGATTTGTCTGCTCCCCATTCTTCCACAATCCCCAGCATAAACTCTCTAATTCCTTCGGAAGAATTTACACTTAAGTACAAATCAGTGGACATGGTGATTCAGCGTATCCTACTCCTTGGGCCGGGCACCTGGCTGTCAAAAGCAGATATTGCTGACGCTTTCAAATTATTGCTAATCCGTCCGGATCTCTGGCAGTGGCACGGAATTAAGTGGTACGGCCAGTACTACTTTGCCACTAAACTTACTTTTGGGGCAAAGAGCAGTCCATGGTTATTTGACACGTTCGCGGGAGCACTCGAATGGATCCTGGTAAATAACTGGTCATGCTCGAACGTGTTACATTACCTGGACGACTTCCTACTTCTGGAAAGCTCAAGCGGCCAGCCC